>NC_048565.1:33453875-33826375 GCF_013265735.2 Oncorhynchus mykiss
CACAGAGTGAAGGAAAAGCAGCCAACAAGTGCTCAGCATATGTGGGAACTCCTTCAGGACTGCTCAAAAAGCATTCCTCATGATGCTGGTTGATGGTACGCAGAGACTGTTAAAACCTCTTCGGGCTAGGGGGCAGTATTTTCACGTCCGGATGGAAAGCGTGCCCAAAGTAAACTGCCTGCTACTCAGGCTCAGAAGCTAGGGTATGCATATCATTAGTAGATTTGGATAGAAATCACTCAGAAGTTTCTAAAACTGTTTGAATGTCTGTGAGTATAACAAAGCCCAGAGGACAAACCATCCAGGAAAAAAAAAACATTTTGAGGTCACTCTTTTTTCAATGGGCTTTCAATAGGGATCTAGATTTCTAAGGCACTTGCTTGCAGTTCCTATCATTCCCACTGGATGTCAACAGTCTTTAGAAATTGGTTGATGTTTTTCCTTTGAAATTGGTTGATGTTTTTCCTTTATTTACAAAAAAATACCTATAGTTTTATTAGGAAAGTTGTTTTAAATTTTTGGACAAAGATTACAGGTCATTTCTGAGATATTTTGTAGTAATGTTGCGCGAGTTGGAACCGGTGCTTTTTTGGATCAAACGCGCCAAATAAATGGACATTTTGGATATATAATGAAGGAATTAATCGAACAAAAGGACCATTTGTGATGTTTATGGGACATATTGGAGTGCCAACAGAAGAAACTCGTCAAAGGTACATTATCCTTTGTGTTTTTTCATAATGTTGATGTCTTCACTATTATTCTACAATGTAGAAAAATAGTAAAAATAAGGAAAAACCCTGGAATGAGTTGGTGTGTCGAGACTTTTGACTGGTACAGTATATATATATATGTTTTATTGCCACATACACCAGATAGGTGCAGTGAAATGTGTTGTTTTACAGGGTCAGCCATGTAGTCCAGCACCCCTGGAGCAAATGTGGGTTAATTGTCTTGCTCAAGTGCACAGATTTTCACCTTGCCGGCTCGAGTATTCGAAGCAGCAACTTTTCGGTTGATGGCCCAACACTCTAACCACTAGGCAACCAGCCACCCTATTACACAGTAACCCTCCTAGGAATAGAAGCAGTCATAGGACCATTGTGTTGTTGTGGTCTTACAGTGCCTTGCGAAAGTATTCGGCCCCCTTGAACTTTGCGACCCTTTGCCACATTTCAGGCTTCAAACATAAAGATATAAAATTGTATTTTTTTGTGAAGAATCAAGAACAAGTGGGACACAATCATGAAGTGGAACGACATTTATTGGATATTTCAAACTTTTTTTTTTATTAAAAACTGAAAAATTGGGCGTGCAAAATTATTCAGCCCCCTTAAGTTAATACTTTGTAGCGCCACCTTTTGCTGCGATTACAGCTGTAAGTCGCTTGGGGTATGTCTCTATCAGTTTTGCACATCGAGAGACTGACATTTTTTCCCATTCCTCCTTGCAAAACAGCTCGAGCTCAGTGAGGTTGGATGGAGAGCATTTGTGAACAGCAGTTTTCAGTTCTGTCCACAGATTCTCGATTGGATTCAGGTCTGGACTTTGACTTGGCCATTCTAACACCTGGATATGTTTATTTTTGAACCATTCCATTGTAGATTTTGCTTTATGTTTTGGATCATTGTCTTGTTGGAAGACAAAACCTCCGTCCCAGTCTCAGGTCTTTTGCAGACTCCATCAGGTTTTCTTCCAGAATGGTCCTGTATTTGGCTCCATCCATCTTCCCATCAATTTTAACCATCTTCCCTGTCCCTGCTGAAGAAAAGCAGGCCCAAACCATGATGCTGCCACCACCATGTTTGACAGTGGGGATGGTGTGTTCAGCTGTGTTGCTTTTACGCCAAACATAACGTTTTGCATTGTTGCCAAAAAGTTCAATTTTGGTTTCATCTGACCAGAGCACCTTCTTCCACATGTTTGGTGTGTCTCCCAGGTGGCTTGTGGCAAACTTTAAACAACACTTTTTATGGATATCTTTAAGAAATGGCTTTCTTCTTGCCACTCTCCCATAAAGGCCAGATTTGTGCAATATACGACTGATTGTTGTCCTATGGATAGAGTCTCCCACCTCAGCTGTAGATCTCTGCAGTTCATCCAGAGTGATCATGGGCCTCTTGGCTGCATCTCTTATCAGTCTTCTCCTTGTATGAGCTGAAAGTTTAGAGGGACGGCCAGGTCTTGGTAGATTTGCAGTGGTCTGATACTCCTTCCATTTCAATATTATCGCTTGCACAGTGCTCCTTGGGATGTTTAAAGCTTGGGATTTGTTTTGTATCCAAATCCGGCTTTAAACTTCTTCACAACAGTATCTCGGACCTGCCTGGTGTGTTCCTTGTTCTTCATGATGCTCTCTGCGCATTTAACGGACCTCTGAGACTATCACAGTGCAGGTGCATTTATACGGAGACTTGATTACACACAGGTGGATTGTATTTATCATCATTAGTCATTTAGGTCAACATTGGATCATTCAGAGATCCTCACTGAACTTCTGGAGAGAGTTTGCTGCACTGAAAGTAAAGGGGCTGAATAATTTTGCACGTCCAGTTTTTCAGTTTTTGATTTGTTAAAAAAGTTTGAAATATCCAATAAATGTCGTTCCACTTCATGATTGTGTCCCACTTGTTGTTGATTCTTCACAAAAAAATACAGTTTTACATCTTTATGTTTGAAGCCTGAAATGTGGCAAATGGTCGCAAACTTCAAGGGGGCCGAATACTTTCGCAAGGCACTGTATGTTGTCCTTTTATCTGACTCTCTTCAGAGGACTAAACTACCTTAATGCAAATTCTGTGTTTAGACTTTAGTTGAAAGAGACCATGGAACTGAACACTTGTACCCTCAGGTGCAAAGAGAGAGAGAATGAGAGAGGGGGGTGATGAGAGAGAGAGAGAGGGAGAGAGAGAGAGGGAGAGATGAGGAGTGGGGGAATGAGAGACTGAGAGAGAAAGAGAGAGAGAGAGAGAGCATATTCTAAACGTTGCTGTGGCCTTGACTCTCTAACATACAAAGAACATCTTTTGTTGTCACAGCAGCTGGCGAGTTACTTCGTAAGCAAAAGTCTTATCTGAAGACGAGGTTTCATTTGTGTAAGTGCAGCCACAGCACCGATGCTGGCATGGGTTTGAGTTTACTGTGCACTTTCTCGCTTTCAGTATCTATCATACAGCTCTTACTGCTATATACTCTGTCATGCTCTCTGAGTCTTGTCTGCTGTGTGAACCAGAACCTGAAAAATATATACTCTAGTCTAGTGGTTCCCAACCAGGGGTACTATGACCCCCTGGGGGTACTTGGCCTATCCACAGGGGGTACTTAAGAAGACCCATGAGACCACACAGTGACTGGTAAAATGCACTATGGGGGTACTTATTGGGTACTCCGGGCTGAGTCAAATTCAGTAGTCGGTACAGTAAACAAAAAACGTTGGGAACCACTGTTCTAGTCAATGAAATGAAAGGTAGTGGTGTTTTTAAAAGATGTAGCACCTACTCTTGAGAAGGAGTAAGACATTTCTCCCTGAGCTAAACTTTTTTGGGTTGTGTTTTGTGTTCTGAGATGCATTGAGACCAAGGTGTCTGTAGTCTGAGCTTGTCTCAAGACCCTGACTGCAGGATCGAGAATCGATCTGTGGTGCCATAGCAGTTTGAATCATGTGTCATAAACATACATAAAGGGTTATGTGTTGTTACGTTATCTTACTGGCGTCAAAGTGCTCTCTCGCTCTCTGTCTCTCTCTGTAGGAATGCAGGTGTTGGAGTTGAACGGGGTTCCTCTGATGGGGAAGACTTACGAGGAGGTGCAGTGCATTATGGGTCAGCCATCTACAGAGACTGAGCTCTGTGTGAGACTGTGAGTCAAATATCTTATTCCTCATCGCTCTCTATCCTTTCTCATCCCTCACTCCTCTTATCCCCACTTAATTTAGATGAGACCTAAATTTGACCTTTCTGTTTGTCTCTCTCAGTGACCTGAACATGCTGTCTGACCCTGAGCATCCCCAGGCCCTTGAGAACCATGACCAGCTGAAGCCTGGTACACCGCTACATTGTTATAATGCTTCATCATGACTTTTGCACTATGTTGTTATAATGTATCATAATGTTTATGTAACTTTACAATGCTTCATTGTGAATGTTACTGTGTGTGTGTCTGTGTGTGTGTAGGTGACAGGCAGTGTTCTCCAGGAGTGGACCCTAAGCAGCTGGCTGCAGAGCTGCAGAAGTTTTCCCAACAGCAGGCCCCTGGGATGGGGGTAGGAATGGGGGTGGGGGGGCCAGGAGGAGTAGGGATCCTCTCTGCCCTTGACCGCTCAGCTCTGTTACACTCAGGCAATGCATCGGCTAGCTCTAGTGCCGTCCCCAGCCCCGGTCAGCCTGCCTCCCCAGCCATCAACAAGAAACAACGCCACAACGCCAAGGTAATGCCTTCAATAGTACATTATGATATTGAGAGCCCGTAGCTCCCTGTAGAGTATGTTATTACATCCATATGGCTGGTGAGTTCATAATTAATAATTCACAAATGCTGTGCATGTGTACGTTTGTTTGTGTGGTAGAGGTCAAGGTCAACTGCTGTGGCTGCATTGTGGATCACAGAAACATGACAGGCTAATTATAGAGAAACATGCATGGTATATGTGTGCAGGGTATCAGGAATCAAGCTAAAAACCCAGATGCGGACACGTCGAATTAACAATGGTTTAATAATCGAACAGGGGCAGGCAATAGACAGGTCAAGGCAGGCAGGGGTCGGAAAACCAGAGGTGTGGCAACGGTACCGGATAGAAGGCAGGCTCAAGGTCAGGGTATGCAGAGTGGTCAATAGTCCAGAGGTGGGGCAAAGGTGCAGGTCGGCAGGGTCAGGGTCAGGCAGAGCGGTCAAGCAGGCAGGCTCAGAGTCAGGACAGGCAAGGGTCAAAACCAGGAGGGTGAGAAAAAGAGAGACTGGGAAATTCAGGAGCTGAGAACAAAAACGCTGGTTGACTCGACAAACTGGCAATGGACAAACAGAGAACACAGGTATAAATACACAGGGGATATAGAAAGAAAGAGATGCATGCATGGCTGTGACTGTGAGTGTGTAAATACACATTGTATTAACTACTTTCTACTTTCTATATATTAACTACCTTCTATGGTAGGTAGATTATGTAATATACTGAATATACTGAATTAACCTTCTCTGACTGTACATAATGATTTTTTTCCGGTTTGTTAATCCTCTTCTAGTAAGTTTTCACCTGGGTCTTATAGAGTCCATTCAGAAAGCGCTACTCAGCATCTCCAGGACAAGGACAGGTCCTTGATATGTCATCTGACCATAACTATCCTACACAGGGGCTCTAGCCAACCTACTGCTAATTAAAACCATAATATGATGGACACAGTAACTGAACTTTTCAGGCAGACCAGAGGCCACACTATAAGCAGGGCTTCTCATGGCAGTGTGTGTGTGTGTGTGTGTGTGTGTGTGTGTGTGTGTGTGTGTGTGTGTGTGTGTGTGTGTGTGTGTGTGTGTGTGTGTGTGTGTGTTAATGTAGAGTGTGTGAACATGTATCAGTGAGACTGATATCGGCATAAACGTATAATCGATGCTTGTGTTTGTTTTTCAGTCGGCAGCGGATGTGCAGGTGCTAAAGTCTCAGCCTCACCCTATAACAGGAGAAATACAGGTAGGCCTGCTCAAGGGCACCACCACAGAGGGGTGGCACCAGCCACACCTCAAATATGATTGGCCACCCTTAGTGCCCCTCTATTCTCATTGGATCAGAGAGCTGTCAATATGGCTCAGATTGGAGAGAAAAGACAATGTTTTTGTTCAGGCAAGTCATTGTGGCTGGCTTTAGGACCATGCGGATACCTTGGAGTGGGCGCAAAGGCTGTGATTGGCTGGCTGGCTGTCTTTAGGATTATGGAGAGCATGGCTACAGTGAGGGAACACTGAACAGTGCAATCTCTCTCAATTGATATTTGGAAAGCAGAGCAGGAAGGCGGCTAAGGAACTGCTGGTTGAGTTGACAGGAAACTCAACTAGAATTTTTTATCCCGGTGTTTAGCTAGTGTGTAGCAGCTATCAGGCCGACAGCCTCATTGCATCAATACTGCGTGATACATTCTGCAGTCAAACTTTTTTCATTATGTAATCCAACATTTTAGTGGATATGTGTGCAACAAAAGTTCAACATTCACCTTTTGCCACTATTTCTGTCAAGTCTATGCATACAGTTTGATGCATACATTTCATAAATCCAATATATGCGGAACACAGAACGCACTGCAACAGCCTCTGCAATATAATGCTGCAAGGCAAACGCAGCATTCCATTGGAAATGAATGTACTTCTGGTGTAGCAAAACGCATTGACGCTGTCCTTCTGATCGAGGTGTCATTGCTGTATGACATGGCTGTCATTGCTGTATGGCATGTGTTTGTCCTTTATCGACTAAGGTAACATGAAGCTACAGCAGCCAAGGTGAGAATGGCTGAAGTCATTTTTGCTTCTTTTTTTAATGTTCTCCAAATATAATTTTAGAGCTTTTAAATTGTGTAGAAATAGAGTAGACCTAAATCAGCTTTAAAATATATATATATATATATATATTCCTTGTAGGGGGTTACCACTAAACATGTATCTAAAGTGAATATTTTCCCAATGTTAATATTCAAATGGGTTTATTTAAATAAATTAGGGCAGTTACAAATAAACAGTTATTCAAGACAATGCATCTAAGTTTAAGCCAATTTGCAATGCTATTTGTGATAAAATTTGACTGGTTCTTGGTCCCCTCTTGGCAAACCCCAGTCTCACACCTACTCTGTTTGCTACTGACTCCTCCAGTCTGGAGTCTGTAGAGTGTGCCTTATATTCCTGAATTCCTCCACTTGATTGATCCACCTGTCAAGAGTTTGATGATTAGTCAGAATCAGGTTGTCTAGTGTTGAGAAACACTGGTCTACATGCCTGTAGAACCTAGTTGAACATACTGCATGTCTCTCTCTGTCCACTCTGCTCCCTGCAGCTCCAGATCAACTATGACAGGAACCTGGGGAACCTGATAGTGCATGTGCTCCAGGCCAGGAACCTGGCTCAGAGAGACCCCAACAGATACTCCGACCCCTTTGTCAAGGTTTACCTCCTACCAGGGAGAGGGTGAGATACTTCACAATGCTTTTAACTCCTTCTGGACTGCTTTTTTATCGCTCTCTCTCTCTCTCTCTGCCTTGCATTCTCTCTCTTTCTCTCTCTCTGCCTTGCATTCTCTCTCTCTATCTCTCTCTCTCTGCCTTGCATTCTCTCTCTCTCTCTCTCTCTCTCTCTCTCTCTCTCTCTATCTCTCTCTCTCTCTCGCTCTGCCTTGCATTCTCTCTCTCTATCTCTCCCTCTCTGCCTTGCATTCTCTCTCTCTGCCTTGCATTCTCTCTCTCTCTCTCTCTCTCTGCCTTGCATTCTCTCTCTCTCTGCCTTGCATTCTCTCTATCTCTCTCTCTCTCTGCCTTGCACTCTCTCTCTCTCTCTTTCTCGTTCTATCCCTCTCTCTCTTTCTCTCTGCCTTGCATTCTCTCTCTCTCTCTCTCTCTCTCTCTCTCTCTCTCTCTCTCTCCCTGTCTCTCTCTCTCTCTCTCTCTCCCTCTCTCTCTCTTTCTGTACTCTAATGAGTATTGACTGTTACTCTGATGTGCCTTTATTAATCTGTGTTAGATTTACTGGGAGCTCTCTGTGAAAGATTGATTGTAAGTAGAAGCCTAGGAGTTCATAAAACATGATAGTGACACATCCAACTGTGGGCTACTTTCATTTCTTATCTCCATGGCTTCTAACTGGCCTCAGTTGGCATATTGAGTGGACATGTATTGGTATTGTGGCTAGTCAGATTAATATAATAATTTGATTCAAATGTTTGCATGCTTTGCAAGAAGAACGATTTCCCTATAAACCCTGTTTTACATCAGGCTAACTGATTGCTCTCTGATAACCGCAGAAAATCGGCAATCAAAATAAATGTTCAACCACAGTGACCAAGTTATTTTTGAGAAGTATATTTGATTCTGAGTTGGGACATATGAAGTCTGTTTGTGGAAACTACTTCTAAGACACATACATTCAGTTGATTCAAACTCCACTCATGCTAAAGAGGGAGGCTCTCGGCTGGTGCTAGCACACGCGCAGATCAAATACACCACTGGAACGCCGATTAAGGAGTTTACATGTCCTAATAATTCAAAAGATTGCTCCGAAAACCAGGTGTTTTAATCGGTGTATGTTTACTTAGATTTCGACCTTACGCCGATTAAGATAAGCAGAGTAAGGTGTTTACATGACTATTGCATAATCTGACTACTGCCATAGCCTAGTGGTTAGAGCATTGGGCCAGTAACCGCAAAGGTTGCTGGATTGAATCCCTGAGCTGACAAGGTTACAATCTGTTTTTCTGCCACTGAGCGAGGCAGTTAACCCACTATTCCCTGGGCGCTCTGGATGTCGATTAAGGCAGCACCTCTCTGATTCAGAGGGGTTGGGTTAAATGCGGAAGACACATTTCAGTTGAATATATTCAGTTGTACAACTAACTAGGTATACCCATTTTCCTAATCAATTTAATATCAAATTATGAACCTTTATTTAACTCGGAAAGTCAGTTAAGAACAAATTCTTATTTACAATGAGGGCCTACCCCGGCCAAACCCGGACGACGCTTGGCCAATTGTGCGCCGCCCTATTGGACTATCACCGGAGGTGATACAGCCTTGATTCGAACATGGTGCATGTAAACGTACTCATGGACAGATACTACAACTTGATATGAAACACTGTTTGGTCACTGTATCAAAGCATTCTATATTTACTCTAAGATATTCTCTTTAATGCTGATATGTGTGTGTGTGTGTGTGTGTGTGTGTGTGTGTGTGTGTGTGTGTGTGTGTGTGTGTGTGTGTGTGTGTGTGTGTGTGTGTGTGTGTGTGTGGTCTCTAGATCGGCTGCAGTGTTCTCTTTCTGAGTGCTCTGATGTGATAGTGTAGTAAGGTTCAACCCTCCCACGGGACAGCGATTATCAGTTTATCAGCATCAGCTTAGCGTATCCCTCTCTCCTTCCCTGCCCCATCATTGTCTCCATCCCTCTCTTCCTGTGAAAAGGCAGAGAGATCATGTCTTAATCTGACCTATAACACTATCTGCTTTCTACTAATGGCTCTATCAGCCATGTTCATAGGATTTTACAGTACAGTGCCAGAGACTCTACCCTGATTTCGGATTGGATCAAAGATTCAGAGACTGTATCCGAATTGGATAGAAACTGCCAGCACACACACACACGCACACTGTCCTTTAGCTCAGTATATAGGGACTGCTTGATATGTGTTTAAACAGTAGACAGTAGTAAATAAACCATGTCTTCATGTTTCTATGTTGTCGTTCTTTATCTCCTTCCCTTTATGTCTCTGTTTCTCTGACAATTTCTTTCTTTTTGCTGTTCTTGTTGTTTGTTGTCTGTTGTCTCTACCCTCCTCTCCCTCCCCTGGACTCTCAGACAAGTCATGGTAGTCCAGAACGCAAGGTAGTGTAGTGCTTCTCTGCTTCTCTCCTTCTCTTCTTCTCTTCTTCTCCGATTCTGTTCTTATCTGCTTCTATCCTTCTCTGCTTCTATCCTTCTCTAATATTTTCCTTCTCTGTTTCTCTTATTCTCTGTTCTTTTCCTTCTCTCCTTCTCTGCTCTCTTCTTCTCTGCTGCTATCCTTCTCTGCTCTCTTCTTCTCTGCTGCTATCCTTCGCTGCTCTCTTCCTTCTCTGCTGCTATCCTCTGCTCTCTTCCTTCTCTGCTGCTATCCTTCTCTGCTCTCCTTCTTCTCTGCTGCTATCCTTCTCTGCTCTCCTTCTTCTCTGCTGCTATACTTCTCTGCTCTCTTCCTTCTCTGCTGCTATCCTTCTCTGCTCTCTTCTTCTCTGCTGCTATCCTTCTCTGCTCTCTTCCTTCTCTGCTGCTATCCTTCTCTGCTCTCTTCCTTCTCTGCTGCTATCCTTCTCTGCTCTCCTTCTTCTCTGCTTCTATCCTCTGCTCTCTTCCTTCTCTGCTGCTATCCTTCTCTGCTCTCCTTCTTCTCTGCTTCTATCCTCTGCTCTCTTCCTTCTCTGCAGCTATCCTTCGCTGCTCTCTTCCTTCTCTGCTTCTCTTCTTCTCTGCACTCTTCCTTCTCTCCTTCTGTGCTTCTCTCCTTCTCTGCCTCTCCTTCTTTGCATTCTGTCTCTGTTTCTCTGCCCCTCTGTCTCCTACTTTCCTTCCCTCCCTCTTTTAATATCATTCTTACCTTCTCTGGCTCTCTAATTATCTGCCTCTCTGCTTTCAGTCTGTTTCCCCCCCTGCTTCAATGTGCAATGTGATTATCTGATTGTGCAGATGTAGCCAAGAACATTGCCGTGTTGAAATCAAAGTTGAAATGTGAAATCATTTCATGAGTCAGATGTGTTTTTCACCTCACCTTTATGCTCTCTGCTACAGGAGTAGAGCTGTGCCTTACAGTCAAATATTGATTCAACCAGACAAACATACTGTACATACATCACTATTTCTTTGACTTTATTCTTGTTTCATGTTGTTATCCTGTCTAGCCAGTGTGTCTATACACTACTGTTCAAAGGTTTGGGGTCACTTAGAAATGTCCTTGTTTTTGAAAGATGCCAGTGACTTGGAAAGAAAAGCACATTTTTTGTCCATTAAAATAGTATCAAATTGATCAGAAATACAGTGTAGACATTGTTAATGCTGTAAATGACAATTGTAGCTGGAAACGGCAGATTTTTTATGGAATACATTAGAGTGTCTAGTTTGAGAAACAGACGCCTCACAAGTCCTCAACTGGCAGGTTCATTAAATAGTATCCGCAAAACACCAGTCACAAGGTCAACAGTGAAGAGGCGACTCCGGGATCCTGGCCTTCTAGACAGTCACAAAGAAAATCCATATCTCAGACTGGCCAATAAAAGATTAAGATGGGAAAAAGAACACAGACACTGGACAGAGAAACTCTGCCTAGAAGACCAGCATCCCGGAGTCGCCTCTTCACTGTTGACATTGAGACTGGTGTTTTGTGGGAACTTTTTAGGAAGCTGCCAGTTGAGGACTTGTGAGGCGTCTGTTTCTCAAACTAGACACTCTAATGTACTTGTCCTCTTGCTCAGTTGTGCACCGGGGCCTCCCAATCCTCTTTTTTCATTCTGTGAAGGGAGTAGTACACACCGTTGTTTGAGATCTTCAGTTTCTTGGCAATTTCTCACATGGAATAGCCTTCATTTCTCAGAACAAGAATAGACTGACAAGTTTAAGAAGAGAGTTATTTGTTTCTGGCCATTTTGAGCCTGTAATCGAACCCACAAATGCTGATGCTCCAGATACTCAACTAGTCTAAAGAAGGCCAGTTTTATTGCTTCTTAAATTAGGACAACAATTTTCAGCTGTGCTAACATAATTGCAAACGCGTTTTCTAATGATCAATTAGCCTTTTAAATTATAAACTTGGATTAGTCTACACAATTTTCCATTGGAACAGGAGTGATGGTTGCTGATAATGGGCCTCTGTACGCCACTGTAGATATTCCATAAAAAAATCTGCCGTTTCCAGCTACAATAGTCATTTACAACATTAACAATGTCTATACTGTATTTCTGATAAATTTGATGTTATTTTAATGAACAAGACGTGCTATTCTTTCAAAAACAAGGACATTTCAATGTGACCCCAAACTTTTGAACGGTGGTGTACATTTGACCCTCATCCAACATTTGCAAGGCATCATGTACAATATATGATGATATAATTATATTGAATCAGATATTCAATTATTGACATCCTGCTATATCATCTTTATATCTATCATCAAATGTCATTTGGCAAAATCTACGATAATGTGGCAATATTAGCATATTAACAAAGACCACATCTGAGACAAAATGTGTTCCTTTGCTATGACATCATAGTGGTGAGAACAAGAGGAGGACCAAGTACGTTCAGAGGAGTCTGAACCCAGAGTGGAACCAGACCGTCATCTACAAGAACATACACCTGGAACAGGTAGGAACACACACACACACACACACACACACACACACACACACACACACACACACACACACACAAAGCACCTACTAACGCATCCGTCACACACAAATCCATACACATCCACATTGAACATTATTTTGAATGAATGTATTTAGTTAGTCTTATTTCAAGTTGAATTGGTAGCTCTGAATCCTTGTGGATGTTCTGACAGTCTCTCTGCAGCCTCAGTACCCATTACCAATCCCCTGAAGCCCATAACACCACTCTCCTGGCTAGGTTTAACAACTCTCTCCACCCCTCATTCTGAGCCCTTACAGAATACAAATCACCAGCAAGAGAAAGAGAGAGACAGAGACTTCTTCATTCAACCTAACAGTAGCCCTTGGCTGCAATTTGGACCACTTAAGATGAGTGAAGTCTATCCTTACAGCGCTCTCTCTCAGTGGACAGTAGCATCTCAAGTCTAGTGGCTCTTCTGTGACTCATTTCTCTATTCTGCCCAATGAGGTTGTAAACGCTGCACTATCACTCACTCACTCACTCACTCGCTCACTCACTCACTCACTCACTCACTCACTCACTCACTCACCCACTTCTCTGCCAGGCGTGCACACACACACACACACACACACACACACACACACACAAACACACACGTATTCATACACACACACACACCCACTCACAAACACACAATCACAGAGTCCCCTGACAGGCTGGTGGAATGAGATTGATCTGCGTGGGTGTTGTACTTGGCATAACTTGTTTAAATGCATTTGTAAATTTAAGTATATATCTCTCTCTGTCTCTATGTCTCTCTCTCTCTATCATTATCTCCCATTCCCTATTTTCTCCCCTCCCTCTCACTCTCTCCCTCTCTCCTCCCTCCTATCCCACTCACTCTCAGCTGAAGAAGAAGACTCTGGAGGTGACAGTGTGGGATTATGACAAATCTTCCTCCAATGACTTCCTGGGAGAAGTGAGTGTCTCCAGAATCAGACACACTCTGGTTGGACTGTCACATACATTCACTTGAGTGAATTTACCTTTACCCTAATGTCTCCTGATGTTTTTTAGTGTTCTCCAGCCAACAGAGGCTTATACTTTCAGTTTACCCTTCCCAATAAAACTATATTCACAGGTAATTTGACGTTTTATCAGTCTGTAGAATGAATCCCATTGATCCTCTGCTAAATGGACAAGGAGCCTAATTATTTATAAAGCAGTATGATGGTATGTTTCAACATCACAGAACCCCATGTCTGAAAATGATTTACTCTATTTTCATGTATCTACAGTATAAGTATTTGCTTACACATGCCTACTCTCTACCCCTCTCTCTCTCTCTCTCTCTCTGGCTTTGTCTTTCTCAATCTTTATCTCTCTGTCTTGCTGTCTCTCTCTCCAGGTGTTGATAGATCTGTCTAACACAACTCAGCTGGACAACACTCCTCGCTGGCTGCCTCTGAAGGAGCAGAGTGAGAGCATTGAGCATAGCAGATCACATCACACCGCCCAGGGGCCTGGGGGGCCAGGAGCAGGGGCAGGGCCGGGACAGGGGCCCATAGCGGGGCAAGGACCAGGCAAGGACATGGGGCCAGGATTAGGACAAGGACAAGGCCTAATGCATGGACAGGGACAGGGGCAGGGACAGGGGCAGGTACTGTACAGTATTCATTGTCTAACATATATCATTTTCATAATGGATTGTATGTTTTATTCACTCTTAGAAAAAATGGTTCCAAAAAGTTTATTTGCAGAGGAATAGTGTTCGACCAAGAACCATTTTGATCAGAAGAACCCTTTTTGGAAGACAAGGATTCTTTGTAAGTCAAAGGGTTCTTCTTAGTATATAATCCTAAGATCTGTTTTGGGAAGAAAGAGTTATTTGATGATTTTGTGGAAGACAAGAAGGCAGTCAGGTCCATGTATTTGGACAGTGACACAATTTGTATCATTTTGGCTCTGTACGCCACCACAATGGATTTGAAATGAAACAATCAAGATGTGCTTTAAGTGTAGACTTTCATCTTTAATTTAAAGGTTTTGTCAAAATTATTGTTTGAACCATGTAAGAATTATAACCCAATTTTAGGGGCTCAAGAGTAATTGGACAAGCTA
The DNA here is from genome assembly GCF_013265735.2 of Oncorhynchus mykiss. NCBI lineage: Eukaryota > Metazoa > Chordata > Actinopteri > Salmoniformes > Salmonidae > Oncorhynchus > Oncorhynchus mykiss. The sequence goes on from NC_048565.1 coordinate 33,468,056, forward strand.
ACATAATCATAAATTAAATTGTGAGTTGAAATCCTTTGCAATCAATGACTGCCTGAAGTCTGGAAGCCATAGACCTCACCAGATGCTGGTTTTCTTCCCTGGTGATGCTCTGCCATGCCTTTACTGCAGCTGTCTCCAGTTCCTGCTTGTTCATTGGGCGTTTTGCCTTCAGCAAGTGAAATGCATGCTCAATTGGATTCAGGTCAGGTGATTGACTTGACAAATGCATAACATTCCACTTCTTTGCCTTATAAAAGTATTGGGTTGCTTTCGCAGTATGCTTCGGCTCATTGTCCATCTGCACTGTGAAGCGCCGTCCAATGAGTTTTGAAGCATTTGGCTGAATATGAGCAGATAATATAACCCTAAACACTTCAGAATTCATCATGCTGCTTTTGTCAGCAGTCACATCATCAATAAATACAAGGGAACCAGTTCCATTGGCAGCGATCCATGCCCACGCCATAACACTACCTCCTCCATGCTTCACAGATGAGGTGGTATGCTCTGATCATGAGCAGTTCCTTCCCTTCTCCATACGCTTCTCTTCCCATCATTCTGGTACAAGTTGATCTTTGTCTCGTCTGTCCATAGGATGCTGTTCCAGAACTGCACCGGCTTTTTAGATATTTTCTGGCAAACTCTAATCTGGTCTTCCTGTTTTTGAGTCTTACCAATGGTGTACATCTTGTGGTAAACCGTCAGAATTTACTCTGGTGAAGTCTTCTCTTGATTGTTGACTTTGACACAGATACACCTACCTCCTGGAGGGGGTTCTTGATCTGGCCAACTGTTGTGAAGGGTTTTTTCTTCAACAGTGAGATAATTATTCTGTCATCCACCACAGTTAACCCACTGTTCCTAGGCCGTCATTGTAAATAATAATTTGTTCTTAACTGACTTGCCTAGTTAAATAAAGTTTAAATAAAATAAAAGTTGTTTTCTGTGGTCTTCCTGGCCTTTTGGTGTTCCTGAACTCACCAGTGCGTTCTTTCTTTTTAAGAATGTACCAAATAGTTGATTTGGCCACACCTAATGTTTTTGCTATCTCTCTGATGGGTTTGTTTGGATTTTTCAGCCTACATAAACCACGTGATGTAATTCCTACTCCATTCACACGACTTGGATGTAAATACCCTCAAATTAAAACTCTGGACTTTCAGCTTTTATTCGTTATTTATTTTCAACTCCAATATGCTGTGTTAGATAGCTAAAATAATAATAACTTGGTCAATGTACAAATATTTATGGAACTGCCTGTAGAACCATATACAGTATAATATCTCCCAGCAAGCTCTACTGCAGGGAGATTATAAAAAATAGTTTATTTTACTTTAATATCTGTGTTTTTGCATGTACATTGATTGGTTCATTAATTTAATGCTACAGAAAGATAAATAACATACAGTTTTGTAACCTAATCCAATCTGTTAGTAATTGCATTTATTGCACCCATTACTGAGATGGTTGTTCCAGTATACTGTATGTGAGTAAGGTAGTCACAGTTAATGTTGTCTTCCCTACCCTGGCAGGCATCCTGAATGCAGGTTGCAGGTATCCTAACTCTGACTTCCAATAGGAATTACAGATCACTTTGCAAGTCAGCATAATGTGACTTGAATGCCTGATGCGGCCTGTAAACTAGGAGATTCCTGCCCTCAGAGAATGGCCTTGTGATATATGTATTGTCATGAATAATTACATTTTAAAGGCTAATAAGGCTGGTGGAACTCTTCAAAGATAAAGGGGTTCTCAGTAGAACCCCATTATTAACGGTTCTAAGAAGAACCTTTAGATAAAATTATTATTGGTAGCACCATATACAGGAGGTTCTTTGATCAAGCCTACATAGAGGGTTCTAGATAGAACTCTCTGCAAAGGGTTCCAAAAAGCACCAAAAAGAGTTTCCCTATGGGAACAAACCGAAGAACCCTTTATGGTTCTACTTAGCACCTTTTCTTCTAAGAGTGTATGTTTGCCTTAATGATGTAAGATGATATATTATAATGCATATAAAGCACATAGAATTGAATGTAAACCTATTGACAGATGGAGGAGTGCCTTGAGTCCCCCAAGAATTCTGTGATAAAGAGCAGAAGCCACGGGATCTTCCCTGACCCAGCAAAAGGTAAGAGCCTCTTCCAGCTGCCTTATTGTGTGTTTTAGCCACCCTGTTACTTTACAGTTTTTCTTCTTGTCTGTTTTGCTGATTGCCACTCTGTTGTCATAGTGATATAACATGTAGTCATGGTGACAGTTTTAGGAATGGCTATTCAGCTGTCGTAATTATACTTTTAGTGCCAGTCACTTCTTTGACTCAGTGCCATCCATGTTGTAGGGACCTGACCCATAGACTAGAGGCACAGTACAAATGTCTAACTACTACATGGCACTTTTAGTGACTTTTACAGTAAAGACACTTTAAAGACGTTCCCTTTCTTTCATCTATCTATCTATCTATCTATCTATCTATCTATCTATCTATCTATCTATCTATCTATCTATCTATCTATCTATCTATCTATCTATCTATCTATCTATCTATCTATCTATCTATCTATCTATCTATCTACCTACCTACCTACCTACCTACCTACCTACCTACCTACCTACCTACCTACCTACCTACCTACCTACCTACCTACCTACCTACCTACCTACCTACCTACCTACCTACCTACCTACCTACCTACCTACCTCCCTCCCTCCCTCCCTCCCTCCCTCCCTCCCTCCCTCCCTCCCTCCCTCCCTCCCTCCCTCCCTCCCTCCCTCCCTCCCTCCCTCCCTCCCAGACATGCAGATGGTGACTCTAGAGAAGTCCCACAGTAGTCCCGGCAGCTCTAAGTCATCGTCAGAAGGCCAGCTTCGTTCCCACGGTCCGTCCCGCAGCCAGAGCAAGAGCAGTGTCACGCAGGCCCACCTGGAGGATGCTGGGATAGCTATAGCTGCCGCAGAGGCCGCTGTGCAACAAGCCCGCCTCCAACCAAGTAATCTACACCCCTTCCTGTGACACACTTCCTCTCCGCTCCACAACGCATGCTAGCTCATCTTCTCTCCGTTTATCTCTCCTCTTGTTCTATCACTCTGTTCTAGCCTTCTGATTGGTTCTTTTACGCAATTAGTAGGTTCCTATAATTAGGCGAACAGTTCTATATTGTTAGGTTTTCTTGTTTGATCCAGTGGTACAACAGAGTTCACCACTAAAACATTGCTGGGGAAAGTTGGCCAAAACACCATTTACATCAGAGACACTCACAGCAGCCCAGAGTATGAACAGAAAGAATACAGGACAGAGAAGGTAACAGACACAGTTCAGCCGCTCCTGTCTCTTCTCTAGAGTGAAGATATATGTCTATATCTTGCATGGTTTTTACTCTGCCCCAGTGTGATCCCCTGTCCGTCCTCCACGTCTAGAAACCACGCTAAGGATAGCAAACACTCATTATTCAATCTATGGGCCCTTCAGTCACTTCTGGACAGAGCTTGACCCCAAGTTGTGGCATACAGTCTCCCCCTCCTGGTGTTTGTTTGGTTCTCTGGACCACTCCCCCCAACAACTAACCTCTGGAGAATACAAGAGGTCAAGCACCCATGTGTGTGTGTATGACCCCTGACCCCTAAGCTGGTTCAATGTAACAATACACACACCCTGAGATGTACAGTCTAGCACTACCCCTGATGCGATTTAAAAACTGACCAAACACACTAGCAAGTACAGACACAGCAGCACGGGGGTCAAAGGGCAACAGGAAACTGACTCTGCACTCACTGGCCAATTAGAGTCAGCTGACCTTCAGGGGAACGGCAGTGTATAGGGAAGGTGAGACAACAGGACAGGAGTGTAGATATTTTTCATCAAAAGAAGTACATATAACCTCACTAATCAAACTAAAGGCCCTTCTCTCCTCTAGAGAACCATGCTCTCAGTAAGGACCATAATACAACTTCATGATGATGTAAACCATTCAGTGCTCAGATAAATACGTGTAAATAGTCCAAAACTTCTCAATAGCTGCTTTGGTATTTGTACCCTTGCATTGAAGAACCTTACTGTGTGTGCATTCTCACCAGCCTACACTGTCAAATATTTAGTTTGTACGACATCAAGAGATATCATCACACTTCTCTCTTTGCTTGTGTTTTATCTCATCCTTCTTTTCCATACATTTTTATAATGAGTCATGAAGTCAATCAAATTACCATAACTATTATTTTATCATCACTCTTCTCTGTTTCTGAATCATTATTATATTTCAGTTACCCGTAATTTGCTTTTACATCTCAAACTGGCTGTTTTTTAGTTGGGATCATTATGAGATTGTTAAAAGACATTATGAAGGGGTCATACATGCTCATGACAAGGTATTATAGCTACAGTGCCTATAGAAAATGTACACCCCTTTAAAACAGGCAACATTTTCCAATAGGAAGATCTCAGTTACAGTCAATCAATTGCACTCTCTCGTGACAGTGGGTAAAAATGACCGTCCAAACCTCTCTGTGGAACATCTGGGCAGGATGAACCTGCTACTAAAGCTGCTCCTGTGTTGCATTAGAGTGCTGTGGAGTGGGGTGTGTGTCAATGTACATGACCATATGTGTTTTTAGTTGCAGCCTTTTCATGAACATGTCCTGCATTGATTCCAGGCTGCAGCCAATTGTAGCACTGGCTTTGTTAATGATTATGTCAAGCTTGTTAAAGTCTTCCTTAGCTAAACTTATCCTGAAATCATGTTATTCACTACAATTGTACACAGGTGGAGGACTATTAACTTGGTGTGTGATTTTGAAGGTGATTGGTTACACCTGAGCTAATTTAGGATCGCTATTACAAGGGCGGTGAACACTTTGCCAAACAAGGTATTTCAGTTTCTTCATTCTTTTTTAAAGTTGTTTAGATCAATGGGGGTGGAGCGATATTAATTACAGGCTATAAGGCAACAAAAGGTGAAAGGGAGTGTAGAGTTTCTAGTGGCACTATAATAATGGATTCTAATATATGTTATAACCGCTAACGGGGAACCAAAAATACACTTTGACCCCCAGGTGTAGCTGCACAATTTGCATATGAATCTAGTAATAACAGTGTTTATTACTATGCTTTACACGCACGCACACACACACACACACACACACACACACACACACGCACACACACACACACACACACACACGCACACACACACACACACACGCACACGCACACGCACACACACACACACACACACACACACACACACACACACACACACACACACACACACACACACACACACACACACACACACACACAGTCATTCTATGCCCCTCCTCTCTCTCACTCTTTCTCTTTCCCCCACCCCTCTGTAGGACCAGGCCACAGGTTGGGGGATGTGTCTGGGCCGGTGGTGTCCTCAGCCCCCAATCTGCTGGAGGGGTATGGGGGTCTGGATGGAGAAGAGGGGGCTGGCACAGGGGTCGACAGCGCCATTTTCCAGGTCCCACACATGTGAGTAAATAGCCTGTTTGTGGGGTGTGTGTCTGTTCCCCAGTCTGCCCTGTACGGAGTTTGTGCGCGCCTGGTATCCAAACATATATGGCTTGAGATGTGGACACTGGTCGAATGTGTGTAGGAAGATACCTAGTTTAAATATCAACAGTAGTGACACAGCAGCTGCAGCATAACATTTGATTTACATCATCATCATTATGATTGGTTGGATAATAGTCTATGCGTAGCAGAGAGAGGCAGAAAGACATAGAGAGGAGCGGCTGCATCTATGACCCTCCAACCCAACTCCCTTCTGTAGTCGGGAGTTGCACATGTTTTTCAGGGCACCAGCAACACAGGTAGTTTAGACTGTAGTTAATCACTGTATACTGAAATATCCACACAAGCACCGAGCCAGCCAGCCACATACTGTGTTAGTTAGAAGAGGGTATTTTTTCATTTTGAGCACCTGCCCCCTGGAAGGTCTGTGGCACGGCCCTGGTGTAGATGATCTATCACATACCACTTTGTCGTCTGTGTTTCTAAGTGAAATGTGTGTTTACCAACAGAGGGAAGACCATCCCCAACGGCATTGACAAGTCTAGAGGACTGCCACTCTCGCTATCAGACAATGAGGGTAAGACTGTGTGTGTTTGTGTGTGTGTACTTGTTTTCCTACCTTCTCAGGACCCCAATGTCACAACAATTCACCCAAATGTCCTGACAAAGAATTAAAAACAATAACCTTTTTCTCAATTTGTTCAAATGCTATTTTAAGCTTAAGGTTTAGGGTTTTGCTGTTAAGGTTAAGTTTAGTGTTAGGATTTGGGGGATTAAGGTCAGGGTTAGGTTAAGGGTAGAGTTAGGTTTAGGGCTTAGGGAAAATAGGATTTTTAATAGTAAAAATAGGTTACTACCACAAAAATAAAGTTGTGTATGTGTGTGACTCCTTATTAGCTTTGTCTTCATATGTATGCCATCTACTGGACAGAACAGGACATAACACCAACAGGCATAACAGGCCTACCTCTAAATGCAAACCTAGTCCCCTGGACAGAAAGTAACTATATCTCTCTCTGTGTGTCATAACTATATCTAGGATTCAGATAGCTCAGGTTTCGTGGTTGCTCCTCACTCAAGTAGAAACTGGAGAGAGGAGAGTCCTGCCCTTGGTCTATTTTGGTGCAGGCAGTATGTCAGTGTTGAATAATTTACAGCAACAGAGAGGAAGGGTGTGTGTATCTCACCATTACTATGTCTGTCTGTCTGTCTTTCTCTCTCAATTCAATTCAATTTTCGGGGCTTTATTTGTATGGGAAACATATGTTTACAATGCCAAAGCAAGTGAAAAGATAATAAACAAAAGTGAAATAAACAATAAAAAATTAACAGTAAACATTACACTTACAAAAGTATATACTGTGTTGTAATGATGTGCAAATAGTTAAAGTACAAATGGGAAAATATAGAAATATAGGTTGTATTTAGTCAGCCACCAATTGTGCTATTTCTCCCACTTCAAAATACTTAAAAAAAAAAAAATGTTCCACCATAATTTGCAAATAAATTCATAAAAAATCCTACAATGTGATTTTCTGGATTTTTTTTCTCATTTTGTCTGTCATAGTTGAAGTGTACCTATGATGAAAATTACAGGCCTCTCTCATCTTTTTAAGTGGGAGAACTTGCACAATTGGTGGCTGACTAAATACTTTTTTGCCCCACTGTATGGTCTAATACATATACATTTGGCAGGAGGTCAGGAAGTGCAGCTAATTTTCCACCTCATTTTGTGGGCAGTGTGCACACTGACAGCCTGTCTTTTCTTGAGAGCCAGGTCTGCTTTCGGCGGCCTTTCTCAATAGCAAGGCTATGCTCACTGATTCTTTACATAGTCAAAGATGTCCTTTTTGGGTCAGTCACAGTGGTTTTCTGCCACTGTGTACTCTCTGTTTAGTGCCAAATAGCATTCTAGTTTGCTCGGTTTTTTTTGCAAATTCTTTCCAACGAGTCAAGAAATTATTGTTTTGTTTTCTCATGATTTGGTTGGGTCTAGGTTATGTTGCTGTCCTGGGGCTCTGTGGTGTCTGTTTGTAAACAGAGCCCCAGGACCAGCTTGCTTAGGGGGCTCTTCTCAAGGTTAATCTCTCTGTAGGCAATGGCTTTGTTATGGAAGGTTTGGGAATTGCTTCCTTTTAGGTGATTGTAGAATTTAACAGCTCTTTTCTAGATTTGATAATTAGTGGGTATCAGCCTAATTCTGCTCTGCATGCATTATTTGGTGTTTTACCTTGTACACTGGGGATATTTTTGCAGAATTCTGCATGCATAGTCTCAATTTGGTGTTTGTCCCATTTTGTGAATATTTGGTTGGTGAGCGGACACCAGACCTCATAATCATAAATGGAAATGGGTTTTATAACTGATTCAAGTATCTCTCTCTCTCTCTCTCTGCCTCGCCTCCCCCTCCTGCCCTTCTCTCCTCTCCTCCCCTCCTCCCCCTCTCACCCTCCTCCCCTCTTACTACCTCTCCCCCAGGGGGTGGGGGTAAGACCCAGATGATGGGGGAGATCAAGGTGGCCTTGAAGAAAGAGGTGAAACAAGAGGGAGACCAGCTGGTCCTGGAGGTTCTACAGTGTAGAAACATCACTTACAAGTTCAAGAGCCCAGACCACCTACCAGGTGTGTGTGTGTGTGTGTGTGTGTGTGTGTGTGTGTGTGTGTGTGTGTGTGTGTGTGTGTGTGTGTGTGTGCGTGTGCGTGTGCGTGTGTGGATAGGAATATTAAACAAACAAACACTTTACCGATAGGGGACATTTTTGCTAGTCACCACAAGGTCAAATGCTATTTTTAGGGGGTTTAGGGTTAAGGTTAGAATTTGTCTTAGGGTTAGAATTACGTTAAAGGTTGAGGTTAGGGTTAGGGTTAGTACGGGCTAGGGTTAGGGGTTAGGGAAAATAGGATTTTGAATGGGACTGAATTGTGTGTCCCCACAAGGTTAGCTGTACAAGACTGTGCACCTGTGCATGTCTGTCTGTCTGCCTCACTGACTGTCTGACCGTCTGACTCTGTTTCTCTGTAGATCTCTATGTGAAGCTGTACGTTGTTAATGTGGCGACTCAGAAGAGGATCATCAAGAAGAAGACAAGAGTGTGTCGACATGACAGAGAACCCTCCTTCAACGAGACCTTCAGGTTCAGCCTCAACCCCACCGGACACTCCCTGCAGGTAACAAACACATGTCTCTGGTTTCCTGCTTCATTCAGACTGTTAATTGTTCTAATAGGCTCGTGTGTGTGTGTGTGTTTAATACGTGTAATTCTTGTACTTTTCACACACACACACATTTTTGTTTTACTATCCCTGAGGAGACCAAATAATTGATTCCCATTCAAATTCTTAACCCTAACCACATCCCTAAACCCCTTACCCTAAACCTAACTTCAAATCCCTAATCCTAACTTCAAAACCCTAAACCTAACTTCTAAACCCTAGCCCTAACTTCATATCCCTAAACCTAACTGTAACCCTAAACCTAACTTCTAAACCCTAACCCTAACTTCATATCCCTAATTCTAACTGTAACCCTAAACCTAACTTCAAATCCCTAATCCTAACTTCAAAACCCTAAACCTAACTTCTAAACCCTAGCCCTAACTTCATATCCCTAATCCTAACTGTAACCCTAAACCTAACTTCTAAACCCTAACCCTAATCCTAACTGTAACCCTAAACCTAATCCCTAAACCTAAAATAGCCTTTTTTGTCTTGTGGGGACTGGCGAAATGTCCCCATTTGTCTGAGTATTCCTTGTTTTGCTATCCTTGTGAGGACTTCTGGTCCCCACAAGGATAGTAAAACCAAACACATGCTCGCACACACACAAACAAACAAATATAAACACACACACACACACTCAGGATACCCACTACAAGTATGTGTATGTTCTCTCCTGTCCCTAGTTGTTCCTGGTGTCTAACGGGGGTAAGTTTATGAAGAAGACCCTGATAGGAGAGGCCTACATCTGGCTGGACAAGGTGGACATGAGGAAGAGGGTGGTCAGCTGGCACAAGCTGCTGGTCAATTCCACACACAACCAGTCCTGAGAGTTCAACTTGAGGTCACAGAGAGGTCAACCAGATGTCAGTGAAGGTCAATGAATAGTATTGGTCAGTGGTTGCTCGTAGAGGAGGACGAAAAAGAGGAAAAGGAATATGAGTTGCGTTACAGAGTGCCCTTCATCTCCTTTGTGTTATTGTATGAATGAATGAATGAATGAATGAATGAAGGAAAGAAGGAAGGAAGGAAGGAAGGAAGGAAGGAAGGAAGGAAGGAAGGAAGGAAGGAAGGAAGGAAGGAAGGAAGGAAGGAAGGAAGGAAGGAAGGAAGGAAGGAAGGAAGGAAGGAAGGAAGGAAGGAAGGAAGGAAAAGGGCCTATCCCCTCACACTGCCATACATGGACTGTACCCTGATTCTTTATTGGATAGTAACAGCCAGAGACTCAATCCTGATTTCTGATTGGACCAAATATTCAGAGACTGTACCCCGGATTGGACAGAGGCTGCCAGCACACACACACACACACACACACACACACACAGAGAGAGAGAGAGAGAAATGAAGAAGTCCCCTTATCTGCTGTAAGAGGACACACACATCTCACTATCTCCCAGCTCTCTGCTGGACATGTCGGATGCAAAACCTGACGTCAATCAGGACTGTGCAGCAAAACCACAGAGTAATTACCATGCCAGAACTACTCCTTTCTGTTTTGTCTGGATCTGATGCTGTTGTCTATGATTTATCATAGCCTCCACTTTAAGATCTTTGTGATCTGTGAATCTGTCTGTCATTCAGTCAGTCGGTGGGGTGCAAATCAATGTATTTGTTTTTTTGTCCTGAGCTGCTTGAAGTATGGAATGTTTGTTGTATGATACTATTCATGTAATGTAAAAAAAAACACAAAAAAAACAAGGTGTATGTACATTGAAAATCTATGGTTGATATTGCAGTAACTGTAACTGACATTATCTGAACACTTCCGTCCAATAGGTGGCGGTAATTCCCTATTACAGTTAGTTGTCAACCGCCATAAAACTCCAACTCGACCTTACCTGGACAAGTGTTAATGTACATTCAGATGTAGATAGATATATGTCTGAATATTAATTATATCAAAGACACACTGTACAGAGAAATGTTATTTATGAACATAGAGTTTATAACAATAAATCTCCTCATGTGCAGTTTATTCTAAAGACTAAATGTATTCTGTACAGAAGGTATGTATGGAAGGAGCACAGACAATCCAATCACTTTAGCTCTGACGTTATGCAGTTATACTGGGTGTTATTCATTGGAAAAAATAGGAAAATGCAGTTCAAATGGTGAATGTAGAACTCATTTTACAACTGAGACATTAGAGGAGAACTTCCACATGGATATCCCTCCTCTTACAGGTGGGGAGAAGAGAACAGATAGAAAGGGGATGTCAGGTCCCTTCCCCTTCAAGCTATCCCCTATTATGTCCTGAATGTTACTGACTGAGGAAGATCATGTGATTTTACTGGACTCATCTGACTTGATGTTTTTGTGTTGTCTTTCACACACGTGACTGGAGGCTTAAACAATAGCTCTGGTTTGAGAGAGAAACCTGGATTGCTGGCCACTTTGCCCGTCCTGCAATCGGACAGAGGGATGTGTAGCATCTCTCTGGTGAAGTGCTCTGCTCCCCAAACTGGGCCGCTCACCTGTTCTATGTCAAAGCAACAGGTAAACACACCTGTCCTCTCGGTGTGTGCCATCACAGTCTGGTTCTGTATGCTGTGTGTGCCATCACAGTCTGGTTCTGTATGCTGTGTGTGTGTCTGTCGTCACACATGGCCTATTTTCCTCTCAAAGATTAGCGCAAAAAGAAAGTGTGAACTGTTCTTTTAAAAATCAATGTGTGGTTTGTTTATTAACAGAACATCCAACATCATGCTGTACACAGTACACTGTAAATTGTACACTGTGCAGTCGGTGTCAGTGTAAGTGGAGGTAATGCAACAACACAGTGAACCAGCCTGTGGCACTGTCTCTGCTCAATGCTCTAAGTCATTACCTATGGCCCAGTCATCACATATGGCCGGGACATGCTGATACACACTATACATACACACTATACATCACTATAGTAGCCTGGTTTACTTCTCGGTTCAGCTATTACATTCCATTCCTTGTACTCTGTGTCTTTGGTAAATGACAGGAGTGGCAGGGAGGGGAATATTAGCTAAAAAGATTTGTACCCAGACTATGAATATATCATAGTAAACAACATCACCAGGTGACCCAACAGACCTACTACCCTCAACCCGACTGCTAGTGTCTAGGCATATCACTGAGGAACTAGGGGTGACAGATGCAATTTCCTAATACATAAAGTCCATATCAGAGGCTCGAAATGCAGACACTGAGTCAAGATGTCAGAATGTTCATGAGTCAAGATGTCAGAATGTTCATAAAACAAAAAATAAACATGATTTTAAAGAAAGGTAAAAAGTTTTACAAAAATGTAATTGTCGTGCCAACCTTATTTTGTAAGCAAACCCATTGGTTCTGTTGAAGTAATTCTATGCAACATAGACTTTGTGTTTGAATGCATTTTCTTAACATGTAATATCAGTGAACATCGCGTCTGAAAATATGTATCTTATGAAGAGAATTTTGATTTATTTTGATTTATATATTATTCAAGAAAAATAGAAAAAAATATAGATACATTTTTTACTACCTGTATACAATCATATACATAAAGCTTGTGCACTTTAGTATTACATTGTTGACTGATTTCCTTGTTCCGTGTAAAGTGTCATAACATGCAAGTTGAAGTGGCTGTTCCAGTTAGTGTCTTTATGTTGAGATGATTTTGAGTTTGTGATGTATGAAGGAGTTCATATGACACTGTTTTTAATTTACATGGCAAAAGAAAAACTCAAATTAAATCTACAATCACAGACAATTTAAGGTACATATTGCTTCATATCTGAGGAGACACCATCAAACTGTATGGTTGATATAACCACCAACACATGTATGTATAAATCCATGATGTTCAGTCTGAGAAGAATTATGAGGTCATTTTCAAAGCCCAACTCCAGGTTTGTCCCCCCTTTCATGTTCTCCTCAGATTACACTCAGCTAGATTGTCAATATCCATTGTCGCTCAGTCCGTTCCTAGTAACCATGAAACCAATCAAACGTGTGTATCTGTGAGGGGTGTGAATGTGGCGTACTCATCTGATCTATGTAAATATAAAGTGTTTTATTTTCTACAGAGATTGATTGTTCGTATTGTCTGAGGTTTGAGCATGTGAGTGTAAAACAAAAATACAAAAACACTTAAAACCTGTCTGTCTGTCTGTCTCTAGTGGTGTGTGTGAGAAGGTGATTATGTGATCTGACCGTGCGTTGTCAACCCATGGGTGTCTGACTGTAAAACTATGTCAAAGATGCCCAGCCAACCAGAGGGGACAAATCTACTTAATTTCAGTTGTTTGAGACTTCCTGTTACCACACTGGATGTTGCATGTCTGTCAATATTTTGCTTCCAGATATGTTCAAAAAGAGGGAGATAATATGTATAGATTTATCGGAAGTTGTATGCCGACTGTATAAAGATTATGCTTGTAAAATGGTCTTGTTTTTCACTCAGTGTAAAAATGGGGAATCTATCGTTCTGGTTTTGTGGTTGTACACAGGATGTGTTAAGATATTATTATGCAAATTGTGCTGTAAAAAAGGCTGTTTCCCTAAAATCTAAAGAATAAATATAAAAAGAGATTTATTCCACAAGCTAAATGGAGTTTTGGTTACATCTTTGAGTGTGTTCTGTATTATGCATCTATAGTATTTGCCTTCTGCTCTCTTACAGCTATACTGTATATACATGTATTATTATATCAATACTATCATTCCTGTATGTACACTGTATGTACAGCATGGGAAAGCAGCCTCTCGGTGATGGCTTGTTATGGACCATAACACAGACATACCGCTTCTGGACACTACACATGTTGTACACTCACATGCACGCTCTCGCGCACGCAGGCACAGACATTCACACACACACACACACACACAAACACACACACACACACAAACACACACACACACAAACATACACAGACACAAACAAAGACCTGTGCTGTGCTAAGAGAGCGTATATAGTAACCATTAGTCTAGCTCTAGCACCTCTGCATCACCAGTTAACTGAGAGAGACTGGGGGCTCTATCTCCATCTCTGTCTATTATCTGTCAAGGCCTCCTGCCTTTCAGCACTACCATGTCCTTCCTTTGACTCGCTCTACTTCTCTCCTCTTTTCTCCTCTCTCTGTCTAGGCAGATCTCACTGTAGATTACATTACCATGGTACAACTGCTCCCTTGCTCACACATCTGTGTGAAGAAGAGAGCGAGAGAATGTGTATGTGTGTGTACTTGTGTGTGTTTGTGAGTGAGAGCGAGGGGGGGTGAGAGAGAGCAGGTGAGAGGACGAGCTAGACGGTGTGTGGTTGCTTAGCAACGATTGACAACCAAAAATCCCAAGCATTCCGGCTGTGTTGCCCTGCCCTGCCTCTGGATTGGACTATCTGACTGGCTCATCTGTTGTCCAATCAAACATGGCCTCTGTCACCTGATACATAATATATACAGTAGATTGGTTACATTGTTTTAACAGGCAGTTTTACATTGAAATGTATCACCAATATTGAAGGACACAACCCATAGGCAAAACATATACAGTAGACTAGGAGATCGTGTGATGTTTACTGTAACACCAAGTCTCTGCTATACATATAATAAAACTTGTCTTGTTAGCAAAGCAACCAACGGCTATGTAGGCCCAGCTTTTGGCACAACATCCTTGGCCCGGTAACAAGTATGTAACGCATAGTGCTTGTAAAGGTAGTGCATCTTGTAAAACCCTTCAGATGGATCACATTGTAAAGGCTTAAATTTGATACTCTAAATCAGGATTATTCAACCGGCGGTCCGCAAAGGTAATGCATGGGGGTCCGCGAAAATATACACTACCGTTCAAAAGTTTGGGGTTACATTGAAATGTCCTTGTTTTTGAAAGAAAAGCACATTTTTTGTCCATTAAAATAACATCAAATTGATCGAAATACAGTGTAGACATTGTTAATGTTGTAAATGACTATTGTAGCTGTGTTCCAATGGCACGCTGTGTTAGCTAATCCAAGTTTATCATTTTAAAAGGCTAATTGATCATTAGAAAACCCTTTTGCAATTATGTTATCACAGCTGAAAACTGTTGTTCTGATTAAAGAAGCAATACAAATGGCCTTCTTTAGACCAGTTGAGTATCTGGAGCATCAGAATTTGTGGATTGATTACAGGCTCAAAATTACCAGAAACAAAGCACTTTCTTCTGAAACTCGTCAGTCTATTCTTGTTCTGAGAAATGAAGGCTATTCCATGCGAGAAATTGCCAAGAAACTGAAGATCTCGTACAACGATGTGTACTACTTCCTTCACAGAACAGCGCAAACTGGCTCTAACCAGAATAGAAAGAGGAGTGGGAGGCCCTGGTACACAACTAAGCAAGAGGACAAGTACATTAGAGTGCCTATTTTGAGAAACAGACACCTTACAAGTCCTCAACTGGCAGCTTCATTAAATAGTTCCCGCAAAACACCAGTCTCTCTGCTGATAGGCTTGGAAGAGGAGGCTTGCAGTCAACATCAGAATCAGATGAAGACTCTTCATCAGCAACTGTTGATTTAAAGCTCAATATCTGATCCTCCATCCGACCCCAACTCATCTAAATTCTGCAGCATTTGCAATGCTGCCAGTGCGTCCATTCGTTTTGTTTGGCTTGCCACTGTGAACTACACACATTGTATGTTGTACTCAGTGTCTTATTTGACTCTCTGAGGGGAAATTATATACAATTTCCAGCCTTTCATAATGAAATAATTAGACCGCCCACAAATCATTACACTATTGTTTTAAATTCAATCACCCTCATTATTCAGATCAATCAAATTCAATCATCCTCTTCATTCAGTTCATTGAAGTTAGATGCACCATTATCAGTTTCTATCTGGTTTCTATCGTTCATTCATCCATTGTAGCCTATTTTATGTTACTAGTTGTTGCTTACTAGCCCGAGCAATGCTGCCGTGCGAGTGGTCATGTGCTGAATGTATGGACAGCACAGATATTCTTGGAAAAAGTGAAATTTGGAAAAAGAGCTGCACCTCTTAAATTTGTAGTTATATGATGAAGGTAAGTGTCATAGGAACTGCAGAATATGCCCTTTATAGTACTATATAGATCAAAATATATTTTAAAATGATATTAACTGCAGGTTACTCTGGATTTGATAAAGTGATCCTCCTTTCCCTGCCTCTGTAAATTATAAGACGCGACCATCTCTTCATGTACAATTTAGCAACTGATAGGCCTGATATTGTCACTCATCAGATTTTTGTAAACTTAATCTTGTCTATAGGCTATCTCATATTATGTGGGAAATTAGTTTCAGTGTAGTTTAGATCAGGGGTGCAACTTTGGTTTTAGAAGTGGGGAAGACATAACCTGGCGGGTGGTCTGGGGGTCCTAAATCAGAATTTGTTTGGGTATCTAAAGATAATTTCCTGCATTTATACACAACCTATATATGGCCCTTTTGGGGTCACTTAAATAAGAATAAAATATGTTTCTAAACACTTCTGCATGAATGTGGATGCTATCTTGATTATGGATAATCCTAAATTAATTGTGAATAATAAGGAGTGAGAAAGTTATAGATGCACAAATATCATACCCTCCAAAAAATGTGAACCTCCCCAAGATGGCGTAGCAGTGCAGATGTGGTTTGACCTCCTGTCGTTTACTTTTTGTATTTTCCGTATTCTTTGAATATATTTCAATTTATTTTTCAATCTCTTTTCAATTTTTTAATTTAATATACCTTCCGGTAACCCGCCTCACTCAATGTGACACACTGATCCGCAATTTCTTTTAGACCTTATAGCCAAAACTTTAATCTAGCCATCAGAAGCTAACCAACTAATTAGCTACTAGCTATTTAGTCATTGTTAGCCACTGCTAGCGGCCTTTACCCTCTGCACAGGCAACAGACGTTTTTTAGCCTGGATAATACCTGCCAGCCTCGGACTGTTTTTCTGCACTACAACACCGGATTCCTGCCGTAACCCCTGGACCATTACTCCTGATCATCACAGCTAGCTAGCTGTCACCGAGTGAACCAACCCCAAAGCTAGCCCTGAGCCAGGCGCATCTCCCGGATAGCAAACAAAATTACCACAACTACAATACCTCTTTCGCCATCTGGCCCGGTCCCTTCGTCGACACTGCGCCATGCCGTACCACCACCACTGGTCCGCAGACAGAATTCCATCCGCTGTGCCCTCAACCGGCCTTTGCCGGACGTCGGAGCAGAAGCTTCTACTTACCCCGGCCTGCTAACTTTAAACGCTGTGTCTTCCGCGTGCTAGCGTAGCAATGACTACCCCGCGGCTTCCCTGTTCGATCTATTGCTGTTCACTGGACCCTATGATCACTTGGCTACATAGCTGATGCCTGCTGGACTGTTCATTTATCACTGTACACCACTTTGTTATCTTTTATTTATCTGTCGGCCCTAGCCCCGAACTCAGGCCCTGTCTGTAGTTAACCGACCCTCTCTGCCCATTCATCGCCATTTTACCTGTTGTTGTTGTCTTAGCTGATTAGCTGTTGTTGTCTTACCTGTTGTTGTCTTACCTAGCTCTCCCAATCAACACCTGTGATTGCGCTATGCCTCGCTTTATGTCTCTCTCAAATGTCAATATGCCTTGTATACTGTTGTATAGGATAGTTATCATTGTTTTAGTTTACTGCGGAGCCCCTAGTCCCACTGTACATGCCTCAGATACATCCTTTGTCCCACCTCCCACACATGCGGTGACCTCACCCAGTATAACCAGCGTGTCCAGAGATGCAACCTCTCTTATCATCACTCAGTGACTGGGCTTGCCTCCAGTGTACCCGCACCCCACCATACCCCTTGGTTTCATGCATGTTAACATCAGAAGCCTCCTCCCTAAGTTTGTTTTACTCACTGCTTTAGCACACTCCGCCAACCCTGATGTCCTAGCCGTGTCTGAATCCTGGCTTAGGAAGGCCACCAAAAATTCTGAGATTTCCATTCCCAAATACAACATTTTCCATCAAGATAGAACTGGCAAAGGAGGAGGAGTTGCAATCTACTGCAGAGATAGCTTGCAAAGTTCTGTCATACATTCCAGGTCTATGCCCAAAGAATTCGAGCTTCTAATTTTTTAAAATGAATCTCTCCAGAAATAAGTTTCTCACTGTTGCCGCCTGTTATAGACCCCCCTCAGCTTCCAGCTGTGCTCTGGATATGTGAATTGATTGCCCCACATCTATCTTCAGAGTTTGTTCTGTTAGATGACCTAAACCGGGATATGCTTAACACCCCAGCAGTCCTACAATCTAAGCTAGAGGCCTTCAATCTCACACAAATTATCAAGGAAACCACCAGGTACAACCCTAAATCCGTAAACATGGGCACCCTCATAGATATTATCCTGACCAACTTGCCCTCCAAATACACCTCTGCTGTTTTCAATCAGGATCTCAGCGATCACTGCCTCCCTCATTGCCTGCATCTGCTATGGGTCCGCAGTCAAATGACCACCCCTCATCACTGTTAAACGCTCCCTTAAACACTTCTGTGAGCAGGCCTTTCTAATCGACCTGGCCCGGGTATCCCGGAAGGATATTGACCTCATCCTGTCAGTCAAGGATGCCTGGTCGGTCTTTAAAAGTAATTTCCTGGCCTCCCAGGTGGTGCAGTGGTCTAAGTAACTGTGCCACCAGAGACTCTGGGTTTGAGCCCAGGCTCTGTTGCAGCCAGGAGCGACTGGGAGGCACATGGGGTGGCGCACAATTGGCCTAGCGTCGCCCGGGAGGGTTTGGCCAGCTGGGATATCCTTGTCTCATCACGCACTGGCGACTCCTGTGGTGGGCTGGGCGCAGTGCACGCTGGCCAGGTTGCTAGGTGTACGGTGTTTCCTCCAGCACATTGGTGCGTCTGGCTTCCGGGTTGGATACGCGCTGTGTTAAGAAGCAGTGCAGCTTGGTTGGGTTGTGTTTCGGAGAACGCATGGCTCTCGACCTTCGCCTCTCCCGAGTCCATGCAGGAGTCGATGGGACAAGACAGTAACCTCCAGCATTTGGATACTACGAAATTGGGGAGAAAAGGGGGTAAAATATATATTTTTAAATAATAATCATTTTTTTAAAGTAATTCCCTCACCATCTTAAATAATATGCCCTTTTCAAAAAATGTAGGACTAAGAACAGATATAGCCCTTGGTTCACTCCAGACCTGACTGCCCTCGACCAGCACAAAAACATCCTGTGGCATACTGCACTAGTCCCCGCGATATGCAACTGTTCAGGGAAGTTAGGAACCAATACACGCAGTCAGTCAGGAAAGCAAAGGCTGGCTTTTTCAAACAGAAATTTGCATCCAAAAAGTTTTGGGACACTGTAAAGTCTATGGAGAACAAGAGCACCTCCTCACAGCTGCCCACTGCACTGAGGCTAGGTAACACGGTCACCACCGATAAATCCATGATACTCAAACATTTCAATCTGCATTTCTCTACAGCTGGCAATGCTTTCCTCCTGGCTACGCCAACCCCGGCCAACAGCAGCTACTTGCCCGAGCCTCCCCAGCTTCTCCTTCACCAAAATCCAGATGGCAGATGTTCTGGAAGAGCTGCAAAACCTGGACCCGTACAAATAAGCTGAGCTAAACAATCTGGACCCACTCTTTCTAAAATTATCCGCCGCCATTGTCGCAACCCTTATTACCAGTCTGTTCAACCTCTTTTTCGTTACGTCTGAGATCCCTAAAGATTTGAAAGCTGCCGCGGTCATCCCCTTCTTCAAAGGGAGTGACACTCTAGACCCAAACTTTTATAGACCTATATCCATCCTGCACTGCCTTTCTAAAGTCTTTGAAAGCCAAGTTAATGAACAGATCACTGACCATTTTGAATCCCACCGTACCTTCTCCGCTTTGCAATCCGGTTTCCGAGCTGGTCATGGGTGCGCCTCAGCCACGCTCAAGGTACAAAACTATATCATAATCGCCATTGATAAAAGACGGTACTGTGCAGCAGTCTTCATCGACCTGGCCAAGGCTTTCGACTCTGTCAATCACCGTATTCTTATCGGCAGACTCAATAGCCTGGTTTCTCAAATGACTGCCTCGCCTGGTTCACCAACTACTTCGCAGACAGAGTTCAGTGTGTCAAATAGGAGGGCCTGTTGTCCGGATCTCTGGCAGTCTCTATGAGGGTACCACAGGGTTCAATTCTCGGGCCGACTCTTTTCTCTGTATATATCAACAATGTAGCTCTTGCTGCGGGTGATTCCCTGATCCACCTCTACGCAGATGACGCCATTCTGTATACATCTGGCCCTTCTTTGGATACTGTGTTAACTAACCTCCAAACAAGCTTCAATGCCATACAACACTCCTTCCGTGGCCTCCAACTGCTCTTAAACGCTAGTAAAACCAAATGCATGCTTTTCAACCGTTAGCTGCCCACACCCACCCACCCGAATAGCATCACTACTCTGGATAGTTCTGACCTAGAATATGCGGACAGCTACAAAAACCTAGGTGTCTGGCTAGACTGTAAACTCTCCTTCCAGACTCATAACAAACATCTCCAATCCAAAATCAAATCTAGAATCGGCATTCTATTTCGCAACAAAGCCTCCTTCACTCACGCTTCCAAACTTACCCTAGTAAAACTGACTAACCTACCGATCCTCGACTTTGGCGATGTCCTCTACAAAATAGCTTCCAATACTCTACTCAGCAAACTGGATGCAGTCTATCACAGTGCCATCTGTTTTGTTACTAAAGTCCCTTATACCACCCACCACTGCGACCTGTATGCTCTAGTCGGCTGGCCCGTGCTACATATTCGTCGCCAGACCTACTAGCTCCAGGTCATCTATAAGTCTATGCTAGGTAAAGCTCTGCCTTATCTCAGCTCACTGGTCACGATAACAACACCCACCCGTAGCACACACTCCAGCAGGTATATCTCACTGGTCATCTCCAAAGTCAACACATCCTTTGGTCGCCTTTCTTTCCAGTTCTCTGCTGCCAGTGACTGGAACCAATTGCAAAAATCGTTGAAGCTGGAGACTTACATTTCCCTCATAAACATCATCCATCTGAGCAGCTAACCGATCACTGCAGCTGTACATAGTCCATCTGTAAATAGCCCACCCAATCTACCTACCTCATTCCCATATTGTTTTTATTTACTTCTCTGCTCTTTTGCACACCAGTATCACTACTTGCACATCATCATCTGCTCATCTATCACTCCAGTGTTAATCTGCTAAATTGTAATTACTTTGCTACTATGGTCTATTTATTGCCTTACCTCCTCACGCCATTTGCACACATTGTATATAGACTTTCTTTTGTTTCTATTGTGTTATTGACTGTACACTTTATTCCATGTGTAACTCTGTGTTGTTGTTCGTGTCGCACTGCTTTATCTAGGCCAGTTCACAGTTGTAAATGAGAACTTGTTTTCAACTAGCTTACCTTGTTAAATAAAGGTTAAATAAAACAAATTTAAATAAAAAAAATATTGTAATGGTGAGAGGTTAGCATGTCTTGGGGGTATGATATTTGAGCTTCTGTAACTTTGTCGCTCATCATTATTCACAATTCATTCAGGATTATCCGTAATCATGGTAGCATCTACATTAATGTAGAAGTGTATAGAAACAAATGATATTCTTATTTGCAATAAAGTGACTCCAAAATGACACGATACATTATTTACCATTAATTGCTATTGGGCACAAAATAATCTGAAACACAACCAAAACAAACGGCAAATGTATTCAACAAATGTGTAGTCACAACCTGGATGTAATCATTGTGTGCTATGAATGTGGAATCAAATACTTAACTTTTTACTACTTTAATACACATTCAAGTGAATTTGTCCCAATTATTTTGCTCCCCTGAAATGGGGGGGACTATGTACATAAAGTGCAATAATTTCTACAAGGTTCAACCGACATGGATGAACATAACCTAAAATGAATTCCAAACTTTGCCATTGTGACATTGTTGGAGGATAAAAACCTTCAATTTGTTTATTAGCCACTATACAGTAAATGCTAGGTTACACAATTTCTTCAGATAACAGTCTCCAATATCAACCTGGCATGGTTACATGTGGTCTGCGGTTGTGAGGCCGGTTGGACGTACTGCCACATTTTCTAAAAACAAAGTTTGAGGCGGCTTATGGTAGATAAATTAACATTCAGTTCTCTGCCAAAAGCTCTGGTGGACATTCCGTCAGTCAGCATGCCAATTGCACGCTCCCTCAAAATTTGAGACATCTGTGGAATTGTGTTGTGTGACAAAACGGCACATTTTAGAGTGGCCTTTTATCATCCCCAGTACAAAGTGCAGCTGTGTAATCATAATTCTGTTTAATCAACTTCTTGATATGCCACACCTGTCAGGTGAATGAATTATCTTATCTTGAGAGAACATTTCTGGGATCTTTTATTTCAGCTCATGAAACATGGGACCAACACTTTACATATTGCATTTTTATTTTTGTTCAGTATAGTATGTTATATGAAAGGTCTTACATTTCTGTAATTTATGTCTGAGATTATATGAACATGACTGGACATTCAAACATATCTGTATCCATTCATCATCATCAATAGTGTCTCCTAGGTCCTCCTCACATTTTTGTTTGACATGTTTTGTGTCATTGGGGAAAGTCTCTATCAACCCTTGATACAGTTTGGAAATCAACTTTAGAGGTTTGTCAGACTGCTTTAAAATAGTTTCAATCTTTGAAGCTTCTGGCTTGTCCTGTGTTTGCTGCACAGAGAGAATAAAGTGTTGCATCTGCAAAACTTTACCTCAGCTCCCTGGTGGTCGGACCCTGCTGGGACAACTGTCACCATCTAATCCTCTTAAGACATGATGGGTATAGTGTTGTGTACTGACTGTGCACCATGACAGTGAAGCATGTAGAGCTGTTTATAACAGGTCAGTGTGAAAAGTAGGGAATTACCTCGGGAAACTGACAGATCATTAAAGTTATATTGCTATACTGACTTTAATATAAACTCACATTGCGCTGTAAAAAAATGTCAGATTATCGGTTTCACCTTTTGGCCGCTGGTTTCATGGTTTGATTCAGGTCTAGTGTGATTGAGGCAAAAATAAAACCTACATTTAGTGAGCTAGCTAGTAAGTAAGCTAGCTAGTTAGTGAGCTAGCTACAGTTAGTGAGCTAGCTACAGTTAGTGAGCTAGCTACAGTTAGTGAGCTAGCTACAGTTAGTGAGCTAGCTCCCTAGCTAGCTTTAATGGTAGCTATATAAACTGGCAAAAACTAGCCAAGTTAATTTACTTCTGTTGAAATGGGACAAAAAAAAAGGCTACAAAACATTTCCATACACACAATAGCTGTTAAATAGTGCTACCTGACAGATAGCTAGAGGCTAGAGCTGAACTGGCTGTGGTAGCTAATGTTACATGTCTGCTACACTACTAGCTCAGCACTGGAAATATTTTTTTCCCTGTTAAGTAAAACAGCAGTTTCCTTGCCAGCTACATCAGTCATTTAAAGACTAACCAGTTTCTGCTCTTCTTCCTTTAACGACTTGGAGAAAAAGCACAACACACAGAGACAACAACTGCCTCTTCACATGGTGCCCATGCGGTCCTAAATCCAGCCAGTTGAAACCGCCAAACAGCCTACCCGACTGCTCTGAGGTGTCCACATGGCCTAAATCCAACTGTTTGAAACCGCCAAACAGCCTACCTGACCACTCTGAGGTGTCCACATGGCCTAAATCCAGCTGGTTGAAACCCCCAAACAACCTACCCGAGTGCTCTGAGGTGTCCACATGGCCTAAATCCAGCTGGTTGAAACCCCCAAACAGCCTACCCGACTGCTCTGAGGCGTCCACATGGCCTAAATCCAGCTGGTTGAAATCGCCAAACAGCCTACCTGACTGCTCTGAGGTGTCCACATGGCCTAAATCCAGCTGGTTGAAACCCCCAAACAGCCTACCCGACTGCTCTGAGGCGTCCACATGGCCTAAATCCAGCTGGTTGAAATCGCCAAACAGCCTACCTGACTGCTCTGAGGTGTCCACATGGCCTAAATCCAGCTGGTTGAAACCGCCAAACAGCCTACCCGACCACTCTGAGGTATTCGCATGGCCCTGAAGTACACCGTTGACGCTTTTTGGATCACAGTGCAATGATAAAAATGTTGGGGGGGATTTTAGAATGTGGGGAGGTCATGTCCCCAGTGAAAGTTGTCACCCTGTTTAGGTCTAGTTTTGATGGGCCGGAGGTGCAGGCTAACTGGCATCGTCTTTTTTCTCTCTCACCCACTTGGATAGAGTCAAGGATATGTTTTGCATTACTCTAAAGGCCTACTACAACACAGCATGTTTTCGTTTCCCTTACAATACATTTTTATTAGCAATAGAGTTACAGTAAATGAAACAGTCCTGTAACAGATTATTTTTACAAAGTAAATCATTAAAGAGAATGGTCTTAACGCGCAAGGCACACGGTCAAATTGTTAACATGAAGGACAACACTGACAAATAGGCATAACACAAACTCATCATTACACCATTGTTGTAAATTAAATCAACCTCTTCATCCTCATCATTCAGTTAGGCCTAATTTAAATTGGATTGTGAAGTAACTTGCACAATTATCGCCCATTACCTACATTTGTTATTCATTCAGTGGGCCGGCATCGTTTGCTCCGCTGGATAGAGTCAATGATTTGTTTTGCATTATTCTAAAGGCCTGCTGCCACATGTAGCATGTTTTCATTTCTCTTACAATGAATGTGAGTAGTAATAGAGATAGTAAATAAAACAGTCCCATAACAGCTTCCTTTTACCAAGTGAAATGTAAAAGGAGAATGGTAAAAACCCCCAAGGCGTGAGGTCAAATTATTTGCTGCTTACTTAATTTTTTTAAATGTAACCTTTCTAGGCAAGTCAGTTAAGAACAAAGTCTTATTTACAATGACAGCCTATCCCGGCCAAACCCTAACCCGGATGACGCTGGGCCAATTGTGCGCCGCCCTATGGGACTCCCAATCACGGCCAGTTGTGATACAGCCTGATAAATAAGCATAACACAAACCCATTACACTATTTTCTTTCTAAATTAAATCAACCTCTTCACCCTCTTTATCATTTTGTTGGGAACAATTTAAATTCAATTGTAAAATAAGGTGCACAATTATCGCCTATTCATCCATTTGTCATTCAGTGAGGAGAAGGATGCATTAATGGGTACTGCCCGACTGGGTACCACCGTCCTACAGAACATTGTCTTGGTTGGATAAATTGGGAATAGGTGTGAAAACAAAACAGGTAAAATGCTATAAATACTTTTGTGATAAAAAAATTCTGACAAATAAGCAGTGTAAAATATAAACATTGAGGAAAGGTCAGGGAAAAAGCAAGACAGGTTTTTTGGGGGGCTGATTTTTTTAAATGTACAAAATCTAAAGTCGTTGTTGGCCTATGGCGGTTCTAGTGTTAGCTAGATAAACAGCTGATCTTAGCGAACATGTGTTCAGTGTTACTGTTCTAACTAATATGTGACTGACCAGCTCAAATCAGTCTTATGTAGCAACATTTGAAAATAGTTAGTTTTTACATGGGATAAAAGTAGAGACTCAGAGCTACAAAATGGTGCCTCATACACTGCAATTGAGGAACAATGGGAAAGTAATTCTGCTATGAAAGTTGATCAACTCACTTTTGAGAAAACTTTGAAAGTTTTGGTGCCTACTGGAGTGCTTGCCTTTGTCTACACCCATTCAGCATTGTTCATACCCTCTTAAACCAGCCCCATCCATCTCTTTAAGGATTTCCATGTGAGGTCATGTGCTAAACAGTGAGTAGTGTAGTAAAGATTAAGACTAAAGGTGGTAGTAGCCTACAATAACAATTCCAGGTAAAGTGTCCAGAAATTTTAAAAATATATATTAGTCACTTACCCAGACACTTGTCTACATTGATGGGTCATGTGAAATAAATGCTATGACCCCCAGCCACATCCAGTGGTGGAAAAAGTACTACATTGTCAGAGTAAAAGTATAAATAATTTAAAATGTCTTATATTAAACCAGACGGCACAATTCTTTTTTCTTGATGATAGCCAGGGGCACACTCCAACACTCAGACATAATTTACAAACAAAGCATTTGTGAGTCGGACAGATCAAAGGCAGTAGGGATGACCAGAGATGTTCTCTTGATAAGTGTGTAAATTGGACAATTTTCCTGTCAAAATATAACAAGATTTTTGGGTGTCAAGGAAAATATATTGAGTAAAACATACATTATTTTCTTTACGAATGTAGTGAAGTAAAAGTAGCTAAAAATATAAAATAAGGTAATGTACAGATACAACAAAAAACGACTTTAGTATTTTTACACCACTGCCCAAATGCCTTCACACCAGTACATTAACATACTGTCACACATGCCCTAATCACAGTATTCCATACATAAGTTAAGGCCATGCAACCTGAGTGAGGTGCACATGTTGTCACGAACCTCACCGAGGATGGTGCCTCTTCCTGTTCGGGCGGTGCTCGGCGGTCGTCGTCGCCGGCCTATTAGCTGCCATCGATTCCCTTTCCGTTTGTTTTGGGTTATTGGTTAATTGGGTACACCTGTTTTGTATTAGGATTTGTTTGTAGGGTATTTAGGGGCACTAGGCCCGCTGGGTATTTGTGCGGGCTTGTTTTTGGTACTCTGTGTTTTGATGGTGTGATTTTTTCCTGTATTTATTCTCCGGACTGTTTAGTCCTGTTGTTTTTGACTGGCAACTTATTTTACGCCCTGTGTGTTGGCGTGACTGTTTTTGTTGCGCTGGGGAATAAATGTGAAGAAACGACTGAACCCTGCTCTCTGCGCCTGATTCCAACCACCACACCTAGTAGATCGTAACACATGTACAGTACATTAACAGATGCATGCGCCATATATTTATGTGGTGGACACTTGATATGGTCACATGATATTGTTGTCGTATGTCAAAAACATGTTACGACCACACATACAAATATTTGTAACAAACTTCTTCATCTGATGATGAGTAGGAAGGATCGGACTAAAATGCAGCGTTGTAAGTGTCCATGATAATTTATTATATCAGAACACGAGAAAATACAAAATAACAAAGTGAAGGAAAGAAATGAAAATCAAAACAGTTCTATATGGTGAAAACACAGACACAGAAAACAACTACCCACAAACACCAGGTGGGAACAGGCTACCTAAGTATGGTTCTCAATCAGAGACAACGATTGACAGCTGCCTCTGACTGGGAACCATACCAGGCCAAACACATAGAACAAACATAGAATGCCCACCCCAACTCACGCCCTGACCAAACTAAAATAGAGACATAAAAAAGGAACTAAGGTCAGGACGTGACAATATTTTGCTAAGTGGATGGTCTCTTCAGAATGTGTAAACGATACAGCCAAATGGTTACTTGCATATTAGCAAAAGCAGAAATAAATAGTGTCAATATAAATATTGACAATATCAGTGATGTGCGAGGTAGGTATATGCATACAATCATGGGTAAAGTGGCTGAGTAGCAGGATAACAAAAATAGTATCAGCAACGTATGGCGTGTGTGTTAGGAGAGTCATGTGAATAGATGCACTGCAGATAGTGCTAATGACTGGTCCGTCCAAACCACGCGTGTGCAAGGGTATCTATATATTCGGAGAGCCTGTTTCTGTCCTGCCCTTGACTTTGGTGCAGGGGATGTGATGTCCATAGCCTCTTCGTCACAAAACTCCCTGATCTTGTCAAAAAGATACGTTTGTCTAGCTGTGTCCAGTCCAGGTGGTGCTTTTACAGGCAGACCATCTATGGGAGGAAGGATGCACAGCAGCTGAAACCTGGTCCCGACAGTCCGAACGCTCCTTGGCGACAACACCAGGCTCCAGATCATCAAAGCTGTAAAACAGGGAATAACAAAAAAATCAGAAGACATTACAACCCCGCACAACATCAATTCACCTCCAAAGATTAGATAAGAATAACCTCATACAATGAAAATATTTGTTTACCTGAAGTGCTGGTACTGCTTGATCTGTAGAAGTGCCCTGAAGTACAGAGTCAGGTGTTGTTGCCAGCCATAGCTTTCCACCAGCACCGTACCATCCTCCAGTCCAACCAGCTGTGGGATGTTGACCCCTGTCACAGTGCTGTCCTTCACAATAACAGCAATCTCAGACAAAGTGTTCACTCTGGTCTCTCTGAAGCACTGCTTGATGAGGCCAAAGCACCAGGCAAACTTGGTGTGGCCTGTGATCAGGAAGTGAAGGTCCAGATTGTGGTGGAGCTTGTGCATGGTCCAAGAGGCACAATACCAGAGCACAAACTTGTTTTTGTTTTGGCCACTACAGTTATCACAATTGCAGGTCCACAGGTGTTTTCCCAACTCTGTAGTTGGTGAAGAAATGGTGCATGTAGTTGATGACTGCGCTGCTGCCTTTGCTTGCTTTGGCCAACTCTTTTTGATGACTGTATGACCGGTGGATTAGAGTTAGGCATGTTCTACTGATTGATGCTGAAAGACAAATTGCAGATACACATACATTTTGGCATTATTATACAATAGATGAAAAATGGCATTCTAAGATAACACTACACACAGTTCATACAGGGAATGTTAGCTGCTTGAGCTAGCCTGCCAGCAAGCTTTAACTAGCAATACAAACCAATTGTCATAGCTAGCTAAAGTGAACCAATAGGTCCAATGTTAGATAGCTAACATTAGGTTATAACTAGCAATGCGAAATGGCATTCTGAGACAACTACACTAACGTTACACACACATAAATGAATGTTAGCTAGCAAGCCAGCCACCTAACCTCCGCTAATGTTTGCTAGCTAACAGCAAATTTTAATTTATGGTCTTTGGTTTAGACATGCCACGTTAACTAGCAAAAATATGAAATATAATCCCAATCCCAGAACAACAGCAAAGGACCTTGTGGAGATGCTGGAGGAAACAGGTACAAAAGTATCTATATTCACAGTAAAACGAGTCCTATATCGACATAACCTGAAAGGCCACTCAGCAAGGAAGAAGCCACTGCTCCAAAACAAAGCCAGACTATGGTTTGGAACTGCACATGGGGACAAAGCTCAAACTTTTTGGAGAAATGTCCTCTGGTCTGGTGAAACAAAAATAGAACTCTTTGGCCATAATGACCATCGTTATGTTTGGAAGAAAAAGGATGAGGCTTGCAAGCCGAAGAACACCATCCCAACCGTGAAGCACGGGGGTGGCAGCATCATGTTGTGGGGGTGCTTTGCTGCAGGAGGGACTGGTGCACTTCACAAAATAGATGGCATCATGAGGAAGGAACATTTTGTGGATATATTGAAGCAACATCTCAAGACATCAGTCAGGAAGTTCAAGCTTGGTCACAAATGGGTCTTCCGAATGGACAAAGCCATCAACAAGCATACTTCCAAAGTTGTGGCAAAATGGTTTAAGGACAACAAAGCCAATGTATTGAAGTGGCCATCACAAAGCCCTGACCTCATCCTATTAAAAATGTGTGGGCAGAACTGAAAAAGCATGAGTGAGCAAGGAGGCCTACAAACCTGACTCAGTTACACCAGCTCTGTCAGGAGGAATGGGCCAAAATTCACCCAACTTATTGTGGGAAGCTTGTGGAAGGATACCTGAAACATTTGACCAAAGTTAAACAATTTAAAGGCAATGCTATCAAATACTAATTGAGTGTATGTAAACTTCCTACCCATTGGGAATGTGATGAAAGAAATAAAAGCTGAAATAAATAATTCTCAACTATTATTCTGACATTTCACATTCTTAAAATAAAGTTGTGATTCTAACTGACCAAAGACAGAGACATTTTTACGAGGATAAAATGTCAGGAATTGTGAAAAACTGTTTTTGGCTGAGGTGTATGTGGCTAAAGTGTATGCAAACTTCCGACTTCAGCTGTTTATCTTTCGAAAAAACTGCAGTAGAAAGGACTATCTACGCATTACAGGCAGCTCATTTTAAACACTGCAGACCAATCCAAACGTATCTCTCGGTATGTCCAGCCCACTCATTGTCTCAATACAATCAGGACTAGCAGGAAGCTTGCTGTATTTCTCTGTGGCTAAACGAACTAGGCTCGTAATTTAACAATTTTATTCGTATTTACGGATGACATACACATTTGATATTAAGGCACATGAAAGTTCACATGTTGGAGAAGGAATTTCTGTCGTGACTTGTGACATACGCCTAGTTTCCTGAATCGGGTCACATATGTTAG
Source organism: Oncorhynchus mykiss (assembly GCF_013265735.2). Taxonomy (NCBI): domain Eukaryota; kingdom Metazoa; phylum Chordata; class Actinopteri; order Salmoniformes; family Salmonidae; genus Oncorhynchus; species Oncorhynchus mykiss. The sequence goes on from NC_048565.1 coordinate 33,498,023, forward strand.
AGTTTGCATTTCCTCTTCCAATTATAATGTGGGGAGATCGAAAAATGGAAAAACTATCTACCAAATGTATTAATTTAAAAATGTTGATTCTCCTTTCTATTATCAGTCACCTGAGGACAAGACAAGAAAATGTTTTGCTAATGTATGATGGGGGTTCCTTGGTCGGCGGTTTTTCTGGGAGTGGGTCCCTGGGCAAGAAAAGGTTGAAGACCAATGCTATAAATCACTATATCTAAAAGTCTGTTCAATTGCGCGCTCAAATAGCTATCAATCCACTGGCCTGGCTCCCCAGACTCCCTGCTTCAGCCAAACGCATGTGGATAAAGCGGCGGTTTGAAAATCCGTCATTGGTTTTGATACTCTGATTGGTTAGAGACGATGCAATTACTGAATTTGTTTTGTACACAAACAACTTCAATTATGGTAGTCTCAGACTAAAGTATGTAGCGAACGACAGAGCAGTGGAATAATTTAGTGTGAGTCATCAGGCTATCAGTCCACTGCTACCTGTCACTCACACTGTCTCTGTCTGTCTGGGGGATTGATGTAGCTTTGAGGTTAGAGGGCTGGGCCATAAAAAGCCCCCAAATGATTATATTAAAGACTCCCAGATAAATTATTTTACATGAAACCGAGTAAAATCTGGTGTGGTTGAGAAAGAGCGAGCGAGAGAGACGACATAAATAGCCAATCCGGTACCTGTTAGAGCGTGGTTGACAGTTGATCAGATTATTTGTGGCGGGGCTGGGTTATTATTTCCGAGTGTGACACAAACTGCTCGGTTGGCGTGGACCATTCTACGCAGCTGGAAAGGGCGACGGAGCGGGACGCAGCGTGTGAGGGTACATGTGTGTGTTTGGTCGGGGAGTTGACGCCTGGCAATGGACACCTACAGACCACACGCCGTGTTGATTTTACTGTTGTTATCGTCTGTCGTCGCAGTTTCCAACACAACTCATGTAAGTAGGCTTGCCACAATTCAAATTCCCGCCTAGTTTGTCAAATCCCAGTTGTTGGTTGTGTAACTGTTGTAAATAAAACGGATTAATTATTTGTGTTTGTGTGGTGTGTGTGTGATTCCTAATGGTGAAGAACTAAAACAATGGTATGTGAAGAAATACTGTAATCAAGGGGGATTAGCCATCTAGCAATTCTGGCTAATGCCATATGGGCTGGACATTTTTATTTTTTTATATAAAAATAAAACAATTAAAAGTTGATAAGGCAAGCTGCCCATGGGATTGTTAAAATTTATTTTTGTATTTTTTCCCCCACAATTTCTCTGTTATACTAATCTATAATGAGCCTTTGGCTGATCAAAAGGCAACGGCCGCCCCTCTATCAAGATGGACCAGCCCGATTTTCTGAAAGGCTGAGTTTAGGTCACCCACACTCAAATTCAAAGTGAAATGTGGCATCGGCAAGATCTGCTCCCACTGTCTTCATTTAGACAGCCAAGATCATGGATAGTAAAAAACTGAAAGGTGCATGTAAATGTAGAAAAAACTAATTTTACATTGTCACCATGATATGGTCAAAAAGTTAATTGCATTGTCCGCATGATTACAGTAATGAAATTGTCTGTCCTGTGCCTGCGCCCTAGCTGGGGCCTGCTTTAGTGATCGAGCGAGCAACTCTCCCCTCCCCAGGCCGGTAACACTTTACAATAAGGTTCCATTTGTAAAGGGTTTATAAAGAGGTTCTAATTATGTTATTAATGTTTATGTAATAATTTGTAAATGCATTAATAAACAGTTATATTGCATTGGTCAAAATAGTGCAATAACTGATCAGTTTTTCCCAAATAGCTAACAGTTTAAACTACAAACTAATGGTGTCACGTGACTCATCTGAAGGTAACAGATACCAGTTTTAAAAAGTGAATGGTAGTATGAAGGTAATTTTGTGCCTTCCCCCCCAAAAGGGTCAAATATGTGTACAAATATATATATATATATATATACAGTACCAGTCAAAAGTTTGGACACACCTACTCATTCCAAGGTTTTTCTTTATTTTTTACTATGTTCTACATTGTAGAATAATAGTGAATACATCAAAACTGAAATAACACATATGGAATCATGTAGTAACCAGAAAACTGTTATATATTTAATATTTGAGATTCTTCAAATAGCCAACCCTTGCCTTTAGGACAGCTTTGCACACTCTTGGCATTCTCTCAAACAGCTTCCTGAGGAATGCTTTTCCGATGAGTATATACAAAGAGTATATACCAAAGTATTGAGATAAACTTTTGTTATTGACCAAATACTTATTTTCCACCATAATTTGCAAATAAATTCATTAAAAATCCTACAATGTGATTTTCTGGATTATTTTTTCTCATTTTGTCTGTCATAGTTGAAATGTACCTATGATAAAAAGACAGACATCTCTCATCAGACATCAGACATCTCTCATCTTTTTAAGTGGGAGAACTTGCACAATTGGTGGCTGACTAAATACTTTTTTGCCCCACTGTAGATTCCATAGATGCAAGGGGCTAGCTAGTTATCACAATTGTACTAATCCACTAGCTAGTTAGTAAGTTAGTCCTAACATTTGACCCACTCATGTTATAGTGCTGACAAAGGATGCTAGATAGCTAGCTAACTTACCAGCTATCTAGATAGACTGTATCCAAGTTAAGGTTAGACAACTAGCTAGCTAGCATGCTAATCTTAAAAAGCTATCTAAAAAAATTGCATGGAAACTCTGTCATGTCGATTTTATCTACCTATCTAGCTAGCCAGGAAAGGTGATCTACTTAGCTAGTTAGCTATATAATGTCAAATATTATTTTGTTTCAAATCTTCTAGCAGAATGTCTATATAAAAAAAAGTGTTTTATGTTTTACCTAATTCTACCTGGCTTGCTAATGTTTCCTAGCTAGCTAGGTAGGACAAAAGTAATAGCAAATGTTAGCCATCTACTTAACCTAGCTGAGCAGCATGCTATATCATTCAGCAGAACTTCTGTTTTTGAAAGTGAAACAAATTGGATAGTGAATTTACCCTTCCAACTCTGTCACCATTTGTGTCTTGTGAACAACGTTTCATTTGCGCAATATCTTCTGTCTGGCCTTTGCACACTTCTCATAGACACGTCCATCATCATTCTTCACGACGCACTGTCACAAACTAGTCAGCGCTAAACTAACGCTGACTCTAGAATATATTAAATGATGCTTTTATACTGTCGGCTAATGCGATTCTGTGACTACCAATCCTACAAGTTCATACAGTGAAACACAGAATATGTTTCATGGGTTTATTTCAGAGACCAAATATGGTTTATTACTATGCAATACCAGATTATATGACCTAGTCTAGACTCTTAACACGCCAAGCGTAGCTTTGGGAAACTAGGAAGAAGAGAGTGATGCTCTGTTCCTTAATGATCTTCCAGGGTCAAAGGGCTGATAACTGAAGGTAACAGTGTGTGATCCGTTAGTTTCCGTTATGCTTCAGCTGTTCCTTTGATTACTCTGGGGGTGTAATAGGATGCAACACAGAGAGAAGTATCTGTGGCAGGTTGGGTAAATTACAGTCCCAAACATTAAACTGCAATCTGTCTGTTTTGCCTTTGCCTTTTGATCTGGTGACAAAATTGGTATAGTTGTATCTAGTAGTTGTGTTTTTTAAATTGTTGAATATAAATATATACGGCAGTGACTGACCGAGTACATTTTTCTTGGGAGGTCATGCGGTCTTCATTTGATAGCGAGGTATTCCAGATCGGGAGAACAAAGGAATTGAGTTCCTGTACCAATCACACCGTGAGTTGTTAGGCATGAAACAAACCCCTCCATCTTTCTATTTCTCTGAGAGTTCTTTCTTCCTGGACAAAGAAACTGCTGACTTGAATGCACAGGAACAATATACCTGGAAAGAGAGCCATGATTCAGTAAAACAGAGTATGTTACAGTCCCTGATGTCTTTCTGGAAGGAGATCCTCACCCTGAGCTTGTCTACTTTATTGTCCAGGGACTGAACGTCTGAGTCTAGGGTCTCACTCATTCCACCTCTAATCTGGCGTCAGTGTTTTGGTGCAGCCCCTGGGATGAATAGGGCTGCCTCGGGAAGTTCAAACAAAGGATCCAGGACAGGGAAGTCTAATTTCAGCTAAAATTTCTGAGCAAGTAAGGAAAAACACTAAACATTTTAAAATTCTCCAAAGTTGTCTAGGAGATAGAAAAAGGAAGACCGTGTCTGTTTAGTGTTCTAGTAGGGAATATTTACACACACATCTATGCATGGATGGAGGAACACGCACACACGCACACACACAAACACACACACACTGTCTGCTCAGATCTCGGGGCTTTAAATCTCAGGCACTATAGAGAGGAGAGGAGAGGAGAGGAGAGGAGAGGAGAGGAGAGAAGAAACAGATTAGGGACACAATTATTCCTTATACCTAACCTCCTCTCACCCCTCCCCCCTCTCTCATTCCCTCTACCCAGTCACAATCCTCTGGACACATTCAAGTAACCAGCTTTACACTCATTACTCTCAGGGACTGTGTGAATAGCTGCAAATGACACACGGATGTGTGTGTTTGTGTGTGTGGCGTGGTCTGTGAGTGACAATGAATGACAATGATATCATCTACATCCCACTCCAACCCCCAGCCAACTGCATGCAATATTCTTTCTTCCTGTCTCTCTCCCACTGTGTGTGTGTGTGTGTGTGTGTGTGTGTGTGTGTGTGTGTGTGTGTGCGCAATGTTTCACAATGTTTCTAAATTTTACAGAATAAAAACAATTCTTAGTAGGCAGACCCTGATGTTTTCATTGGAGCTCTTTGTTACTCTAAGCAACACCACAGTGGCCCAGCCCAGGATGTCAGGAGGTATGACATCAATGTGATCCTGGTGAAATAGAGAGAGAGAGAGAGAGAAATAGAGCGAGAGTGATATAGAGAGGGGGAGGGAGAGAGGCCGTGAGATATAGAGAGAGGCAGAGATGGAGAGAAAGAGACAGAGACAGACACAGGTGCTGTATGTCAGTAGTGATATTATCAAGAGCTCAGTGAGTGAACTTTTGGCTCCACTGCACTTGGATATGAAGTGGACCCATTGGGTTATGGTTGCTCTAACAAGGACGCACACATGCACACACACACAGGTAGATTTCTGCAGAGGCCTGTCCACACACATCACTGTCTGAATCTCATTGGTCTGACCCAGCTTGAGACAGCTACCTGTTGACATTGTGTGTGAACCTAGTAATAAGTATTTGAATGTTTGACTTTTCCTTTGACCCTGAGAGTATGATCTGATTGACTCTGGCAGTGGTGACGGCTAGGCCAGTGATCTTATTGGGTGACATTGTATTAGAGTGATTGTTGAGTGATTTGACTGGACAGGTAATGCCATGTTCCATTCTTGTGAGAGTCGTCTGATGTGGTTATATTGGCTTTGAAACCATCTAAAGTTATCTGATTGACAGGGATGTTGGCAGATGATAGGCTGCTACTAGTAACATAAACGCTGGCTAATTTAGGTGAGGAGGGAGTTATTTAATTGAACTACTGGTATGGGATGTTTGATGTCTGTTGTTGTGATCTGATTGGTTGTTTGTGCCTCTCTCTTGTCCTAAAGGATAAAGGAATGGGTGGATCAGATACAGATAGAGCTGGTGACACTGGCAGACACCGCCAGTGCCGGGAAGAGCCTCACACAGGTGACCTAACCCTTCATAACATGTTATAACGCATAGTAAGCACTATATAACATAAAACATGGATATCTATCAAGAGACACTATGGCAGTATGTGTAACCAGTGTGTATGCTCACTCTCTCTAGATCTTCCTGGACAACCAGAACCTGTACACAGTAGAGTCTAACGATGCAGAGGAACTAGTGGCTAGGGCAGCCAGGAACATAGAACAGCTGTTACTGAAGAGGGCTGGCGCTCTGGAAGTAAGACACATGGTTTCTATGCTCCTCATATACCTCCAACAGCAAAGGCTTGATGACTAGTTGAGCTTTTGAATCAAGTGTGCTTGAGCGTTGAGGATGCCACTGCTACTATAATACGCCACAATGGAGTGGAGAGGGATTGAAATGAATGACACATTGACCCTTGTGTGTACGTATCTTATGGGGGTAATCACATGAATGTTAGGTTCCACTTGTAGAAAACTGAGGTGAGATGTGACAGTACAGGCCAGGACCAGGGGATGGTTAGAAGACCATGGTAATGTGAGGTGCAGGTTGGTAACAGAGAGGAGTGATATACTGTATGGCTGTACATGTATTCCTTTGAGCAGAAGTAGATCAGAGACATAACTCTCATCTTCCGCTGGAATATGAAGTATGAATATATTTTGTATTCGAACCCCTTCTAATATACAGTGGGGTCCGAAATTATTGACACCCTTGATAAAGGCAATAACGACAGTATAAAATATCAAATTCAAACACTGAGCTATATTGTATGCAAAAAAAGGTAAATTATATTATTTTATACTAATAGATGTGTTCGGATTAAGAGATTTTGTTTAACAAGAAATACCCCAAAAATCTATTGAAAAAAGGAAGGGGTACTAATTGTTTTTTATAAATAAAGTAGTCAAAAGTTGAATATTTGGTCCCATATTCCTTTCAGGCAATGATTATATCAAGCTTGTGACTTTACAAACTTGTTGGATGCATTTTTCAGTTTGTTTTGGTTGTTTTCTGATTAGTTTGTGCCCAACAGAAATGAATGGTAAATAATTGTTTGCGTAATTTTTATTGTGAATAAGAATACAATATATTTCTAAATGCATCTACATTAATGTGGTAATGTGGATGCTAACATGATTACAGATAATCCTGAATAATGATGAGTGAGAAAGTTACAGAAGGCCAAAAATCATATCCAAGACAAGCTAACCTCTCACCATTACCAACAGGGGATGTTAGCATGTCTTGGGGGTTTGATATTCGACCCTCTAACTTTCTCACTCATCATTATTCACGATTCGTTCAGGATGAATACGGAATGATTACAGATCATGCAGTCTCATTCAAGGTGAGAAATGCAGCATGTCCTTATTGGCAATATATTTGTTCTATGTACTGAGCTGTGACGCAGCTACTCTCTCGTATCTTAGCAGCCAGCTACACAGATTTTTAGCTAGCTAGCCAACGTTATATCCCAACAACATTGACGCTCAATATATTTTTTGTTCTCAGCCATATTCAAAATGTAATTATGGAAATTGTATCTGTTTCGTTAGTTGACATTGTAACATCAACCTCTCCATCATAGCTAGCTAGTTACCTACATTGGCTAATCAAACCAATGCTCCAATTACATACAATAGCATAATGGCGTGACAATTTCATCAAACAGATGTAGTAATTTATAGCTATGTCTTACCTTGATCATTGGTATTAGATACTCTTTGGCCATATCTCCAATATAATTTGGAGTCTCATCACAAAGCGTCCAATGTTGTTGCAGCATTTTAGCCTGATTTATTCTCACTTTCTGACAATTGTGTAATTCATAAACAACTTAGCTATTGAAATGGAAACAGCAGGTGATGAGACCAATTACAGAAAATATTACAATACCAAAGTATAAAAATACGTAACAATATTTCACTCAAGTCAACCTTACCAACATAATTATAATACATTCATCAGTACTATTCATATGAATCTTAGCTGAAACAAAGATCATTCACTTTTTTAAAGTGATGATGTAATGGTGAATGAATCACACATTGTTAAATGTGGTAGCTGCAAGCTGTCTGTGTTTCCATCCCTCTCAGTCCAATCACCAAAGATATTGGATATTTCAAACTTTTTTAACAAATCAAAAACTGAAAAATTGTGCGTGCAAAATTATTCAGCCCCCTTAAGTTAATACTTTGTAGCGCCACCTTTTGCTGCGATTACAGCTGTAAGTCGCTTGGGGTATGTCTCTATCAGTTTTGCACATCGAGAGACTGAAATTTTTTCCCATTCCTCCTTGCAAAACAGCTCAAGCTCAGTGAGGTTGGATGGAGAGCATTTGTGAACAGCAGTTTTCAGTTCTTTCCACAGATTCTCGATTGGATTCAGGTCTGGACTTTGACTTGGCCATTCTAACACCTGGATATGTTTATTTTTGAACCATTCCATTGTAGATTTTGCTTTATGTTTTGGATCATTGTCTTGTTGGAAGACAAATCTCCGTCCCAGTCTCAGGTCTTTTGCAGACTCCATCAGGTTTTCTTCCAGAATGGTCCTGTATTTGGCTCCATCCATCTTCCCATCAATTTTAACCATCTTCCCTGTCCCTGCTGAAGAAAAGCAGGCCCAAACCATGATGCTGCCACCACCATGTTTGACAGTGGGGATTGTGTGTTCAGGGTGTTGCTTTTACGCCAAACATAACGTTTTGCATTGTTGCCAAAAAGTTCAATTTTGGTTTCATCTGACCAGAGCACCTTCTTCCACATGTTTGGTGTGTCTCCCAGGTGGCTTGTGGCAAACTTTAAACGACACTTTTTATGGATATCTTTAAGAAATGGCTTTCTTCTTGCCACTCTTCCATAAAGGCCAGATTTGTGCAATATATGACTGATTGTTGTCCTATGGACAGAGTCTCCCACCTCAGCTGTAGATCTCTGCAGTTCATCCAGAGTGATCATGAGCCTCTTGGCTGCATCTCTGATCAGTCTTCTCCTTGTATGAGCTGAAAGTTTAGAGGGACGGCCAGGTCTTGGTAGATTTGCAGTGGTCTGATACTCCTTCCATTTCAATATTATCGCTTGCACAGTGCTCCTTGGGATGTTTAAAGCTTGGGAAATCTTTTTGTATCCAAATCCGGCTTTAAACTTCTTCACAACAGTATCTCGGACCTGCCTGGTGTGTTCCTTGTTCTTCATGATGCTCTCTGCGCTTTTAACGGACCTCTGAGACTATCACAGTGCAGGTGCATTTATACGGAGACTTGATTACACACAGGTGGATTGTATTTATCATCATTAGTCATTTAGGTCAACATTGGATCATTCAGAGATCCTCACTGAACTTCTGGAGAGAGTTTGCTGCACTGAAAGTAAAGGGGCTGAATAATTTTGCACGCCCAATTTTTCAGTTTTTGATTTGTTAAAAAAGTTTGAAATATCCAATAAATGTCGTTCCACTTCATGATTGTGTCCCGCTTGTTGTTGATTCTTCACAAAAAAATACAGTTTTATATCTTTATGTTTGAAGCCTGAAATGTGGCAAAAGGTCGCAAAGTTCAAGGGGGCCGAATACTTTCGCAAGGCACTGTAGTAGAGGGAGAGAGGTTAAAAACTTCTTCGGGATCGGTGTCCCTGCCACGGGACGGTTGAGCTAACGTAGGCTAATGCGATTAGCATGAGGTTGTAAGTAACAAGAACATTTCACAGGACATAGACATATCTGATATTAGCAGAAAACTTACATTATTGTTAATCTAACTGCACTGTCCAATTTACAGTAGCTATTACAGTGAACAAATACCATGCTATTGTTTGAGAAGAGTGCACAGTTTTGAACATGACAAGTTATGAATAAACAAATTAGGCACATTTGGGTAGTCTTGATACAATATTTTGAACAGAAATGCAATAGTTCATTTGATCAGTCTAAAACCTTGCACATACACTGCTGCATCCTCCTTCATGTGATAACCTTCCTGCAGGCTCACCCTGACATGACCCTCCAGCATGACAATGCCACCTGCTCATTCTGTGCGTGATTTCCTGCAAGACAGGAATGTCAGTGTTCTGCCATGGCCAGCGAAGAGCCCGGATCTCAATCCCATTGAGCATGTCTGGGACTTGTTGGATCGGTGGGTGAGGGCTAGGGACATTCCCCCCAGAAATGTCAGGGAACTTGCAGGTGCCTTGGTGGAAGAGTGGGGTAACATCTCACAGCAAGAACTGGCTAATCTGGTGGTGTCCATGAGGAGGAGATGCACTGCAGTACTTAATGCAGCTGGTGGCCACACCAGATACTGACTCTACTTTTGATTTTGACCCCCCCTTTGTTCAGGGACACATTATTTCATTTATGTTAGTCACATGTCTGTGGAACTTGTTCAGTATATGTCTCAGTTGTTGAATCTTGTTATGTTCATACACATATTTACACGTTAAGTTTGCTGAAAATAAATGCAGGTGACAGTGAGAGGACGTTGCTGAGTTTACATATGAGATGAGTAATGCAAGATGTGTAAACATTATTAAAGTGGCATTAAAGTGACAACCAATCACAGGGGGCAAACTATTTGCCCTCCAGAGGACACCTACAGCACCCGATGTCATAGGAAGGCCAAAAAGATCATCAAGGACAATAACCACCCAAGCCACTGCCTGTTCACCCCGCCACCATCCAGAAGGCGAGGTCAGTACAGGTGCATCAAAGCTGGGACCGAGAGACTGAGAAACAGCTTCTGTCTGAAGGCCATCAGACTGTTAAACAGTCTCTAACACAGAGAGGCTGCTGCCTACATACAGACTTGAAATCATTGGCCACTTTAATAATGGATCACTAGTCACTTTAATAATGCCACTTTAATGTTTACATATTCTGCATTACTCATCTCATATGTATATACTGTATTCTATACCATCTATTGCGTCTTGCCTATGCCGCTCGGCCATCGCTCATCCATATATTTATATGTACATATTATTATTCCATCCCTTTATTTAGATTTGTGTGTATTAGGTAGTTGTTCTGGATTTTTTTGATTCCTTGTTAGATATTGCTGCACTGTCGGAACTAGAAGCACAAGCATTTCACTTCACTCGCATCTGCTTTACATGTGTATGTGACCAACACAATTTGATTTGATTTGATTTCAGCACGATGCTTGCAATGTTAAGCTAGTGGGTTTGATTCCCGGTGGTACTTATATGTAATATGTATGCATGCATGACTGTATGCCTCCTTGGATAAAAACATCTGCTAAATGGCATATGTTTTCTTGTACAGCTCCTATCGCAATTTTGTCCACCGCTCAAGATGCAGCGTGTGTGTAATCTCAGTCCCCACAGTAGGGTGAAAGGTCCTTGCCAATGACTAATGGCCCAGTCCAAAACCTCACCCAGAGTAATACCTCATACACAGACACCACAGACGCAGTGTGTGTGTGTGCTTATGTTCCTCTCTCTGTCATAGAGAAGCTGGACCTCTGAGGTGTATAGTATATTTTGTACTTTGGTGGCCTGATGTCTGTGTAACGTTGGTTGGTCTGTGCCTGTCTAACTGACTTGGGTTTGTCACAAGACTATTTTGGGCTGCTGAGCTCAAGGCTTGGCTTCAGTCTCATGCGAGTGAACCACCTGTCTAATCAAATTGTATTTGTCACATGCTTCGTAAACAGAAGGTGTAGACTAACAGTGAAATGCTTATCTACGGGCCCTTCCCAAAATTGCAGAGAGAAAAAAAGAGAAATAATAGAAAAATAACACAAGGAATAAGTAAACAATGAGTACGATAACTTGGCTATATCCACAGGGTACCAGTATCAAGTCGATGTGCAGGGTTATGAGATAATTCAGGCACAGGAGGTTGGTGGCACCTTAATTGGGGAGGACGGGCACGTGGTAATGGCTGGAGCGGATAGGTGGAAAGATATCCAGACATTATTATGAGCCATCTGCCCCGCAGCAACCTCCACTGAATTGAGGTAGATACAGTGCATTCAGAAAGTATTCAGACCCTTGGAATTTTTCCACATTTTGTTAAGTTACAGCCTTATTCTAAAATTGATTAAATTGTTTTTTTTCCCCTCATCAATGTACACACAAATACCATAACCTGCAAAAACTGGTTTAGGCATTTTTGTAGATTTATAAAAAAAAAAAAGGTAAATATCACATTTACAGTTGAGGTCGTAAGTTTACATACACTTAGGTTGGAGTCAGTAATACTTGTTTTTCAACCACTCCACACATTTCTTGTTAACAAATTATACTTTTGGCAAGACGGTTAGGACATCTACTTTGTGCATGACAGTTTTTCCAACAATTGTTTACAGACAGATTATTTAACTTATAATTCACTGTATCACAATTCCAGTGAGTCAGAAGTTTACATACACTAAGTTGACTAAGTTAAACAGCTTGGAAAATTCCAGAAAATGATTTCATGGCTTTAGAAGCTTCTGATAAATTATGTCAATTAGCCTGAGTCAATTGGAGGTGTACCTGTGGATGTATTTCAAGTCTTACCTTCAAACCTACCTTGCCTCTTTGCTTGACATCATGGGAAAATCAAAAGAAATCAGCCAAGACCTCAGAAAAACAAAATGGAGACCTCCACAAGTCTAGTTCATCCTTGGGAGCAATTTCCAAACACCTGAAGGTACCACATTCATCTGTACAAACAATAGTATGCAAGTATAAACACCACAGGACCACGCAGCCACCATACCGCTCAGGAAGGAGACGCGTTCTGTCTCCTAGAGATGAACATACTTTGGTGCGAGAAAAGCCTCCACCACACGCCCCATTAGCCAAGAGTTCCTTGGGGCGGTGTCATCGACGATGACCACAAGGTCACCAGGACTGAAGTTTTGTTCCACTTGTTCCACTCCTGCATAAGTGATACTCCCTGATCCCTCTCTTCCAGAAGAGGTCGGTGATATATTGTACTTGCTTCCATCTCCTTCGTGAGTATAGGTTGCTTTTCTGGAATAGTCCTGGTGGCAGGACTGGCTTAGCTTTCAGATGAAGCAGATGGTTCGGAGTCAGGGGTTCTAGATCATTAGGGTAATTTGTTACAGTAGTGATTGGTCTGTCGTTCATAATCGCCTCAACTTCACACAAGGACTGAATAGAGTATCTTTTTCACTAGTCAGATCAACCTCTCCCATACCCCCCCCCCCCCCCCCGTGATGGGCTCCAGAGGGAGGGTTGAATGACCATGTCACTCCTTCCTTCAGTAATTCATTTTTAATCTTGTTGTGATCCAGCTCTATCCGAACTTCTCCTAGCTCTCTGTGTGTTCCAACAAAGTTGGTGACATTGTCTGTTCTGATACTTGTTACTGGGCCCCTTCGACAGATGACCCTGCGCAGTTTGTTTCTTCAGTGAGTTTGTTAGACTCTGATTTGATCCTGGATCAGTTTGTGTGAGAACTTTCCTTTTCTGGCTTAACTAGAATAAGTCTCTTCAGTTTCAGCATCCAGGCAACTGCTTTCTTCAAGCTGTTCCATGTTGAATAGTACTCAATCAGTTTGCTGGTTGGACTCTTTTCTTCCACACTTGTACTGTTTACGATTACGTCTTTTCTCACCTCTGGATCATCCGGAGGGATGGAGCCAAGCTCCTCGGGGACTTTCAGCCATTGAGTTTCTGTTTTTCCCAGGAATTCTGGTCCTTTGCGCCATCGCTTTGAGTTTCAACATGTAATCCATCCTCTTGAGGCATCATCGGCTGGGTTGTGTTTGGAGTTCAAATACCTCCACTGTTTTGCTTTCGATAGGTCACGGATCATAGCAACCCTATTAGCCACAAAGGTATGGAATCTCTTGGTATCGTTGCGGATGTATTTTAGCACAGACTGGCTGTCTGTCCAGAAAGTTGACTCCTCAAGTTCAATCTGGAGATCCAGTCTTAACATCCTGTCCACTCGCACTACCAATGTTGCTGCAGCAAGTTCCAGTCTGGGGATTGTCATCTGCTTGAGTGGAGTCAACCTTGATTTCCCCAGTATGAATGCGATGTGGACCTTTTTCCATACCGTTTGTGAACCTAAGGTAGCTTGCCGTGCCATAACCTTGTTCACTTGCATCACCGAAGTGATGCAGCTGTGCGGTCTTGACTTGACCAAAGTTCTCAGGCATCATACACCTGTCTATCTGGAATCTGGAGAGCTGGTCCAGCTCTGAGAGCCATCTCTTCCTTTAAATAGAGTGTTCTTCAGGGATGACTTCGTCCCATCCACACTTTAGCTTGCAGAGCACTTGAAGAATTTGCTTTGCCTTTAATACGAATGGGGCGAGGAAACCTAATGGATCATAAATAGAGCTGAGAGTTGAGAGAATACCTCTTCTTGTAAGGGGTCTGTTCTTGACAGTGACTCGGAAGTTAAAGGCATCACTTTCAATGTTCCATCGGATTCTAAGTGCTCTTTCAACAGGCAGCTTTTCTCTGTCCAGGTCCAGTTCTTTTATCTGCTTGGCTTTGTGTTCATCAGGGATAGAAGCCAGCACAGTGCGGCTGTTGCTGACCCACTTGGTCAATTTGACCTCACCCTGAGAGCACACATCCCTGAGGTTTTTTTGTGAGAGCTATGGCTTGTTCTTCTGTGGCCACTGACTTGAGGCAGTCATCAACATAGAAGTTGGACTTGACTGTTTGAATCACCTCTTCATCGTACCTCTCACAGTTGTCTTCTGCTGTCTTTCGCAGTGCAACGTTTGCACAATTTGGAGAGGATATAGCACCGAAAAGATGTACCGTCATTCTGTACTCCTCCAATCTTTTGTTAGTATCACCGTCCAGGCACCATAGGAATCGCAGGAAGTATTCTTCATGGTCACGTACTTGATGGAACATTCCTTCGATGTCTGCCATCATGGCAATGTGCTCTTGCCGAAATCTTAGCAAGAATCCTATAAGTGTGTTTGCCAGGTCAGGGCCTTGAAGGAGTTCACTGTTAAGAGATGTACCTTTATAGGATGATGAACAGTCAAACACCACTCGTATCGTTCCTTTGCGCTTATGGTGAATGCCATGGTGTGGTATGTACAATACCGTGCCTTTCTCTCTGAGGAGCTGTTCTTGTGGTACCTTCTCGGCATAACCTTTTGTTATCTTCTCTTCCACGAAGCCTTTGTACTCTGCAGCGTAACCTTTGTCCTTCTTGAACTTCCTGATAATATTTAGAGCCCGCTGCTTTGCCATGTCACGATTGTTTGGCAGAACTACATCCTTGTTGCGAAAGGGCAACGGTAAGTAGTAGTGATGGCCTTTGAGGGTTATGGAGCTTGATACGATCTCCATAAACATACGATCCTCAGCTGACATCTCACTTTTCTCTTCATACTCTCTTTCAGGGAAGTCATGGTTGAACTGATTTAGAAGAAGAACCCCCAGGTCGGCCATTGAGATGTGATTGGCCATCACCGTAGGATGCCCAGATTCTTCTGCTATGGTGCAACTGTTAAGAGGACCGTTTATCACCCATCCAAAGAGGGTTTTCACTGCATACGGTTGGTTGCCTTGACTATTTATGATTTGCCAGGGTTCCATTGCCTTTGGAGCATTTACGCCAATCAGGAGTTCGACGTCAGCATCAATTTCCTTCAACTGAACCTCTCAGATATGGCCACCTTTTGAGATCTGTTTGAGTGGGAATATTCTCTCTTGTCACTGGGATCTTATTTTGGGTGTAGACCTTTGGTAATGCAAGAAATGTGTCGCCTTCCACATTGTCAATCTCTAATCCAGATATCTCAAAGCTCTTGGTAGGACTCTCCTGACCCATTGTTCGTAGCAGAATTTCAGTCTCACTGCCTTTAGCTTGCAACTGCCTCATGAGTTTCTCCGTACAAAATGTTGCTGAGCTACCAGAATCGAGAAACGCATAGGTTAACGCAGACTTGCTTCCATTTGCCATCTTTACTTGAACTGGCACAATTGCAAGTGCACAATCTGTGCCGGCCCCGGTATCTTCACCAGCTTCCAGTGAAACAAGAGCACTGCTGACAGTCTCCTCCCGCTTTACTGCTACACCCCTTGTATCTGCCTTAAGAGATCTAAATCTCTCTCTTCCTTCAATATGCAGGATAATGGGGTGCTTTCTTTGACAGCTCTGACAGGTCATCATTATTTTACATTCTTTGCTTAAGTGTCCCCTCATCAAACAGCCAAAACAAAGGCCTTTTGATCTCAGAAACTCAACCTTTTCTTCGTGTGGCTGTGCCTTCACTTGTTGGCAGTCGACCAAAAATGCTCACCAGCGCAAAATACACATGAGATACTGGGAGCATTAGAAGGGTAGGTGCCTGGTTTCTTGACTTTGAATGTTTGTTCTTTTAGAGGTTTTTCAGAGTCGCAATCTGCCACTTCAGCTACTGCAGTGGCAAAGCTGCTTCCCCTACTCTTGGACTTGAACTGCTGTTTAAAGTCAGCTTCTGTTTTGGTTTAAAAAACATTTTTGTTGGTCTTGAATAGTACAACGGATCCTGCAGTATTTTGGCCTGTTTTTCCATGAACGTCACAAGGTCACTGAACTGGGCCCTCAGGTGGCTTCTCTCTAAAATATCACATGCCGTAGACCTCCATTTGTCCCTTAGTTTGTAGGGAAGTTTTGACATGATCAACTTTTTGTTGGAGTGAAGATTATTAAGCTCTTCCATGTTCTGTAGGTCTTGCATGGCGTTACAGCAACCTCTAAGAGAGTGCATAGCCACCCAGTCCCTTTCCATCATCTGGTTTGATGTTTGTCCAGTTCCAAGCTTTTTCCATGTAAGCAGTGGTGACTTTGATTTCATTGCCAAAGTGTTCCTTTAACAACCTCTTAGCCTCTGCATTGCCTTTTCTGGCTTCCATATGCAGACAACTACGGACCAGATCCTTGGGCTGACCAGAGGTGTACTGTTCCAGGTAATAGAGCCTATCCTGGTGACTGCTTGTCTTATCTTCTATACCATGCTCAAATGCACGCATGAATGGCCTAAAGTTTAGAGGATCACCGTCAAACATAGGTATCTCCCTAACAGGGAATGTGGCCTGTTTGTGCTGTAGTACAAGGAGGTCAGCAATTTCATTCTGCCTTTGCATGACAGTAGAGAGGTTAACAGGGGCGCTAAAATAAGGTCAATTGTACGGACCAAGGTGATGTACAAAAGTGAGTGAGTGAGTTTACGTTAGCTAGATAACTAGCAGGAGTTAGCTGTGTATTGTCAGCTAATTTGATGTGTAAAGCGAGAAAATAAACCCTTTTAATTGTCTGCACATGTTTGTGAATTATTGTATTATTCAAGAGTGTGAAATGGTTTGGTTGCATTATTCCATAGTGTGATATGTTTTAGAGAGAAAAGTTACTAGGATTGTTAAATAGTTTGTGCTTACTGGCTAGTGACTAATGTGACATTTACGGTCAATTTGAATGTGGTGTTGTCAGACACAACGAAAGGTAATGTGAATTGAAAAGTAGAATTCTCTTTTGGTGCTCCGTTCCTCGGACTCCTTCATCACCTGTAGTGGGAACAAGGAAAGGAAATAATACCCCCATTCTCTGTGTAATGTGATTGAAGCCATTTGTTTGTCTTTAGTATTGAGATCTCAGTTTTGTTCCTTATTTTCACTCATGTAATTACATTGTTCTATCAGTTCAATCCGTCTGATGATTTGTACAACACACACACACACACATATATATATATACATATATATATATATATATATAAATATATATATATATATATATATAAATATATATATACATATACGTCAGTCTTCACTGATATCTGTTTATGCATGGTAATCTTTCTGTGTTAGGATATTCGTTACATTTGGATTCCCTGATGCCACTATTGCATTTTAAAACCCTGATGATAAATGAGTTCACGAGGTGTGCAATTGTTTTGATTGATTTAGTAACTTGTTTGTGATGGCTGTGATGTTGGTGATATTCTGGTGTAGTGTACTTGTTATTGTATTTTGTTGTATTTTTTTTTTCTTTTGCATTGTGGTCTCAGGGCACCATTGAAAATTAGACCGTGGTCTCAGTTGGGCTCCCCCGATTAACTAAAAGTTAGTACAATTAGATATGCAACCGAGTGATTTTGCAAGCTAGCATATAATGCGTATTGCCTTTAAATGGATACTTTGAGATTTATGGCAATGAAACCCTTTAACGACTTCCCCAGAGTCAACTTGTGGATACCATTTTTCAGCATTGTCTCACAAAACTACTTCCAACTTCCTTCATAGTGGACGCAGAGACATAAACATGGTATCCACAAGTTCATCTGACATTGTCAAAATCTCAATTTTTTTAAGTGTATTTTTAGAATGATGCAAATAATGTACAGAAGATGATGATGCCATTTATTGACATTTGAATCCGTGTTGAGGGGAATATCTGTCTAGTGGGTTGTCTGTGTACAGTGAGGTCACAAAATTGTTGACATCCTTTGTCATGGTTCCTCCTAACACCAGAGGGCGGAAGACACCGCCCCAGAGACTTTTATTGGACTTAGGTGTGTCTTATTATTTCATAATTGTGTCCCCGTATTAAGAGATGTGTTTTCTGTGGTCCTTTGCAGAAGCTTGAATTGTTTACCGTGTGTGGTCGTTTCCTGAGTGAGTGGCCGAGAATTAGTGTTTCTTTTTTTTTCAAGTGTACTGTGATCCTGCGGCTACCGTTTCTCATTCAAGTATTATGTTTATCCTCAACCACTGATTCCTTGTCTGGTCTCTTCTCTGCACCTGAGTCCAACCTTACATCATCACACCATTTATAAAGATGAACGAAAATGTTTGTATAAAATAAATAATTCAAATACCGAGCTATATTGTATGCTCCAAAAAATTGGGAAATTATATAATTTTATACAAGTACCAATTGCTTAGAGAAAGCAATTTTGTTTATTGACAAAGCTGTGTTCAATACCTCATCTTGAATAACGGGCACTGAAGCCTATTCCTAAAATGTTTTATGAGTTGAAGAACACATTGGGAGGGATCTTAGACCATTCCTCCATACAGAATCCTTCCAGATCCTTGATATCCTTCTTATGCACGCATGGACTGCCCTCTTCAATTCAAATCACAGGTTTTCAAAGGGATTCAAGTTTGGAGACTGAGATGGCCGTTGCAAAATGTTGATTTTGTGGCCAATTAAACATTTACAGTGCAGTAGGGACTCTCCATGTGTTTACTGTTTGGTTATCTGTGTAAAACCTAGTTATGGTCTGGTGTCATTGACCTTATCATTACACATCACATAGACAAGTTAATGATGAGATAGTATGGAGGGAAATGGATGGCAGGACTGAATGGACGGAGACATATTTATATAGTGTGTATTCACGTGCATGTGTGTGTGTGTGTACGTCAGTATATGTACGCGTGTGTATATTTGCGTGTGTATTTGTGTCGGTGTCTGTATTTATAGCTCCTCACAGCCTGTGCAGAGGAGGTGGAAACAGAACCAGGTCTGGAACACAGCCGAGGTCTTCAGGAACGCACCGGGGACGTTGTTATAGTCTTACTTTTCTAATCAGGAATGTGACGGAATGTTTCCCCTTTCCTGCCTGTTCATTGTTTTGCAAGACTTTTGGACCATTATAAGAGGGTTCATGTCTATTCTTGTATTCTAATTTGTAATTCAATGACGCACAAGCACACACACACACACACAACCCTAACACCATGTAATTCCACAAACACATTGTATCCACGGCAACTTACAGTTAGTTACACATGCACCTTGCTGTGTCATGCTAACATACTGTGGCTACTGTGTAGTAACGAGGGTGCTGGACTTCCCGTTAATGACTTGGGGCTGACAGGAGACCCTAGGCCTGTAGTTAAGGCCTGTGGACTTCCTAACATTCCACATGTGATATTTTAAGTTTCACATGTGTGCTTTGTAGCCGGCGGGATTAGAATCCAGATCTTCCCCAGGAGAAGCCAATGTCTTGAACATTAGACAAAGAGGTCTGACACTGGGTTTCTATTCCAATGTATGAATATGTCTCAATCTCAGAGTATTGACTGTTCAATTCAAAATACGTCTGTCAAACTGTAATCGAGAAAATCAAAGAATTTGCTCAAATTGTGTAATTTAAGACTTATTTTAATATAAAAAGAATTTCAAGAATATTGACGTCTTGATTATTTCCAAAGTAAAGGTTACCAAAATCAAATCAATTGATAAAAGCACACTTTAAACTCAAAGTCAACTTGTTTTGACATTGCATTGTTGTTTTTAGCTGTACATATTATGTATTTTGGATGTTTTCACTGTATTTTGAATACTTTCAGACAATAAGATTAATCACAATGCACTGAAATGACAAATAGTTAACTTATTAACTCTGACAGCTGTAAGCCCAAAGTCATCACTTTGTAGAAAAGTACAGTAAATACACTCAATTTGAGCCCTTGTTCTTAAAAAAACAACGTATAAAGGAAATAAGAAATCATCCGTAACTGCTTCTTGTGCTTATTGACCAGCATATTGTATGTTTTTATTACGTTTAACTTGTACATTTTAAAATGGTTTGATTTGTGTTCATGCGTGGCTCTATTGAAAAAGAGGTCTTGGTCTCAATGAGATTGTCCTGCTAAAATAAAGGTTAAGTAAATAAAATAAATACAAGAAGCAGCTACTTAGCTTGGCTACACCCGGGAATGGGAAAACCTCTCAAATGTTTCACTCGGTCACAACAAATTATACATCAAAATGACCAGAAAACTTAACACAGTTTAGTTAAACATGTTATCTCTAGATACAAGAAAAACAGATGAAAATAAAACAAGGTGACATGGAAAGCTAGCTTCTCTGTTCTTTTCACTGGGCTTCTTCCAATGGCCACAGACCAATGTCCAAAAAAGAGAATTGTCTCCCCGGTATGTATGCATGCACATTAATGCAACACCATGGAGGACTACGATAATAATGGAGTGGATGGCTCAGAAATAAAAATCTATTATTTTTAACGCACTTGAATTATTACACACAGGTAGATGTTTTCTTAAACCTGATACTGATACTTTTTCAAACGTGAACTTGCAATTCACATATGAGATGAAAACATGTTCCTCCTCACATGTGAAAGGTGGATCTCATACACGTGTTTAGCAGATGTTATTGTGGGTGTAGCGAAATGCTTCTGTTTCTAGCTCCAACAGTGCAGTAACATCTAACAAGTAATATCTAACAATTTCACAACAATACACACAATACTCTCAAATCTAAAGTATAGGAATGGAGTTAAGAATAAACTCAGCAAAAAAAGAAACATCCTCTCACTGTCAACTGTGTTTATTTTCATCAAACTAAATTTGTGTAAATATTTGTATGAACATAAGATTCAACAACTGAGGCATAAACTGAACAAGTTCCACAGACATGTGACTAACAGAAATGTAATAATGTGTCCCTGAACAAAGGGGGGGTCAAAATCAAAAGTAGAGTCAGTATTTGGTGTGGCCACCAGCTGCATTAAGTACTGCAGTGCATCTCCTCCTCATGGACTGCACCAGATTTGCCAGTTCTTGCTGTTAGATGTTACCCCACTCTTCCACCAAGGCACCTGAAAGTTCCCGGACATTTCTGAGTGTAATGGCCCTAGCCCTCACCCTCCGATCCAACAAGTCCCAGATGTGCTCAATGGGATTGAGATCCGGGCTCTTCGCTGGCCATGGCAGAACACGGGCATTCCTGTCTTGCATGCACAGAACGAGCAGTATGTCTGGTGGCATTGTCATGCTGGAGGGTCATGTCAGGATGAGCCTACAGGAAGGGTACCACATGCGGGAGGAGGATGTTTTCCCTGTAACGCACATTGTTGAGATTGCCTGCAATGACAACAAGCTCAGTCTGAGGATGCTGTGACACACCACCCCAGACCATGACGGACCCTCCACCTCCAAATCAATCCCACTCCGGAGTACAGGCCTCGGTGTAACACTCATTCCAAAGACGATAAACACAAATCTGGCCATCAGCCCTGGTGAGACAAAATCGTGACTCGTCAGTGAACAGCACTTTTTGCCAGTCCAGTCTGGTCCAACGACGGTGGGTTTGTGCCCATAGGCGACGTTGTTGCTGGTGATGTCTGGTGAGAACCTGCCTTACAACAGGCTTACAAGCCCTCATTGCAATTTATTGCCCTGGCCACATCTGCAGTCCTCATGCCTCCTTGCAGCATGCCTAAGGCACGTTCACACAGATGAGCAGGGACCTTGGGCATCTTTCTTTTGGTGTTTTTCAGAGTCAGTAGAAAGGCCTCTTTAGTGTCCTAAGTTTTCATAACTGTGACCTTAATTGCCTCCCGTCTGCAAGCTGTTAGTGTCTTAACGACCGTTCCACAGGTGCATGTTTATTAATTGTTTATGGTTGTAGTGGAAATTTCCTGTATTTACCAAATCATGAGAGCAAACCACACACAAGTCAGAGTTATCATAATGTCCATCTTTAATTATATGAGCTCCATCACAACCCTGTGACTCTCAAATCAATTCAGTGTCTATAAATTAATTCTCTGAGAGTCCTTACAAAACAGTTCTTAGTATCATTTATAGCCAAGACACACCCATCTCAACTCACATGGCGAATAACAGATCTTAGGAAGATTACAAAGGAAGACTTTACTTGAGAGAGGAGTATTCTATAGCCAGACAGCATTAGCTATAAATTATCGTTCAGTTTGTTCTCCTAAAACGAGGTAGTACCAAGACATAGTACCGAGACATTAGGATATATATCAATTGTCATTTTAGACACTCCCATTCTGGACAAGCTCACAGTGACACAGTGACTGGCACATAGACATTGTGAGCCAAGAGATAATTGGTTCCCCCTCAATCGATCCATTCACATGGTTTAAAAGATATGTTTACATATGAAGACAAGCTTGACCTCTCCCCTCTCTGCGGCCCAAGTAACTGAACCCTGACAGAGAACAGATAACTGCAACCGGCCAACAGTATTATCCAAAAATAGACATTCTAATGACATATCTCACATAAGCATGAAATAAAATAAATAAAACATTTTATTTATAAATGTTACCTAAATAATTCTGATTCTGCCACGACATGGTTCATTGAACAAGCATGGGAAACAGTGTTTAAACCCTTTACAATGAAGATCTGTGAAGTTATTTGGATATATACGAATTATCTTTGAAAGACAGGGTCCTGAAAAGGGACGTTTCTTTTTTTTGCTAAGTTTATATAAATATTTGGGTGAGCAATGTCAGAGCGGCCGAGACTAAGATACAGTAGAATAGGATCGAATACAGTATATACATATGAGATGAGTAATTCAAAATATATAAACATTAATAAAGTAGTCAGCGATTTCAAGTCTATGTATATAAGGCAGCATCCTCTAGTGTGCTAGTGATGGCTATTTAACAGTCTGATTGGCTTGAGATAGAAGCTGTTTTTCAGTCTCTTGGTCCCAGCTTTGATGCACCTGTACTGACCTCGGCTTCTGGATGATAGCGGGGTGAACAGGCAGTGGCTCGGGTGGTTGTTGTCCTCGATTATGTTTTTGGCCTTCCTGTGACATCGGGTGCTGTAGGTTTCCTGGAGGGCAGGTAGTTTGCCCTCGGTGATGCGTTGGGCAGACCACACCACCCTCTGGAGAGCCCTGCGGTTGCGGGTGGCGCAGTTGCCGTACCATGCATTGATACAGCCGGACAGGATGCTATCAATTGTGCATCTGTAAAAGTTTGTGAAGGTTTTAGGTGCCATCCCAAATGTGGATTGACTGGTCTTCAGATAGTAAGTCAAAATTTAGTGGTACCGAGATACTGTATGTAAAGTATACATTTTTAGTGTGTAATCTTTCTTTTCTAGACTCTGGCCGCGGCTGCTGAGAACTTTCAGATGGAACACCAGTGGGAGGATGAGTATGCGGTAAAACTGTGATTGTAATTATAACCAACATTACAGTTACATGATATACTGAAAGTGTAACTTGCCCCTCCCACCATCAATGTGTAATAAGAATTTGGGTAATATGTGGCATCTGTTTAGTACTGGAACATTCACCACCCATTGGCTGAGAGACGGCAACCTCCGATGACTGTACAGTACATGGTGTCTTATTACTGCTCTCTTTATGTGTTGAAAACGAGGGAATAAAGGGTTTCAACGCACACACACATATTCACTCACACTCAAACACTGGCACGTTTGAGTTAGTGGCCATATATCTTGCTTAATAATTCCAATATGGTTTAATGCTGTTGTCATCAAGAGATTTAACTGTTATTATTCATTACATATGGTGGGCCATTAAACCACTTATATCCACAGATGGCCTTTACCTCACAAATCTCTTTCTCTCTCTCTCTCTCTCTCTCTCTCTCTCTCTCTCTCTCTCTCTCTCTCTCTCTCTCTCTCTCTCTCCTTTAATCTTCTACTATTTTTTATTGTTGTTGCATTGTCGAGAAGGAACCTGTAAGTAAGCATTTCGCTGGATGATGTATGTGTCCCTTACATACGACTAATAAAACTTGAAACTCTCTCCAACAAACACACACACACACAAAATGCTCACTAGGATATTTGTGTCATTTGTTACAGGATGGTGACATTGTTTACTACAATGCAAAGGACAGTGTGAGTATTTTTTATTCCTTTTCTGCCAATGAACAAACACATGGGTCTCACACAGAGCTGGATCTATAATCAACCCATAATCTCACTCAGAAAAAGACTAGTGGTTTGGTATACCACAGCTCCTGCCTCTCTTTCCAACTCACTCTTTTCACTCTTTGCTCTCCCTCTTTTCCTACCTCCTCATTCCCTTTCTCTCTTCTTCCCTTACACCTCCCTCTCTCCTTCCCTGTAAATATCCCTTGCCCCTCTTCCTCTCTCTTAGGTGAAAAGGTCCCTGGTGTGCTTCCACTTTAATTGACATTTGAGATGTATGAGCTGCTACTGTTGCTTTATCACTACTGTTTATTATGACTGCTACTGTTGTCTCTTCCTACCCCATGTTAATCCACAGAGTTTGGGCTAAACATGTTTCGGCTTGAAAATGAGGCAGGTTTAACCCAGCCTTCTCCACACACCATTTATTTCTCTAAACCGGTGTAGTATAATAACTAGACATGTGTCTAATGAGGGCCAGTGGATTTGACATGTACACCTACTTGGTCTTAGCCTCCCTGTTATAAATCACGGTCTAATATTCTCTTCTAGTTGGAGGTGAATCATACAGAGGGTAGGAAGAACCGGATCAGGCCAGCCTTTAATGGTATCAAACACATCAAACCACATGTTTGATTCTGTACCATTTATCATATTCCAGCCATTACAATGAGCTCATCTTCCTATAGCTCCTCCCACCAGCCTCATCTGGTGTGTACTCACAGCCATCGTAGATGTCAGTAGGGATGTGTACAGCAGTGTCGTTATCAGAGGTGAAGCGTTTAAACAACGGGTCCTCCTTAACAACTATTCTATTACAGCCTTTACAATGAGCCCGTCCTCATATAGCTCCTCCCACCAGCCTCCTCTGGGACACACAAACACATACTTGCACTATACACACATGCACGTATGTATGCATGAACGCACACACACACACACACACACTACACTCCCCTCCACAAACACACATACAGCGTAACCATAGATATGACACAGACTGTACAAATCCCTAGATAAATGGTTCCTTTATTAACAGCAGAGCAACATTTTTATGTTTATATTCTTTGTGTCTTTAACTGTAAAATGACCTTGGGGTCATGCACAGACAATTTTAGATCAGAACTCTAACACCCAGTGTTAAATGTAACACTTGTGTGTATATGTGACCCATTAAAAAAGTGTTAAACTAATACTTTTCAAAGTGTTGAAATACATACACCCCTAGAGTGTTGGTTCCCTAACGCCATGGGTTTTGCTGTTTTTTTTTGTGTTACGGAACAACACGTAGTTTTACAGTATTTGGGTTGGAGGGGTTATAACACTGTAGGTCTTATTTTCATATTTCCCAGCATGCCTTGCGAGTGAATGTGACAGATACCCATGACTGTGTTTATTAGTGACAGAGACAGGGTTGTTGCATTCATTAGGTTTCAGTCCAGAAGCATTTACCAAGTGACTGCCTAACTGAATGTTTTTTAATTGAAAGTAAGCCCTTCATGACCAATGTATTATACATTTCACAATGCCTAGTTATTCTCAACATTGTGGTCTGAAAATCCTGACTAATGGGGAACATCAGATGGTTATACTACAAAGCAGGATCAATGAGTTAGCCAGCTAACTTGTCCAAATAAAATAAAAATATTTTTTAGAAGGCTAACCTTGAATGGGCATGGTGTAATTAACTCAACATCCCTAAAGAGGAATGGGCCAAAATTCACCAAACTTATTGTGGGAAGCTTGTGGAAGTGGGAAACTTGTGGGAAACTTGACCCAAGTTAAACATTTCAAAGGCAATGCTACCAAATACTAATTGAGTGTATGTACACTTCTGACCCACTGGGAATGTGATGAAAGAAATACAAACTAAAGTAAATCATTCTCTCTACTATTACTCTGTCATTACACATTTATAAAAAAAAGTGGTGATCCTAACTGACCTAAAACAGGATTTTTTACAAGGATTAAATGTCAGAAATTGTGAAAAACTGAGTTTAAATATATTTTGCTAAGGTGCATGTAAACTTCCGACTTCAACTGTATATATATACAGTATATATATATATATATGTACTCTCTCTCTCACTCTGTTTACTGATTTCTATGAGGATTATAAATAGCAACAGCTTGTACTATTACCCAGTAGGCCACTGGGCTGACACATACTCATTACGGTCCACCAATCACAAATCTTCCCCCCCAGAGAACGCAGGAGGAAACATGGCAACAAGCCCCGACCCCTGCCAGCAGAGTCTGGGAAGGGACACCTGCACACACACACACATACTAATTTCCTACATGCACCCTCTCCTTCTCTGTGAGGTCAGTAGTGGGTAACCTTGGATCCAGACGCTATCCCAGCAGGCCGAGATGCATGCTGAAGGAGTGACTCCATCCTGCTGCCTCTACGTGTGAGGGCTGACGCAACACACCACACGCTATTGACCCTACACACAAACACACTGACTCAGTATGAACACCCACGCGTGCGCAAGTAAGTCCAATCACACACACACACGAACACACACAGAAAGCAGCACACCGGTCAATATTAGACAAAGCAGCCAGATTTAATGTCAGAAGGACTCAGGAGACACACCTTTCAGACACCAGGTAAATACTAGTGAACCACGCTGCTACCAACCAACCCATTACCACACCAACCAACTAGCAAACCAAATCTAACACATTCTGTCCCTTAATATTATGCAGCAAACAGGGAGAGGACATGCTGTCTTTTCATGTGTGGAGGTTCTCTCTATAGGGAGTATGTTGTAAACCTGAACAATAATACAGTTTATCAATAGAACACTTTCCACACAGCAAATGTGCAAGTGCTGAAAACTCGTTGTCGGGGTAAAAAGTGTTGTAAGTGTTATATCTGAGTGTTGATTCTAGTGGGGTTAACACCTGTTGTGAATAAATTAAGTGTTATCTGAAACACAGTGGAATCAACACCGCAAGGTGTTGTTGTTATTTGACTGTGTCAATTTAATTTCCATGAACTCTATCAGACATGGGAGGGGCCTCATTATTATGAGCTTTGTTGCAGGTTGATTTTTAGAATAGTTTGTTTTAATAGCTATGTTTCTTATTGCACACTGATTAATTAATTGATCTTACACTATACAAATATAAATACCTTACATTTTTCTAAACTAATCCAATCTATAAGCGGTTGGAATTATTGCCCCGCTACTGAGATGGTTGTTCCAGTTTAGATGATTTAGTTAGTCTTGCTTGTCAAGGTCTTCACCACAGCAGTCATTCTGAATCCAGGTTGTGGGTGATACAATAGTCAAATTGTTGGATATCTTCCCTCTGGTTGGATTCTGATATAATTACTAATCACTTCACAAACCAGCATATTATGATTTGCAGGTAGGATCTGTATACCACAAAGGTAACTTGGATTAACAACCAGAATTAACTACAGATACAGTGCCTTGCGAAAGTGTTCATCCCCCTTGGTGTTTTTACTATTTTGCTGCATTTCAATCTGTATTTTAAATTGATTTTAATTTGGATTCCATGTAGTGGACATGCACAAAATAGTCCAAATTGTTGACGTGAAATAAAAAAATGTATAAAAAAAAACAACAGTAAAGTGGTGCGTACATATGTATTCACGCCTTTGCTATGAAGCCCCTAAATAAGATCTGGTGCAACCAATTACCTTCAGAAGTCACATCATTAGATTGCACACAGGAGGACTTTAGTTAACTAAGTGTCACATGAGCTGTCACATGATCTCAGTATACTATATATACACCTGTTCTGAAAGGCCCCAGAGTCTGCAACACCACTAAGCAAGGGACACCACCAAGCAAGTGGCACCATGAAGACCAAAGAGCTCTCCAAACAGGTCAGGGACAAAGTTGTGGAGAAGTACAGATCAGGGTTTGGTTTAAAAAAATATATCTGAAACTTTGAACATCACGCGGCACACCATTAAATTAATTATTAAAAAATTGAAAGAATATGGCACCACAACACAGAATATGGCACCAAAACTCACGGACCAGGCAAGGAGGGCATTAATCAGAGAGGCAACAAAGAGACCAAAGATAACCCTGAAGGAGCTGCAAAGCTCCACAGCGGAGTTCGGAGTATCTGTCCATACGACCACTTTAAGCCGTACACTCCAGAGAGCTGGGCATTGGTGCAAACCCAACAACAACCCAGCAAATCTCATCACCCCGAGAACACCAACCCCCACAGTGAAGCATGGTGGTGACAGCGTGGGGATGTTTTTCCATCGGCAGGGACTGGGAAACTGGTCAGAATTGAAGGAATGATGGATGGCGCTAAATACAGGGAAATTCTTGAGCGAAAACTGTTTCAGTCTTCCAGAGATTTGAGACTGGGACGGAGGTTCACCTTCCAGCACCCTTAACCACTGCGCCACCCGTGAGGCCATGTTTGTTTTTTAACATTTATTTATTTATTTCGCCTTTATTTAACCAGGTAGGCTAGTTGCGAACAAGTTTTCATTTACAACTGCGACCTGGCCAAGATAAAGCAAAGCAGTTCGACACATACAACAACACAGAGTTACACATAAAACAAAAATACAGTCAATAATACAGTAGAAAAAGTATATATACAGTGTGTGCAAATGAGGTAGGATAAGGGTAAGGCAATAATAGGCCATGGTGGCAAAGTTGTTACAATATAGCAATTAAACACTGGAATGGTAGATGTGCATGTTACGGTGCGTGAATGAGGACCCAAAAGCGAATTAACGTAAACAGAGCTTCTTTAATGACAAAACATAGGTAGGCTCAGATGGACCGGCAGATTCCGACAGGACAGGACAAGGTTGCAGCAAACATGACGATAGTCTGGTTCAGGCATGAATAACACAAACAAGAATCCGACAAAGACAGAAGCAGAAACAGAGAGAGATATAGAGGACTAATCAGAGGGAAAAAGGGAACAGGTGGGAAAAGGGGTGACGAGGTAGTTAGGAGGAGACAAGGAACAGCTGGGGGAAAGAGGGGGAGAAAAGGTAACCTAACAACGACCAGCAGAGGGAGACAGGGTGAAGGGAAAGGACAGAAACAAGACACAACATGACAATACATGACAGTACCCCCCCACTCACAGAGCGCCTCCTGGCGCACTCGAGGAGGAAACCTGGCGGCAACGGAGGAAATCCTGGATCAGCGCACGGTCCAGCACGTCCCGAGAGGGAACCCAACTCCTCTCCTCAGGACCGTACCCCTCCTAATCTACTAGGTACTGATGACCACGGCCCCGAGGACGCATGTCCAAAATCCTACGGACCCTGTAGATGGGTGCGCCCTCGACAAGGATGGGGGGGGGGGGGGGGGGGGGGGGAGACGAGCGGGGGCGCGAAGAACGGGCTTGATACAGGAGACATGGAAGACCGGGTGGACGCGACGAAGATATCGCGGAAGAAGAAGTCGAACTGCAACAGGATTAATGATCTGAGAAATACGGAACGGACCAATGAACCGCGGGGTCAACTTGCGAGAAGCGGTCTTAAGGGGAAGGTTCTGAGTGGAGAGCCAAACTCTCTGACCGCGACAATATCTAGGACTCTTAGTTCTACGCTTATTAGCAGCCCTCACAGTCTGCGCCCTATAACGGCAAAGTGCAGACCTGACCCTCTTCCAGGTGCACTCGCAACGTTGGACAAAAGCCTGAGCGGAGGGGACGCTGGACTCGGCGAACTGAGATGAGAACAGCGGAGGCTGGTACCCGAGGCTACTCTGAAAAGGAGATAGCCCGGTCGCAGACGAAGGAAGCGAGTTGTGGGCGTATTCTGCCCAGGGGAGCTGTTCTGACCAAGACGCAGGGTTGCGAAAAGAAAGACTGCGTAAGATGCGACCAATAGTCTGATTGGCCCGTTCTGCTTGACCGTTAGACTGGGGGTGAAAGCCGGAAGAGAGACTGACGGAAGCCCCAATCAAACGGCAAAACTCCCTCCAAAATTGAGACGTGAATTGCGGACCTCTGTCCGAAACGACGTCTGACGGAAGGCCATGAATTCTGAAAACATTCTCGATGATGATTTGTGCCGTCTCTTTAGCAGATGGAAGCTTAGCAAGGGGAATAAAATGAGCCGCCTTAGAGAACCTGTCGACAACCGTAAGAATAACAGTCTTCCCCGCTGACGAAGGCAGTCCGGTGACAAAATCTAAGGCGATGTGAGACCACGGTCGAGAGGGAATGGGAAGCGGCCTGAGACGGCCGGCAGGAGGGGAGTTACCGGACTTAGTCTGCGCGCAGACCGAACAAGCAGCCACGAAGCGACGCGTGTCATGCTCCCGGGTGGGCCACCAAAAACGCTGGCGAATGGAAGCAAGCGTACCCCGAACGCCAGGGTGGCCGGCTAACTTGGCAGAGTGAGCCCACTGAAGACGAGTAGGAACGGGAACGAAAAGAAGGTTCCTAGGACAAGCGCGCGGCGACGGAGTTTGAGTGAGTGCTTGCTTTACCTGCCTCTCAATTCCCCAGACAGTCAACCCGACAACACGCCCCTCAGGGAGAATCCCCTCGGGGTCAGTGGAGGCTACTGAAGAACTGAAGAGACGAGATAAAGCATCAGGCTTGGTGTTCTTAGAGCCCGGACGATAAGAAATCACGAACTCGAAACGAGCGAAAAACAGCGCCCAGCGCGCCTGACGCGCATTAAGTCGTTTGGCAGAACGGATGTACTCAAGGTTCCTATGGTCAGTCCAAACGACAAAAGGAACGGTCGCCCCCTCCAACCACTGTCGCCATTCGCCTAGGGCTAAGCGGATGGCGAGCAGTTCGCGGTTTCCCACATCATAGTTACGTTCCGACGGCGACAGGCGATGAGAAAAATACGCGCAAGGGTGGACCTTGTCGTCAGAGAGGGAGCGCTGAGAAAGAATGGCTCCCACGCCCACCTCTGACGCGTCAACCTCGACAACGAACTGTCTAGTGACGTCAGGTGTAACAAGGATAGGTGCGGATGTAAAACTATTCTTGAGGAGATCAAAAGCTCCCTGGGCGGAAACGGACCACTTAAAGCACGTCTTGACAGAAGTAAGGGCTGTGAGAGAAGCTGCCACCTGACCGAAATTACGGATGAAACGACGATAGAAGTTCGCGAAGCCGAGAAAGCGCTGCAGCTCGACGCGTGACTTAGGGACGGGCCAATCAATGACAGCTTGGACCTTAGCGGGATCCATCTTAATGCCTTCAGCGGAAATAACAGAACCGAGAAAAGTGACGGAGGAGGCATGAAAAGAGCACTTCTCAGCCTTCACAAAAAGACAATTCTCTAAAAGGCGCTGGAGGACACGTCGAACGTGCTGAACATGAATCTGGAGTGACGGTGAAAAAATCAGGATATCGTCAAGGTAAACGAAAACAAAGATGTTCAGCATGTCTCTCAGGACATCATTGACTAATGCCTGAAAGACAGCTGGAGCGTTAGCGAGGCCGAAAGGAAGAACCCGGTATTCAAAGTGCCCTAACGGAGTGTTAAACGCCGTCTTCCACTCGTCCCCCTCCCTGATGCGCACGAGATGGTAAGCGTTACGAAGGTCCAACTTAGTGAAAAACCTGGCTCCCTGCAGGATCTCGAAGGCTGAAGACATAAGAGGAAGCGGATAACGATTCTTCACTGTTATGTCATTCAGCCCTCGATAATCTATGCAGGGGCGCAGGGACCCGTCCTTCTTCTTAACAAAAAAAAACCCCGCTCCGGCGGGAGAGGAGGAGGGGACTATGGTACCGGCGGCAAGAGCTACAGACAAATAATCTTCAAGAGCCATACGTTCGGTAGCCGACAGAGAGTATAGTCTACCCCGGGGGGGAGTGGTTCCCGGAAGGAGATCAATACTACAATCATACGACCGGTGTGGAGGAAGAGAGGTGGCCCTGGACCGACTGAACACCGTGCGCAGATCGTGATATTCCTCCGGCACCCCTGTCAAATCACCAGGCTCCTCCTGTGAAGAAGAGACAGAGGAAACAGGAGGGATAGCAGACATTAAACATTTCACATGACAAGAGACGTTCCAGGAGAGGATAGAATTACTAGACCAATTAATGGAAGGATTATGACAAACTAGCCAGGGATGGCCCAAAACAACAGGTGTAAAAGGTGAACGAAAAATCAAAAAAGAAATGGTTTCGCTATGATTACCAGAAACAGTGAGGGTTAAAGGTAGCGTCTCACGCTGAATCCTGGGGAGAGGACTACCATCCAGGGCGAACAAGGCCGTGGACTCCCTTAACTGTCTGAGAGGAATGTCATGTTCCCGAGCCCAGGTCTCGTCCATAAAACAGCCCTCCGCCCCAGAGTCTATTAAGGCACTGCAGGAAGCTGACGAACCGGTCCAGCGTAGATGGGCCGACAAGGTAGTGCAGGATCTTGAAGGAGAGACAGGAGTAGTAGCGCTCACCAGTAGCCCTCCGCTTACTGATGAGCTCTGGCTTTTACTGGACATGAAGTGACAAAATGACCAGCAGAACCGCAATAGAGACAGAGGCGGTTGGTGATTCTCCGTTCCCTCTCCTTAGTCGAGATGCGGATACCTCCCAGCTGCATAGGCTCAGCACCCGAGCCGGCAGAGGAAGATGGTAGTGATGCGGAGAGGGGGGCAACGGAGAACGCGAGCTCCTTTCCACGAGCTCGGTGACGAAGATCAACCCGTCGCTCAATGCGAATAGCGAGTTTAATCAAGGAATCCACGCTGGAAGGAACCTCCCGGGAGAGAATCTCATCCTTTACCTCTGCGCGGAGACCCTCCAGAAAACGAGCGAGCAAAGCCGGCTCGTTCCAGCCACTGGAGGCAGCAAGAGTGCGAAACTCAATAGAGTAGTCTGTTATGGATCGATTACCTTGACATAGGGAAGACAGGGCCCTGGAAGCCTCCTCCCCAAAAACAGATCGATCAAAAACCCGTATCATCTCCTCCTTAAAGTCCTGATACTGGTTAGTACACTCAGCCCTTGCCTCCCAGATTGCCGTGCCCCACTCACGAGCCCGTCCAGTAAGGAGAGATATGACGTAGGCGACACGAGCAGTGCTCCTGGAGTAAGTGTTGGGCTGGAGAGAAAACACAATATCACACTGGGTGAGGAACGAGCGGCATTCAGTGGGCTCCCCAGAGTAACACGGCGGGTTATTGATTCTGGGCTCCGGAGATTCGAAAGCCCTGGAAGTGGCCGGTGGATCGAGGCGGAGATGGTGAACCTGTTCTGTGAGGTTGGAGACTTGGGTGGCCAGGGTCTCAACGGCATGTCGAGCAGCAGACAATTCCTGCTCGTGTCTGCCTAGCATCGCTCCCTGGATCTCGACGGCTGAGTGGAGAGGATCCGAAGTCGCTGGGTCCATTCTTGGTCGGATTCTTCTGTTACGGTGCGTGAATGAGGACCCAAAAGCGAATTAACGTAAACAGAGCTTCTTTAATGACAAAACATAGGTAGGCTCAGATGGACCGGCAGATTCCGACAGGACAGGACAAGGTTGCAGCAAACATGACGATAGTCTGGTTCAGGCATGAATAACACAAACAAGAATCCGACAAAGACAGAAGCAGAAACAGAGAGAGATATAGAGGACTAATCAGAGGGAAAAAGGGAACAGGTGGGAAAAGGGGTGACGAGGTAGTTAGGAGGAGACAAGGAACAGCTGGGGGAAAGAGGGGGAGAAAAGGTAACCTAATAACGACCAGCAGAGGGAGACAGGGTGAAGGGAAAGGACAGAAACAAGACACAACATGACAATACATGACAGTGCAGAACATGAATGTGCAAGTAGAGATACTGGGGTGCAAAGGAGCAAGATAAATAAATAAATACAGTATGGTATGAGGATGAGGTAGTTGGCTGGTCTATATTACAGATGGGCTATGTACAGGTGCAGTGATATGTGAGCTACTCTGACAGCTGGTGCTTAAAGCTAGTGACGGAGATATGAGTCTTTAGCTTCAGTGATTTTTGCAGTTCGTTCCAGTCATTGGCAGCAGAGAACTGGAAGGAAAAGGAAGAATTGGCTTTGGGGGTGACCAGTGAGATATACCTGCTGGAGAGTAGGTGCTGCTATGGTGACCAGTGAGCTGAGATAAGGCGGGACTTTACCTAGCAGAGACTTATAGATGACCTGGAGCTGGAGGCTATTTTGTAAATGACATCGCCAAAGTCGAGGATCGGTAGGATGGTCAGTTTTACGAGGGTATGTTTGGCAGCATGAGTGAAGGAGGATTTTTGCGACATAGAAAGCCGATTCTAGATTTAATGTTGGATTGGAGATGTTTAAAGTGAGTCTGGAATGAGAGTTTACAGTCTAACCAGACACCTAGGTATTTGTAGTTGTCCACATATTCTAAGTCAGAACCGTCCAGAGTAGTGATGCTGGACAGGCGGGCAGGTGCGGGCAGTGATCGGTTGAATAGCATGCATTTAGTTTTACTTGCATTTAAGAGCAGTTGGAGGCCACGGAAGGAGAGTTGTATGATATTGAAGCTCGTCTGGAGGTTAGTTAACACCGTGTCCAAAGAAGGGCCAGAGGTATACAGAATGGTGCCGTCTGTTTAGAGGTGGATCAGAGAATCAACAGCAGCAAGAGCAACATCATTAATGTATGCAGAAAAGAGAGTCGGTCTGAGAATTGAACCCTGTGGCACCCCATAGAGACTGCCAGAAGTCCGGACAACAGGCCCTCTGATTTGACACACTGAACTCTATCAGTGAAGTAGTTGGTGAACCAGGCGAGGCAATCATTTGAGAAACCAAGGCTGTTAAGTCTGCTGATAAGAATGTGGTGATTGACAGAGTCGTAAGCATTGGCCAGGTCGATGAATAAGGCTGCACAGTAATGTGTCTTATCGATGGCGGTTATTATATCGCTTAGGACCTTGAGCATGGCTGAGGTGCACCCATGACCAGCTCTGAAACCAGATTGCATAGCGGAGAAGGTACGGTGGGATTCGAAATGGTCGGTGATCTGTTTGTTAACTTGGCCTTCGAAGACCTTGGAAAGGCAGGGTAGGATAGATATAGCTCTGTAGCAGTTTGGGTCTAGAATGTCTCCCCTTTGAAGAGGGGGGATGACCGCGGCAGCTTTCCAATCTTTTGTAATCTCTAATGATACGAAAGAGAGGTTGTACATTACACTTTTCTCAATATTGAGCAATTTCTTGGTGTAATTGGGAATCGTAATCTAAATCCAACTATCTGTTTTGTGTGTTTGTTTGTGTGTGTGCATGTGTGTGGGTAGCCACCATCGTGCTGAATGAGTTGAACTGGACGGAGGCGCTGGAGGATGTGTTTAAGAAGAACAGAGAGGATGACCCTACTCTGCTCTGGCAGATGTTTGGTAGTGCTACTGGACTGGCCCGATACTACCCAGGTAACACACATGCACATGCACATTGAAGCTATATTATCGTTGTTGTGTCACTGTGCAACTGTATCCTAGTTTTTACTAATTTGTTTATATTGTATGCATATAAACAGAGTAAAAATTCCTACATGGATTCTTCCCAGTATACACAAAGCATTAACCTAGATAGGAGCTATACAGATCTTCAATAGAAAAGGAAGTCAGTGATAGTAGTTTCTCTATTAACTGCATCAGATGAATATTTAATCAGCCTTACTTACTACTGTTGACTGAGTTTACGAATGATATTGAGCTTTATACTGTAGCAAGTGTTGTTATCATGTGTGCGTTATGAAACAACAACAACAACCTCCGTTAAACTTCATCAAAGAGTCACAATGTATTTCAGTGATCCTAACCCAGTTCCACAGTATTGTTGTTAA
Organism: Oncorhynchus mykiss; assembly: GCF_013265735.2. Taxonomy (NCBI): domain Eukaryota; kingdom Metazoa; phylum Chordata; class Actinopteri; order Salmoniformes; family Salmonidae; genus Oncorhynchus; species Oncorhynchus mykiss. Next base: position 33,534,122 of record NC_048565.1, read on the forward strand.
CCTTGACTCTGTCTTTCCTATCCAGCCTCTCCATGGATGGATGCTCGGAAGACCCCCAGTAAGATTGACCTATACGATGTACGCAGGAGGCCCTGGTAAGAAACCTCTCTCGCTTTCTCACACACACACACACACACACACACACACACACACACCAGATACCAGGTTCTCTATGTACAGTCGTGGCCAAAAGTTTTGAGAATGACACAAATATACATTTTCACAAAGTCTGCTGCCTCAGTTTGTATGATGGCAATTTGCATATACTCCAGAATGTTATGAAGAGTGATCAGATGAAATGCAAGTAATTGCAAAGTCCCTCTTCGCCATGTAAATTGGTCTTGCAGAGGTCTTGCAGAGGTCTTGAAAAAGAATGGTCAACACTGCAAATATTGACTCTTTGCATCAACTTCATGTAATTGTCAATAAAAATTGTCAATGAAATACTTGTAATTATACTTCATTATTCCATAGTAACATCTGACAAAAATATCTAAAGACACTGAAGCAGCAACCTTTGTGGAAATTATTATTTGTGTCAGTCTCAAAACTTTTGGCCACAACTGTACATAAAATATACTGTGTGTCAATAAGAGTTCGTAACCATTGTATGCACTGTGTTCATGGGCATCATATTTTGGTTTGTGTTATTATCATGGCAATTCACAGGCGATTTCAAATGTGTAATTACAAAACATGAATTGCATAGTCGAACAAGGGAATGTGTTGTAACATCAGTAGTTCCACAAGTGGAATAAACTTTCAGCAAGTGAATGTGTAATTACATATTCCTTGCTCCAATGATCTAATAACTGATTCAGCAACAACCCTATTACTATGTCATTACCATGTCATTACATGGTAAAACCTATGTTGTTAACAATTATTACACTGTATTTACATAGACATTGGGGCATCTTAATGTGAAGTGTTACCAAAACATTTGAACAATGTGATTTAACTGATTGAAGTTGGGGAAAATAGATGGCAAAAGGCAGAATGGTGTTCAATTCCGGAACAGTTTGAAGATGAAAATATTAACATATTTAATAATGTAATATTAGGCCTACTGATTATTTCTCACTATCTACTTGCGAGCGGCTCATTGACAGCCCGCCAGCTACCGGACATGCAGTTTTCTGCTAATGAAGTCTGCGCTACAGCGAAGCCTAATCAGATCGTGGCTCTTACAGGAAAAGTGAAACGCTACACTGAATGTACTTGAGGTGAATGCAGCTCACAGTATGTGTAACACCCACCGTTGGACCAACGCAATTGGAATTGAAACAACGATACAAATGTAAAAACAGCACACAAAAAACAAATAAAGAATTGCATTTTGCAAGTGCCTTTTGACTTTAAACACCAGTGGTGCAGCGAGTGCTTTCTATCTGCACTGAACCAAAACAATGACGCGCTGGAGAGAGAAAATGCTTTAGAGTGGTCAAAACCATTCGTCTTGAGGCGATGGGAGAGGGGTGCAATCTGGTAGTTATTACTGTACATCATATATAAAATGGACATATCTATTTTAATACAGACTAGCTCAAGGTAATGCTAATCATTGAAAATGACAAATTACCTAATGGATCATGATCATGTTCTGGTAAAACAGTGGGGTGCAAAAACAAATATTTGCTCCCCTATTTTGAAAGTCTGCTCCGTTTGCTCCATTGCTCAGGCGCCTACGACTGTGTTTATAACCTCTGTATGTATTGTGTTTATAATATCTGTGTGTACTGTGAGTATATTTATAACCTCTGTGTGTATGTGACGTGTGTGTAGGTACATTCAGGGAGCTGCCTCTCCCAAGGACATGCTGATCCTAGTGGACGCGTGAGTCACAACATGTAGTTCTATATGACATTACCGCATAGTAACACTATATCCAACTAGCCCAACACACTAGTCCAACATAGTACAGTAATCCAGAGTACCTCCCTCTTGTATCTTGCAGTGTAGTTTTGGGGTAGGTTGAATCATAACTTCATCATTCTAATTCTTTGTGTTGAATCTAAAGGCCAGTTTATACCTGGTCTAACGACATGTCTGTAGACAATTAGAAGTGTTTCTGGTCAAAATGACATTTAATTTATTCTACGGTGGAATGTCTGTATACTGTCGCTGCGAATGTCAGTTTCCTTGTCACACAGACATTAAAGAAGTTTAAGTCTCTGCGCCTGTTGCCACGTCCATTGTCGTGGTTACCGGACCGCCACAGCAACCAGACCAAATCCTCCTGTGACAAGATGATGCATGAGTTCTAAAATTCTCTGATAGAATGACCTACTTCTATTTCGTCACACTGTGTCAGCAAGCTATTTTCTGTAAGCTCGCCATTATCTTGTAAATAATTATGTTGTTGTGAGTTTATTTTCCTCTAATAATGACTAATAAATGAAGACATTGTCAGCTATACTCTGGTCATTATTTGAACTGGATATCCAGCTAGCTAATGAGCTAGCTAACAACAAACCAAAATATTGTTTAGAAAATAGTTTTTAGTTGCCTGGCTTGCTAGTTTGGCATTTACTGAATACATTTTTAAACAGATGGGTTTATAACTAGAGAAAGTATGTTATTTGGAGCACCGGGCTACTGATGTCATGCAGCCTGTCATTTTTGTGTATATACTTTATCATAACAACAACGACAATTGAATGTTCATGATGTCAATACGACATTTGTCTACAGACATGTCGATAGACAGATTAAACTGCTTAAATGTCTCTATAGGAGTGGCAGTGTGTCTGGTCTGACTCTGAAGCTGATCAAGACCTCAGTCAGTGAGATGCTGGAGACTCTGTCTGATGATGACTATGTCAACGTAGTTTATGTAAGTATACATACATACAGAACCTTTAGAAGTATTCATACCCCTTGACTTATTCCACATGTTGTAGTGTTACAGCCTGAATTCAAAATGGATAACAAAAAATGTAATTGCTAGACAACCATTTTCAGGTCTTGCCATAGATTTTAAAGTAGATTTAAGTAAAATATTTAGATCAACCACACAGGAACATTCCCTATCTTCTTGGTAAGCAACTCTGTAGATTTGGCCTTGTGTTTTAGGTTATTGACCTACTGAAAGAGTAATTAATATCCCAGTGTCTGGTGGAAAGCAGACTTTCCTCTAGGGTCTTGCCTGTGCTTAGCTCCATTCCTTTTCTTTTTTATCCTGAAAAACTCCAAAAGCTTACCCATAACATGATGCAGCCACCACTATGCTTGAAAATATGGAGAGTGGTACTCAGTAATGTGTTGTATTGTATTTGCCCCAAACATAACACTTTGTATTCCAGACAAAAAAGTTAATTGCTTTGCCAGTATTACTTTAGTGCCTTGTTGCAAACACAATGCATGTTTTGGAATGTTTTAATTGTGTACAGGCTTCCTTATTTTCACTCTGTTTCATTTAGGTTAGTATTGTGGACTAAATACAATGTTGTTGATCCATCCTCAGTTTTCTCCTATCACAGACATTAAACGCTGTAACTGTTTTAAAATCACCATTTGTGATGGTCGTCATCGTCATGGTAAAATCCCTGAACGGTTTCCTTCCTCTTCGGCAACTTAGTTAGGAAGGACGCCTGTGTCTTTGCAGTGACTGGGTGTATTGATACACCATCCAAAGTGTAATTAATAACTTCACCATGCTTAAAGGGATATTCAATGTCTGCTTTTTTATTTTTACCAATCTACCAAAATGTTGATTATCTATAATCCAGGGGTTCCAAAAGGGTTTTTCGGTTGTCCCCATAGGTAGAAACTTTTTTTCTCATAGTGTACCATCAAGTATTCTCACGGCTTGCAAACACATTGTAAATTGCTGTAGTGTAGTGGTCTGAGCGGTGTGCTTTGCTGCTGAGTATTATGAGTTCACACCCAGTGCTGGGCAATTGATTTTCTTTTGTTTTGGTGAGCACCGAGGAAGGTATATACTGATGTTCTCAGGATCTTTTCAAATGTCCAAAATCAAAGTATATTCCTAGTGATCAGGCTGCTACAACAGCCCTAGAGTGCCATTCAGAGAACCATGGGAAATACTTATCCATCACTCTCTCTTTCTACATCTCCCTCTCTCTTTCTCAGACTACACTCAACTAGAACCAACTAGAAACCCCAGAGGTTGAAAACAACACTAATGCATTAATAAACCCTGATAAAAACAACACTCTTTCCATTCCACCTTCCTTCTCACCCTCCCCTCCATTTAATAGATTAGGTGATAAAAGAGCACATTCTATTATGAGAGTGTATGTACGTGTGTGTGCGTGTTTTGGTTTTACTAACATTGTGGGGACCAGAAGTCCTCACAAAACAACTAGATTCAGACGATTGGCGACATTTGACTGGTCCCCACAAGGATTTTTTTTTTTTTAGGCTTAGGGGTTAGATTTAAGGTTAGTGTTACAATTAGGGTTAGTGTTAGGGTATAGGTTTAGGGTTATGAGTTAGGTTTAGTTTCAGGGTTAGGGTTTTGGGATTAAGGTTATGGTTAAGGGTTAGGTTTAGTGTTAAGGAAAATAGGATTTTGAATGGGAATATAATTTTTTGGTACCTACAAGTATAGTAAAACATACTTGTGTGTGCATGTGTGTCCATGCTGGCTTCTAAGCTTAGTCTTCATGTCAGGTAGAAACCTTCAAATTACTCTTCCAAGTGGAGTCCGTCACTCAGTTATAAATATCAAGGTTGTCACACAGACGCAGATATCCACGCACACACACCTAGCCAGATTCTGCTAGTCTCCATGGATGCATGTATATCTGCTCCCCCCATTGGCTGATTAACAGTGGCACATTGATTGGTTCAGATCAATGGGTTGCAGCACTGTTTAGAAAGACAGTATAGCCAACTTTTGGCCTAGCCTCTCTGCATCATATAATTACTATGATCACAACATTGTCAGTGTTTTGTCTGTCTTATATCTGTAGCTGTAGGTACCATAGGTCTGTGCAGGTTTCAGAGCACTGATGACTTGGCTGCCAAGGTGTGTGTGTCCGGGGTGTGGGGATAGCTAGTCAATTGCACAACTGAATGCATTCAACTAATGTGTCTCCCGCATTTAACCCAACCCCTCTGAATCAGAGAGGTACTGGGGGCTGCCTTAATCCATAAGAGTCTTAGCCGGGGAAGGGGTGGGGGTACTACTAACCTATATTGAATTGTTTTAGGAAGGTCATACCAAGGATATTTGGCTATTTGATTAGGCATTTTATGACCACTTATAGTACCAAAAAAAAATATTTTTAAAAACATATTTGATGAAAAACATGTTTTGGCCTTACTGCTATTAGCCCATACAAACACATTGAATAACAGATTCACTACATGGAACAAAAGAGAGTCCCCAAAACAATATACAAAAAGTTTGTTCTGAAGTGTCTGTCCAATATATGAGACATAAGAAAGACCCCTTATTTTTGTCACTAAACAGTACAGATACAGTACCAGTCAAACATTTGGACACAACCTACTAATTCAAGGGATTTTCGTTATTTTTTCTATGTTCTACATTGTAGGATAATGGTGAAGACATCAAAACTATGAAATAACACATATGGAATGGGCCAATTCTGTGCCGCTTTATGGGACTCCCAATCAAGGCCGGATGTGATACAGCCTGGACACGAAACAGGGACTATTGTGACGCCACTTGCACTGAGATGCAGTGCCTTAGACAGCTGCACCACTCGGGAGCTCTGATGCAGCACTCCATCACTTCCCTTCTTGGTCAAATAGCTCTTACACAGCCTGGAGGTGTGCAGGGTCATTGTCCTGTTAAAAAACATTTGATAGACCTACTAATCAGAAACCAGATGGGATGGCGTATCGCTGCAGAATGCTCCTGGTAACCATGCTGGTTAAGTGTGCCTTGAATTCTAAATAAATCACAGACAGTGTGGGGGTGCTTTGCTGGTTGCACTATCACACGTCCTCCTCCATGCTTCACGGTGGGAACCACACATGCAGAGATTGTCACTCTATTATAAAGGATTTGGAGACAGGCGCAGGAATACATCATCTGGGTTTTTAATACACCCAAAACAAACACATATACAAAACACTGGGATGTACCCAAACAAAAGAGCAAAGGTAAACCTCGTAGAACAACACGGCACGAGACCCGTAATAAACAATTCACAAAACACGCAGCACAGTTTGAGACAACGCATAGGTGCTCACACGAGCAACGGACATGGGAACAATAATCGGCAGCCCAATGGGGAAACAAAGGGCAGATTTTTACAAACACAATCAGTGAGGAATTGGAACCAGGTGTGCGTAATGACACAGTTCAGTGCAGCCTAGAAGGCTGGTGACGTCGACCTCCGGAACTGGTGAACAGAATGAGCAACAGTACCGGTGGCATCCGTGACAGAGATCATCCGTTCACCTGCTCTGCGTCTCACTACAACATGGTGGTTGGAACCAAAATTCTCAAATTTGGACTCTTCAGACCAAAGGACAGATTTCCACCAGTCTAATGTCCATTGCTAGTGTCTCTTGGCCTTAGCAAGTGTTTTCTTCTTATTGGTGTCCTTTAGTAGTGCTTCCTTTGCAACAGCTCGACCATGAAGGCCTGATTCAAGCAGTCTCCTCTGAACAGTTGATGTTGAGATGTCTGTTAATTGAACTCCGTGAAATATTTATTTGGGCTGCAATTTCTGAGGCTGGTAAATCTAATGACTCTCTGGAGCAGAGGTAACTCTGGGTCTTCCTTTCATGTAGCGGTCCTCATGAGAGCCAGTTTCATCATAGCGTTTGATAGTTTTTGCGAGTGCACTAAAGGAACTTTCAAAGTTCTAGAAATGTTCCGCATTAACTGACCTTCATGTCTTAAAGTAATGATGAATGAATGACACACAATATCCCATAATGACAAAGCGAAAACAGGTTTTTAGACATTTCTATGAAATATTTAAAAATACTTATTTCCATAAGTATTCAGACCTTTTGCTATGAGACTCAAAATTGAGCTCAGGTGCATCCTGTTTCCATTGATCATCCATGAGATGTTTCTACAACATGATTGGAGTCCACATGTGGTAAATTTAATCGATTGGACATGTTTTAGAAAGGCACACACCTGTCTATATAAGGTCCCACAGTAGACAGTGCATGTCAGAGCAAAAACCAAGTCATGAGGTCGAAGGAATTTAAATAAATCAAATCAGTTCATTTGTCAGGTGCGCTGAATGCAACAGGTGTAGGTAGATCTTACAGTGAAATGCTTACTTACAGGCTCTAACCAATAGTGCAAAAAAGTTATTAGGTGAACAATAGGTAAGTAAAAAAATAAAAACAACAATAAAAAGACATTGAAAAATAACAGGGGCGAGGCTATATAGAGTAGTGAGGGACACAATGCAGATAGCCCGGTTAGCCAATGTGCGGGAGCACTAGTTGGTCAGGCCAATTGAGGTAGTATGTACATGAATGTATGATGTACTGGCCCGTACACACTACCCTCTGTAGTGCCTTGCGGTCGGAGGCCGAACAATTGCCGTACCAGGCAGTGATGCAACCAGTGCTCCATGCTCCTAGCTCCGAGACAGGATTGTGTCAAAGCACAGATCTGGGGAAGGGTACCAACAAAGTCTGCAGCGTTGAAGGTCCCCAAGAACACAGTGGCCATCATTCTTAAATGGAAGAAATTTAGAACCACAAAGACTCTGTTCTAGGTCAGGGAGGTGACTAAGAATCTAAAGGTCACTCTGACAGAGATCCAGAGTTCCTCTGTGGAGATGGAAAAACCTTCCAGAAGGACAACCATCTCTGCAGCACTCCACCAATCAGGCCTTTAAGGTAGATTGGCCAGACAGAAGCCACTCCTCAGTAAAGGGCAGTAGACAGCCCGTTTGAAGTTTGCCAAAAGGCACCTTAAGACTCTCAGACCATGAGACACAAAATTCTCTGGTCAGATGAAACCAAGATTGAGCTCTTTGACCTGAATTCCAAGTGTCATGTCTGGAGGAAATCTGGCACCATCCCTATGGCGAAAACATTACCACATCATCATGCTGTGGTAAGGTTTTATAGAGGCAGGGACTGGGAGACTAGTCAAGATCGAAGGAAAGATGAACGGAGCAAAGTACACAGCCTAGACAACGCAGTAGTGGGTTCGGGACAAGTCTGTGAATGTCCTTGAGTGGCCCAGCCAGACCCCGGACTTGAACCCAATCGAACATCTCTGGAGAGACCTGAAAATAGATGTCCAGCGACGCTCCCCATCCAACCTGGCAGAGCTTGAGAGGATCTGCAGAGAAGAATGGGAGAAACTCCCATAATACAGGTGTGCCAAGCATTTAGCGTCATACACAAGAAGACTCGAGACTGTAAATGTTGCCAAAGGTGCTTCAACAAAGTACTGAGTATAGGGGCTGAATACTTATGTAAATGTGATATTTCATTTTAAAAAAAAATTAATACATATATCTCTAGCTTAAGCTGATCGATTTTTATATGATGCTGAATCGTTTTTCACAGGGGCTAGGTCATCTACCTTAGGGGGTTCATCAATGTCATCAGGACCTGGGAGCATTTGGGGGTTAAACTGCCTTGCTCATGGGCAAAAAAAGCATATTTTTCCACATTGCTGGCTTTGGGATTCGAACCAGCAACCTTTAGATTACGGGCTCAATGCTCTTAACCGCTAGGCTACCTGCCACCGTGTGTGTGCATGTGTGTGTGTGTGTGCACGTGTGTGTTTGTGCGCGCGTGGTATTTCCACTCTAATGAGAGTGAGTTGGTAGAGGGAGTCTCGTTTCCATGGTACCAGCTCATGATCCTGATAGGATGCAAAGTAATTATCAACACTTGATGAATGTGTCTGTTTACCACTCTATGATAATAGTCAAGGCCAGGTGTGTGTGTGGGTAATCAGTCTGTGTGCGTGCGTTTGTCTAACCCCTATCTGTCTCCCTCTACCAGTTCAACACCTGGGTGAATAACACAGCATGCTTTGACCATCTGGTCCAGGCCAATGTGAGGAATAAGAAGATCCTGAAGGATGCGATTCAGAACATCTCTGCTAAAGGCATCACCAACTACACCAAGGGATTTGAGTTTGCCTTCGAACAGCTCTATGCAGTAAGAGGCACTATGCTCTGTTCATAACACTGTAGTGATAACAGATGTACAGTATAACGACAGCCCTGCTCCTTGTTATTTTACTTTGATACTTCAGGAACATACCGCACTTCATTTAAAATGTACATTCTGATACCTTTGAGCACTGCTCTTTCTCGTATGATAGATAATTGTCAGACACTGACCTCTGCTGCAGAACTGAGCCATTACCGCTAGATGGGCATGCTGCAAAGTTAAAATAGTCTATATTGTAAAAATGTATGAAAACTAAAATGTGATTTTTGATCTTAATTGAAGGGTTAGCAGTGTGCATAAAGTTAGGGTTAATGTTAGGATTAGGTTTAAAATCTGGTTATATGAGTTTGTGGCTGTGCCAGCTGGTGACATCTCTGCAGTTATGACTCCAGGGCAAGTTTCATGACAGTAAACGGCAACCTGTGTGTTTCAACTCCTCCAGTCTTTTAAAACCAAGTTTTTTGTCATCATCTTCTTAATCCTTGATTACAGGATTTGGTGGTGGTGTGTTAGGATGGGGGATAGCAACCCCTGTTCTCTATCTTGTGTGATTTCTCTGTGCAGACAAATATCACTAGAGCCAATTGTAACAAGATCATCATGCTGTTCACAGACGGAGGAGAGGAGAGAGCATCGGCCATACTTCAGGAATACAACTCTGACAAGAAGGTAGAGTTGAAAGCACACACACACTTTAATGTATAATACACCTAATCGGTGACCCTTCTAGTAAACACAGAGTAATGGGGTGGATCAAGCGGAAATTGTCTGATTGCTGAACCTATGGTTTATACAGGTGGAGGGCAGATGATTATTACAAATACACACACACACACACACACACACACACACACACACACACACACACACACACACACACACACACACACACACACACACACACACACACACACACACACACAACCCTAAACCTTAACCCTAGCTCCTAACCCTAAACCTAACACTAATTCTAACCTTAACCCTAAACCCCCTAGAAATAGTGTTTTGACCTTGTGGGAACTAACAAGCAGATATGAAGTGTGGTGATAACTCTACCAAAGCTAAAGCTGTTCTCGCTGCTCAGCACATAGAAAGGAAATGGGTATGATGGGGGGTAGACAGAGCATGGTAACACCACCCCCAGGTCTTCACAAAACAACCCACTGTGTGCAATGTAACAGTAACCCACCCACAAGCAAGATTTAACATTCTATGGCTCATAATAACCCCACAGTGTCTTGGTTCATACAATACCTAACTATGGTTGATTAACTTCCATCACACACAATATGGTTCAATGTGGATGTTGCTATAACAGATTCATATGTTCCTGTGTTCTAGGTGCGTATCTTCACCTTCTCAGTAGGTCAGCACAACTATGATAAAGGTCCAGTCCAGTGGATGGCCTGCGCTAATAAAGGTATGTTGTTGTTGTTTGTAATATTGAAGCACTGCTACAGCTGTGTATGATTTGAGGTCCATTTTGGTCAACTAATATAGTTAATATCCTGATCTTAGCCCATTCTCTGTTTCTCCCAGGATACTTCTATGAGATTCCCTCAATCGGAGCCATACGCATCAACACTCAAGTGAGAAGCAATGTGCATGAACATGTGTGTGTGTTTAATGTTGTCCCAGACGTGTGTCTGTGGTTGACTTTGTCTTTAACATGTGTATTTGAAGGAGAGTATGTGTGTGTTTTCTAGGAGTACCTGGATGTACTGGGCAGACCCATGGTTTTAGCTGACCAGCTGGCCAAGCAGGTCCAGTGGACTAATGTCTACCTCGACGCTCTGGTATGACATCACTTCCTCCTATCCCACAATGCACCTCACCAAAATCTGCCTCTACGCTGGAGGCTTCTGAAACCCAACAACGATGACTTTAATTTAGCTTTCTTTGTCTGTGTGTGTGTTAGGAGCTAGGTCTGGTCATCACAGGAACCCTACCTGTCTTCAACAAGACCAAGTATAAAGATTAATTGGGCATAGAGGTAATCCACATACACAACCAGGAAAACAAACTCTTTACATTTACACAGATGCTCTTTCCCAAAATGACTTGCAGTAGTGAGTGCATCATTTTTTTTTACTGGTCCCGCATGGGAATCAAACCCACATCCCTACCATTGCAAGCACCATGCTCTACCAACTGGGCCTCACGGGACCATTTTCAGATAATCCCATCCCAGCATTAGACGCCAATATCCTCTAAATCAGCACGACTCTTACTATTCAGACTGTGATTTGACATTTTAATTTTGAACTCCTCTTTCCCCCTCTTTCCCTCTCTCTCAGATTCAGAACCAGTTGATCCTAGGGGTGATGGGGATTGACGTGTCACTAGATGACATCAAGAAGCTCACACCGCGCTACACTGTGAGTGACACACACACTAACACACCAGAACACTCCTTATTCTCTTACTTCAGTTTCAGTGTTACCTGTGACAGCCCTACCCTCTCTCATATCAACTAAATAATGTTTATGATACTTTAATAATCCAGAACAGTGATGTATTGAGAAGACATGGTGTACAGCCTATGATCAACTGTCTCCTCCAACCCTCTCTGTACCTCTGTTTTTTAGATCGGACCTAATGGATATTATTTTGCCATCGACCCCAACGGATATGTGCTACTACACCCCAACCTCCAACCTAAGGTATATTCTATTCTTACCTCTTCTATTCTGTTAACACGTTTTACAATCCCAACTCACACAGAGTAGACTGAGGATCCTGAGGTGCTGCTATGACTACTGTGGATCTTATGCATGTTCATATGAACACACCCATGATCGTAGCAGTGTATCTATCCACATGGCCACCATGATGGTCCTGACCCACCTTTAGAGAAACACAACCCACTGCTCCTCCCTACCTCTTCTATTTCTCCTCCCCTTTCTTTTCCTCCTCAACACCCGCAGGCCAGGTCTTGACAGGCTACATATGGCCATGTGTGGCCCAGGACCAGGCTCTCTTTTGGGGCATGTTGTGTTCAGGGGGGGGGGGGGGGGCTCTCTGATTTAGTTCTCATGGGACACATGTTCATATCTCATCCAGCCACAGCCTATACTATGTTCTGCTATAGTAGAGGCTAATCAAAATGGATACACACTCATGGATCTAATCTATACATACACAAACAGGCACTGACCAACACACAGCATACACATGGTGTGCATGCGTGTGTGTGAAGGCATGCAGCCTCTTTCAAAGGGAACCAGTTCAAAGTGACTGGGGGTCTTGTAGAGTGTTGTATACGTTTCCTATGGAAGAACCATCTGTGTGAGTGTGTCAGTCAGGTTTTGGAGCAGGCTTCACATTACAGAGAGGGGATCAGAGATGAATGCCATCAGAAGGCCTTGGTCTGACTAATGTGATTTGAACCATGCTGATATAGTAGCCAGGTCACCCCATGACACAAGTCATTATTCGACGTTCACCCACGTCTGAGGACGTCAAGCGACGATGTGGAAACCGGCCACGAGGGGCAACAGTGAGCACTGTTACCTTCAAGTAGGTTCCGGTTTTGCTAGGGCATCGTGGACCGGGATGCCATAAGAATCTGCCTCTTTTTCCAAAGGTTGCAAGTTGAAATCATGCGATAGAAAGTTATTTTTGTTTTAAGCCTATCCCAAACCTTAACCCTTACCTTAACCATTTGGAGTTAATGCCTAACCTTAAGATTTCAGAGTTAATGCCTAAACTTAACCATGACCTTAAAACTTAACCTTAACCCTAAAAACTTTGAGAAACATGAATGAAAATCGAATTCTGATGTGAAACTGAGAGCTAGTTGGATATACATTGAGAATACAAACATTAAGAACACCTGCTCTTTCCATAACAGACTGACCAGTTGAATCCAGGTGAAAGCTATGATCCCTTATTGATGTCACTTGTTAAATCCACTTCAATCAGTGTAGATGAAGGGGAAGAAACAGGTCAAAGAAGGATTTTAAAGCCTTGAGACAATTGAGACATGGATTGTGTATGTCTGCCATTCAGATGGGCAAGACAAAATATTGAAGTGCCTTTGAACGGCGTATGGTAGTAGGTGCCAGGCACACTGGCACCTTGTGTCCAGGCACACTGGCACCTTGTGTCAAGAACTGCAATGTTTCTGGGTTTTTCACACTCAACCGTTTCCCATGTGTATCAAGGACAACTGTGGGAAGCATTGGAGTCAACATGGGCCATCATCCCAGTGGAACGCTTTCGACACCTCGTCCATGCATCGATGCATGGAAGCTGTTCTGAGGGCAATGTTAGGAAGGTATTCCTAATGTTTGGTATAATCAGTGTATGCTACAGACTACGCATACAAGCGGGGCACATGCAAACCTTTGTTGAAGGTTGCAACAGTCATGGTTTGATTCCTGCCTGGCCACATATGATTAAAGAGCCTGGCCTATGAATTCATATTATTATCAAATGGAGAATAATATGTCTCCCTCTGAAATACTCCCTGCATCACTCTCATTTCAGTATGTGTCTGTTAGAAAAGGATCTGTAACTGCAAGACAAGACTCAGTAAGCCATGTGCCATCACTCTCCATGAGGTGACAATAGGACCGAGAGAGAGTAGATGTACTGCACAGAAGGTTGGTGGCACCTTAATTGGGGAGGACGGGCTCGTGGTAATGGCTGGAGTGGAATGGTATCAAATATGGTTTCCATGTGTTTAATAGCATTCCATTTGCTTTGTTCCAGCCATTATTATGAGCTGACCTCCCCTCAGCAGCCTCCACTGAGTAGAATATAGTAGAATATAGTACAGAATATAGTACAGACTTAGATTATTAGCCCTTAGGTGCTGATCTTTAACTGTAAGACCATTGAGTAGAGTGTGTGTGTACAGTAAAATGTGGTCAAGTGTTGGCATTTCCTGATGCTATAGCCTTATGAGCAGCATGCTCCTACATTCCAGGAGGAATAGATACGAATAGTGACTAGTACGTATTAGTTAGTTACTAACCTCCAGTAAACTAACATCACATAATTAGCTCAATGTTTCACACTGTTTATTTAGACTCTCAGATTTTCTATGTAACGGTTTCTTTCCTCTAATCCATCTGTCATGCTGTTATTATGTTATGTAAGTGACTAGAGACGTTTGGGTGTGCGGTTATGTGTGTGTGCGGTTATGTGAGAGGGAGAGGGAGTGGGAGAGAGAGAAGGGTGGGTCCTTGAGGAAATTATAGATGTTGTAGATAAGGCAGTTAGTTTCCTGTGATGAGTTAAGTCATTGGAGCTAGAGCTGTCTGGCAGAGAGAAGCAGTGACTAAACTAACACATGGTGACATGACCAGGGTTATAGCGGGTCCTTCCTTTGTACTGCTGCAAGTTTGCCTTTCTCCCTGGATCAATTCTTGAAACTGTATTTCCTATTTATATTCACACCATATGCATGCTTTTTAAATTATGTCCATTATCCAGTGAAAGGGCAGGAGTATTTTCTCATGGACCCCTGTGCTGTCTATAGTCTCGGCTATGGGGGCCCACCCTGAAACACACACCCTGTCAATCTTACTGTGTATGATGTGTGTGTGTCCGTGCCTGTGTGTGTATCTGTGCAAATGTGTGATCAGAGAAACAGAGGGGTGTGTGAATATTGAGGGTGACCTTTGACTATTTGAACATATTCTCTCTTTTCTCTCTTTTTCTTGTGTTTCGGTCTGTATGTGATTATGGTTGTATAGAAAACCCATTTCATATTCATCACATAAATCCCTCGCTACATTTGGAGTTGTATTTTGATCTCTCTCCCCCACCCACTCACTTACCCCCTCTCTTTCTTTCTCTGCCATATACTTTCATCCTCCCACAGACGAAACGATTTGACTGTTTATCAATGTGCATGCATTTTCTGTATTATCTAATGGCCTCTAACGCAACTAGCTCTCACAGTCTCACGTCAGAATTAGACATTTTTCAAATGTCAAATTTTGCAGTTGTTGCAAATGTCACATGTTGAAGTGTTTAATGTTAAGTTTAAGCATTAACTCCTAATGGTTAAGGTAAGGGTTAAGGTTTGAGATATTCTTGAAAAAAATCTTTAAAACTACTTTCTTTTGCTGGATTCAAACTTGTAACCTTTGGAATCAGAAGCAGACACTTATGCCCAACCCCGTACACAACACCCTAGCAAAACTGTTACCTACTTGAAAGTAACAGCACTCACTGTTGCTCCTAGTGGCCGGTTTCCACATCATCTCATGACGTCATTAGACATCGATGGACATCGAACACTGACTTGTATCACGAATGACCTGGCTCCTAACAAAATAGATTTTGTTATTTTTTTTTTTTCCTCTTCATCTTCCTCCTCCTTCTCCACTGTTCCATGTGTATTTTCTCTCCATCTAATGTAAGGATAATTTATTAACCACCATCATCACAGTGTGTGTCTGTAGCTTTTGCAGAAACTAAATCCATATGAACCTTCCATAAAGGGTATACAGTCTAAAGGTAGAGCAGCGTTGTTTTAGACCAGAGTATCAGGTTCCATCCATTTACTGGTGCTTTAATAGAGTAGATGTGTATTACTGCTGCTACTTACATTATAACATTATAAAGTCACTGATACGCACAGAGGGTTTCACTGCTGACATTAACCCTGTGTACAGTCGGTCTGTATGAAACACACAGACTCAAACAGGCATGCAGACAACACACGCACAGACTAAACAATTATGCACACAAGCAACACAGACAAAAATACGCACACACACACATTCCCACAGTGACTGTACGTACATACCCCAACCAGAAGCCATGGATTACAGGCAACATTTGCACTGAGCTAAAGGGTAGAGCTGCCGCTTTCAAGGAGCGGGACTCTAACCCGCTCCTCTGCTACTCTCTGTTTATCATATATGCATTGTCACTTTAACCATATCTACATGTACATACTACCTCAATCAGCCTGTATATAGCCTTGCTACTGTTATAGCCTTGCTTCTGTATATAGCCTCGCTACTGTTATTTTTCACTGTCTTTTTACTGTTGTTTTTTTTCTTTACTTACCTATTGTTCACCTAATACCTTTTTTAATTGGTGGTTAGATCCTGTAAGTAAGCATTTCACTGTAAAGTCTATACCTGTTGTATTCGGCGCATGTGACAAATAAACTTTGATTTGAAGTATTCAAGTCAGTGGTAAACCCCTACCTGGCATTGATTCTCAGCTTTATCTACTGAATTAACCAGCTTTATTTACTACAATAACCCAGTGTTTCTCTCCATAGTAATGTTGTTTTCACTGGTTTCTTGTAAATATTGAATAAATGTATATATGTGTGTGTGTGTGTGTGTGTGTGTGAGTGTGTGTGTGTGTGTGTGTGTGTGTGTGTGTGTGTGTGTGTGTATGTGCTTGCTTGCCTGAGTGCATGTGTGAGCATGTGTCATGCTAACTCATCCACCAGACTAAACACCCTCCTCTCTTCAGAACCCTAAATTCCAGGAGCCTGTCACTCTGGACTTCCTCGATGCGGAACTGGAGAACGACGTCAAAGTCCAGGTAAACGCACGCACACACACACACACACACACACACACACACTCTCTCACACACACACACACACACAGGTGTTAGTTGTGTCCTGTCTCCTACTAAATCTAATTGAGTGTGATTTACACAGTGACTGGCTGTAAATGAGAGGACATATTTACAGGAGCAGTGACAACCACAACTCTGTCTGTCTCTCTCTCTCCTTTAATATATACGATTGGAGTGAAGTTCAACGTATACAGTATGTGCTACAATCTCCTTGTTGTTATTCCTCTCTCCTCTCTCTCTCTCTCTCACTCTCTCTCTCGCTCTCTGGTGTACAGATGTGCACTGTGTTTTAGCTTATACAGAGAATGGTAGAGAGATCAAACCTTGTAACCATTCAGATATCTGACACAGGGTACAGTTGGAGAATAAACATTGTTAGATTTATTTTGTTATTTCTCTCTCTCTCTCTCTCTCTCTATAGATCAGGATAATTATGATAGATGGGAACCCAGGTGAAGAGACCATAGAGACTTTGGTTAAAACTCAGGATGAGGTGAGATCAGCACAAATGACAGATAAATATGTTACTAATACTGACTCACTGATGTCATCTCCCAGTGAAAACAGTGAAAGGTTTCCGGGGAAGGGAGTTATATGTTGTTTAGGATTAGGACTGTTTTAAAGCTTCTGTTTGTATGTGTATGTATTTTCACGTACATTGTGCATGTGTGTTTGCTTGTGTGTGTGTTTGTGTGCATGTGTGTGCGCTCTCTGACAGAGATACATCGACAGAGGAGTTAGGACGTACACCTGGGCTCAGGTCAATGGAACAGACTATAGGTGAGCAGGAGGACTGGCAGATGTTGAATCCAGTTCAGAAACAACCCTTAACCCCATAGCTGTAGCCCTAGAAACTGAATAATAATGAATAATATACGTCTGACCAGTAGGGGGCACTCTATGTCCCTTTCCATCACAGTAAAACAATCACTCAAATGTGTTTATGCAGATTATCAGTGTTCTGTCACCTTCTGGATGAACATGTTTTTCCAAGCATCACCATCAGTCTGTCAACATTGACCATACCTTTATTTCCCCAGCTTGGCCCTAGTCCTCCCAATGTACAGTGAACACTACATACAGGCCAAACTGGGAGACACCATCAGACAGGCTATGGGTGAGTACACACACACAAACACACACACACATCAACACAAACAAAACCTTCTTCAACGACTCTGCTCTCAGATCAGCGAGTTTTGCAGATGTCCCTTGTTTTTATAGAGTGCTTTTGGAACTTCTGTGAGTAATGTTTACTGTTCATTTTTATTGTTTATTTCACTTTTGTATATTATCTACTTCACTTGCTTTGGCAATGTTAACATATGTTTCCCATGCCAATAAAGCCCCTTGAATTGAATTGAAATGAGTGGCCCTCTAGATCAGTCTCCTGTCCTGCTACTCATAGACTTAACCACACATACTTTGATCCTCCCTTTGTCTCTCCCTTTGTCTCGCTCTCTCCTTCCATCCTACCATCCCGCTCTACCTCTCCTGCTCCCTCTCTCTCCTGGGCTCAGGAGTTTCTCTCCTCCCTCCCTGTCTCCCAACCCTTTCCCAGTTCCTTTGTTCCCTCTCTCACTCTCTACCTTCATCCTTTCCATTACTCTTTCCTCTGTTCCCTCTCTTGGAATCTGAGGGCAGAGGGGAGATATTACCCTCTACAAAGCTTGACTCTGCTCCAGGGCTTTCCTCTGGACTGTAAATCTGTCTGTACCTCTTTCTCTACCCAGACCTGGTTTATAGCTGCTCATAGCGGCTTTATCACATGGACCATGTACCTCTGATGTACAAGATAAATCCACCTCTACATCCAACTCTCTGTTGACTTTAATGTTCCCCTCCTGTCTTCTCTCTATCTGCTCCTTTATTGGATCCATACAGCCCCATGGGGCAAGTACTCAGTGTATTCTCTGGTGTATCTCACTTTTCATTATCTCTCCTCCAGTCTCTGCATGGTCATGTGTCTGTGTTTGCTTGATGAAGTATATTGATTCAGAGGGAAACAAGAGGAAGTGAAAAGAGTCTAAGACGGGAAAATGAATGACTAATCTACGGTGATAGGGAGTAATAGAAAGAGTAGTTAAGGTCCATGTGATCCCTGTCCTGCCAAGTCCTTAGAGGAGATGCCCCAAATCTACCTGTCATGTTTAACATGCTATTGAAATGATTTATTTTGTTATTTGATTTAACCAGGCAAGACAGTTAAGAACAAATTGTTATTTACAATGACGGCCTACCCTAACCAGGACAACGCTGGGCCAATTTTGCGCCGCCTTATGGGTCTCCCAATCACCGCCGGTTGTGACAGCCTGGACAGCCTGGAATCAAATCAGGGTCTGTCGTGATGCCTCTAACACTGAGATGCAGTGCCTTAGACCGCTGCGCCACTCCGGAGCCCATAAGAAATTCCTTGATTATGGACCAGATACTCATGAACCTTTTGATACTGAACCATCAGTAAACGATTTCACAGACTCCTGACATGACTGTATCGAGTTTAATGGAATTGTTTCTCATGATGTCTTCTTTTAAAAGATGGGGTGATGAACATTGATGTCTTTACGAGTGTAGAAACTATAGAGCAAAGTAAAATCCCAAGCCAAGGATTGTCACATATGAAATGATAGGAGAGACAAACACTGTGCTGGAGTAACTGTGGATGTCTGTGAACAAACTATGCTTTATTGCGTGTCTCTGCATGGTAGCACCTCACAGTTTTGATAGTGCTGTTGTTTTAAATCAGTTTTCCTTCCTTTTCTAGACTTTTTAATTGGTGTAATATCAATGTGGCAAGACATCTGAAATCCCAATGGTTCTGTTTTCTCTCTATCTACCTAACCATCTCTCTTTCTCTCTCTCTGGGGTCACTACAGGGCAGAAGGGCATGTATTTCTCTTCCCCTCTTCTGTTTGTTCGATCACTTCAGTCTCACTCCACACCTTCTCTAACTCTCCACACCACACCACACTTCATCTCTGTCCAAAACTGTGTGCGTGTGTGTGACACACATTGACTTGTCACCACTGTAACCAGTCTGTGGTTGAGATGAAAATATTTGGCATGGGCCATCACATCCTCAACAAGTTCTACAGCTGCACCATCGAGAGCATCTTCACTGGCTGCATCACTGCTTTGTATGGCAACTGATTGGCATCTGACTGCAAGGCGCTACAGAAGGTAGTGCATGGGCCGAGCTCCCTGCCATCCAGAACCTCTATACCAGGCGGTGTCAGAGGAAGGCCCAAGCGGTACCATTGCACTCAGTCTGGAACCAACAGGACCCTGAAAATCCACAGGACATCTAAACAAGACCGTTAATAGCTAATCAAATGTCTACCATAACTACCTGCATTAACCCTTTTTTGCACCAATTCTCTTGAACTGACTCTATGCACAAGCACTGGACTCTACCCACACACTCACACATACTTACACTGACTCCCCAACACACATATACACACACCCACACACTACATACGCCCACACACCCTTACATCATGCATATGCATACAGACACCACACACACACACACACAATACATACAGTGCATTTGGAAAGTATTCAGACCACTTAACTTTTTCCACATTTTGTTACATTACAGCCTTATTCTAAAACTGATAATTGTTGTTTTAACTCATCAATCTACCCACAATAGCCCATAATGACAAGGCAAAAACAGGTTTTTAGAATAAATCAATTGAAATATATATAGAAAAAAATTGAAATATCACATTTACGCCATTATTCCGACCTTTTACTCAGTACTTTGTTGAAGCACCTTTGGCAGCGATTCTTGGGTTTGACACTATAAGCTTGGCACACCTGTATTCTGGGATTTTCTCCCATTCTTCTCTGCAGATCCTCAAGCTCTGTCGAGTTGTATGGGGAGCGCCGCTGCACAGCTATTTTCAGGTCTCCAGAGATGTTTGATCAGGTTCAAATCTGGAATCTGCCTGGGCCTCTCAAGGACCAGAGAATTTTGTTTCTCTCCTTTAGGTGCCTTTTGACAAACTCCAAGTGGGCTGTCATGTGCCTTTTACTGAGGAGTGGCTTCCATCTGGCCACTCTACCATAAAAGCCTGATTGGTGAAGTGCTGCAGAGATTGCCCTTCTGGAAGGTTCTCCCATCTCTACAGTGGAACTCTGGAGCTCTGTCAGAATGGCCATCAGGTTCTTGGTCACCTCCCTGATCAAGGCCCTTCTCCCCCGATTGTTCAGTTTGGCCGGACGGCCAGATCTAGGAAGAAACTTCCAAACTTCATCCATTTAAGAATGATGGAGGCCACTGCGTTCTTGGGGACCTTCAATAATGCAGACATTTTTTGATACCCTTCCCCAGATCTGTGCCTCAACACAATCCTCTCTCTGCATTCTATGACAATTCCTTCAACCTCATGGCTTGCTTTTTTACACTGACACTGTCAACTGTGGGACTTTATATAGACAGGTTTGTGCCTTTCCAAATCATGTCCAATCAATTGAATTTACCACAGGTGGACTCCAATTGAGTTATAGAAACATCTCAAGGATGATCAATGGTAACAGGATGCACCTGAGCTCAATCTCGAGTCTCATAGCGAAGGGTCTGAATACTTATGTAAATTAGGTATTTCTATGAGTATTTTTTGTATACATTTAAAATATTTTCTAAAAACCTGTTTTTGCTTTGTGATTACGGTGTATTGTGTGTAGATTGATGAGGAAGCATGTTGATTTTTTCCAGTTTAGAATAAGGCTGGAACGTATCTAAATGTGGAAAAAGTGAAGGGGTCTGAATACTTTCCGAATGCACTGTACACTACAGATACTGTCTATCTATCCTGTTCCCTATTTTATACCCACCTACAGTATATGTACAGTACATAAATGCATCAATTACTTCGCTCCCCTGCATATCGACTCGGTACTGGTACATTCTGTTAATAGCATGTTATTTTGTGCTCCCTGTATATAGCCATGTTATTCGTTATTCACTGTGTATGTATTCCTTGTGTCACTATTTAAGCATGTGACATACTATTTAATGTGATTTGATTTTATGAACCAGTATCCGTTGGTTGTCAGTGAGTTTAAGGATTGCCTTGTTCTAGGAAAGGCCTGACCGAGACAGTCAGCAAAGTCTACTGTCCTATCAGCCGTGAAAAGTCATGCTGACAGACTAGTGGTAATACCAAGCTTAAAAGATGGAACGATGGACAGGAGTTTAGCTCCATAATCACTGTCTCTCTTTCTGTCATTTCTTGTTACACTCATTCATCTTTATTTTTCAGTTCTTTATTTTCATAATGATCAGTCTATGTACTGTGTAGGCCATGTGTCCTCCACAGTGTGTGTAAGGTTCTAAAGATGTCTGTCTATTCTCTTCAGCCATGGACACTCTGCAGGTGGAGAGGTTTGATGAGTTGGGACATACCTTCATTGCCCCCAGGTGATTGGCTACAGCAGCATATATGAATCTCCTCCACCTCAGATCATAAACAACCATCGATACTCCTGTAGTTTACTTACAGACAAGAGTAGCTATTTAATCCACAGTTTATGCCAGCATTGAGGAGCACTGAATAGCATTGAGGACAAGTTATAACAGGGGTTGAGTATGATGTTGTGCAGATGTTGAGTTAGGTTTGAGACTACTGTAATGTATCTAATGTGTCCTATTGAAATAGGGAGTACTGCAAAGGCCTGAAGGACAAGGACAACAACACCCAGTTCCTCCTGGACTTCAACCAGTTCATTGACAGGAACACAGTGGAAGAGCCATGTAAGTTGCCATGCCTGTCCCACGCACGCACACACATGACCACACGCACACACACAGATGGAATTCCTCTGCATGCACGCACGCACGCACACACACACACACACACACACACACACACATATACAGATGGAATTCCTCTGCACACACATAGATGGAATTCCTCTGCACGCACACACACACACACAGATGGAATTCCTCTGCACACACACAGACACACACACACACACACACACACAGATGGAATTCCTCTGCCTGTTTTGTTCGATAGCCAGTCAAGGTTGAAGAAAGAGTCGCTTTAGATCAATACAGTCATTAAGAGGCAGTACGCCCACCCAGGAGGGAGTGGTTAGTGGGGTGAGTCAGGCCGGTTTCCCGCCACTGTGATATCATGGTGTTCCATAGCCCTGTGACGGTCAGAGGGTAGCATCAGCCTGATCGAATGAGGTATAGGCGTTTGATTAGTCTAGTCTGGCCAGGGGGTGATATCATCCTGATCGACTGAATTTCCTAGAACCTGATGTTGTCATGCTTCTATGTGACTCAAAACCTCTATAGTGGTCATCATCTAATGGGTATCAGCTACTGTAGATCCTACCATCTTCCTCATCGTCAGCTAATGGAGCTCAATGTCCTCGGTGTTGTCTAATCAAGGTCAAGCTATCTTCTCCTATGTGTCAAATTTGCAGTTTGCCATGGGGTCTACTGCGGATGGTACTTCAGTAACAATGTCTTCCTCTCTAGGTAATATGGCTCTGGTCAGTAGGCTGCTGTTGGATGCTGGGTTGACGGCTGATCTGGTCAAACTGTGGAAGGAGCAGACATTGTGAGTGACACACACACACTTCCCGTCATTACTGCATTGCATTACAGTGATCATGTAAACATTGAGAGTCAGTTAAGTGAGTCATATAGAAAGTCAGGCTATTCCCTGTTTTATTGATGTCTTATTGGAGAAACACAAAGCAGCTAATACTGCTAGTCTAATGTATAGGTCTGTTGCTCTGAGAGTCTTGGCCTTGTTTTGCCAATAAAACATGATGAAAGAAAGACCCAGGACCAGCCATGCCACTAATTAGTGTGTTCTGAAGACACCCCAGTAATTACAGTTAAAGTCGGAAGTTTACATACACTTAGGTTGGAGTCATTAAAACTAGTTTTTCAACAACTCCACAAATTTCTTGTTAACCAACTTTTGTTTTGGCAAGTCGGTTAGGACATCTACTTTGTGCATGACATAAGTAATTTTTCCAACAGTTGTTTTTTCACTTTTCACTGTATCACAATTCCAGTTGGTAAGAAGTTTACATACACTAAGTTGACTGTGCCTTTAAACAGCTTGGAAAATTCCAGAATATGATGTCATGGCTTTAGAAGCTCCTGATAGGCTAATTTACATAATTTGAGTCAATTGGAGGTGTACCTGTGGATGTATTTCAAACTCAGTGCCTCTTTGCTTGACATCATGGAAAAATCAAAAGAAATCAGCCAAGACCTCAGAAAAAAAATTGTAGACCTCCACAAGTCTGGTTCATCCTTGAGAGCAATTTCCAAACGCCTGAAGGTACCACGCTCATCTGTACAAACAATAGTATGCAAGTATAAACACCATGGGACCATGCAGCCGTCATACCGCTCAGGATGGAGACGCGTTCTGTCTGTTTGAGATGAACTTACTTTGGTGTGAAAAGTGCAAATCAATCCCAGAACAACAGCAAAGGACCTTGTGAGGAAACTGGTACAAATGTATCTATATCCACAGTAAAACAAGTCCTATATCGACATATCCTGAAAGGCCATTCAGCAAGGAAGAAGCCACTGCTCCAAAACCGCCATAAAAAAAAGCCAGACTACGGTTTGCAACTGCACATGGGGACAAAGATCATATTTTTTGGAGAAATGTCCTCTGGTCTGATGAAACAAAAATAGAACTGTTTGGCCATAATGACCATTGTTATGTTTGTAGGAAAAAGGAGGAGGCTTGCAAGCCGAAGAACACCATCCCAACCATGAAGCACGGGTGTGGCTGCTTCATGTTGTGGGGGTGCTTTGATGCAAGAGGGACTAGTGGACTTCACAAAATAGATGGCATGAGGGAGGAATATTATGTGGATATATTGAGCAACGTCTCAAGACATCAGTCAGGAAGCTAAAGCTTGGTTGCAAATGGGTCTTCCAAATAAACAATGACCTCAAGCATACTTCCAAAGTTATGGCAAAATGGCTTGAGGGCAACAAAGTCAAGGTATTGAAGTGGCCATTACAAAGCCCTGACCTCATCCTAGAGACAATTTGTGGGCAGAACTGAAAAAGCGTGTGCGAGCAAGGAGGTTTACAAACCTGACTCAGTTACACCAGCTCTGTCAGGAGGAATGGGCTAAAATTTACCCAACTTATTGTGTGAAGCTTGTGGAAGGCTACCCAAAACGTTTGACCCAGGTTAAACAAATTAAAGGCAATGCTAGCGAATTCTAATCAAGTGTATGTAAACTTCTGACCCACTGTGAATGTGAAGAAAGAAATGAAAGCTGAAATATATAAATTCTCTTAACTATTATTCTGACATTTCACATTCTTAAAATAAAGTGGTGATCCTAACTGACCTAAGACAGATAATTTTTACTAGGATTAAATGTCAGGAATTGTGAAAAACTGAGTTTAAATGTATTTGGTTAAGGTGTATGTAAGCTTCCGACTTCAACTGTATATTGAACATATATTGATGCATTCATTCATACCATAGACACATGTTTGTCCATTATAATCCACACACACTCAAACAAACCAAATCAATTTACTGAACAAACAACTCTATTCAGAATTAGGACATCATGAGAAGTGACTCTCCGGAAATTTAGCAAACTGTTTTTAAAGTTTCTGGACACAGAGGAACAGAAAGAACACGCACGCTCGCTCGCTCACTCTCTCACTCAGTTCATGCCTCTTTCTGAATTGTCTCGATGGTCCCTTAGCCTCTTTTGTTGAACTGTGATTGGTTTCTGTGTGTTCTTTTGGTTCCCAGGCACGGAGTCCTGGCCAGATTTGTAGCCACTGACGGAGGGATCACTAGAGTCTATCCCAGAAGGTACGCTCAGATTTCTCCTTGTCAGTCCTACTATTAGTTAGTTAGCCTCATGCTCCCATACTATACTGTATGTGCCTTGGCCAACTCCTATTGTATAAAGCCATGAAAATGAACAAATACACACTGGCACGATTCGGTGTTATGTAGCAACATTTGAAATTGTTTATTTTTTTAACGTTGGATAAAAGTAGAGACTCAGAGATAGAAAATGTTATATAATACACTACAGTTGAAGAACAATGGGGAAGTAATTCTGCTTTGAAAGTTTATAAACTTTCTTTATAAACCAGACTTTTGAGAAAATATCCCTTGAATGTTTTCTTACACCTACTGGAGAGCTCTTCTTTGTCTACACCCAGTCGGCATCGTTCACACCTTCTTAAGCCTTTGCCCCACCCATCTCTTTAAGGATTCACATGTGAGGCTACTGTATGTGCTGAACAGAATGAGTACAGCAGTGTACTAAATAACCAAAGATTTCAAGACTAAAGGCTTGTTTAACCTACGCAATGTTGTCGCAGTGACATCATGAACATTTTACTGTCCTCCGACATAACGACAACTTGTCATTGTCATTATGAAAAAGTATAAACACAAAAACAACAGGCTGCATGAGTAGCCTGGTGGTCCAAAATAGCACAATTGGTGTATTAGTATATGTCAATCTAGCAAACCAGGCAACTAACAGCAACTTTCTAAACAATGTTTTGGTTCGTTTATAGCTTGTTAGCTAGCTAGCTAACGTGAAGTTATCTGGCTGGCCAGTTCAAATAATGACCATATCAGAGTGTGACGAAATAAAAAGATAAGAAAAAAAGATAAGAATAACAAATACTTAAAGAGCAGCAGTAAATAACAATAGTGGGGCTATGTACAAGAGTTACCGGTAAAAAGTCAATGTCAATGTGCGGGGCCACCGGTATCGAGATAATTGAGGTAATATGTACATGTAGGTAGCGTTATTAAAGTGACTATGCAAAGATAACAACAGCGAGTAGCAGCAGCGTTCCAGAGGGAGGGTGAGGGGGGGGGGGGGGGGGGGGGGGGGGTGCAAATAGTCTGGGTAGTCATCTGATTAGCTGTTCAGGAGTCTTATGGCTTGGAGGTTGAAGCTATTTAGGAGCCTCTTGGAACTAGACTTGTCGCTCCGGTACCGCTTGTCGGTAAAAGAGAACATGCTATGACTAGGGTGGCTGGAGTCTTTGACAATTTTTATGGCCTTCCTCTGACACCGCCTGGTATAGGTCCTGGATGGCATGAAGCTTAGCCCCGGTGATGTACTGGGCCATACGCAATACCCTTCTGTAGTGCCTTGCGGTTGGAGGCCCATACCCATACCAGGCAGTGATGCAACGCCTCAGAATGCTCTCGATGGTGCAGCTGTAAATCCGTTTGAGGATCTGAGGACCCATGCCAAATCTTTTCAGTCTCCTGAAGGGGAATAGCTTTTGTCGTGCCCTCTTCATGACTGTCTCGGTGTGCTTGGACCATGTTAGTTTGTTGGTGCTGTGGACGCCAAGGAACTTGAAGCTCTCAACTTGCTCACTACAGCCCCATCGATGAGAATGGGGGTGTGCTCTGTGCTCTTTTCCTTTAGTCCATAATCATCTCTTTTGTCTTGATCACGTTGAGGGAGAGGTTGTTGTCCTTGCACCACACGGTCAGGTCTCTGACCTCCTCCCTGTCTCATCGTTGTCGGTGATCAGGCCTACCACTGTTGTCATCAGCAAACTTAGTGATGGTGTTGGAGTTGTGTCTGGCAGTGCAGTCATTAGTGAACAGGGAGTACAAGAGGGGGCTGAGCACGTTCCGCTGAGGGGCCCCCGTGTTGAGGATCAGTGTGGCGGATAAGTTGTTACCTACCCTTACCACCTGGGGTCGGCCCGTCAGGAATTCCAGGATCCAGTTGCAGAGGGAGGTGTTTAGTCCCAGTGTCCTTAACTTAGTGATGAGCTTTGAGGGCACTATGGTGTTGAAAGCTGAGCTGTAGTCAATGAATAGCATTCTCACGAAGGTGTTCCTTTTGTCCAGGCGTGAAAGGACAGTGTGGAATGCAATAGAGATTGCATCATCTGGCCCTGAGGCCTTGGGAATGTTTACCTGTTTGAAAGTCTTATTCACATTGGCAGCAGAGAGTGTGATCACACAGTCGTCTTGAACAGCTGATGCTCTCATCCATGTTTCAGTGTTACTTGCCTCGAAGCGAACATAGAAGTTATTTAGCTCGTGTGGTAGGCTTGTGTCACTGGGCAGCTCTCGGCTGTGCTTCTCTTTGTAGTCTGTCATAGTTTGCAAGCCCTGCCACATCCGACGAGCGTCTGAGCCAGTGCATTACGATTCAACGCAGTGTAGTACGATTCAACGAACAACGCAAAATAGCATGGTTCATTGAGAGCCGATGAGACGGCAGCCCTCTCCTCCAGTGCCATCTTGATCCTTTACAACAGCCTTCTGTGTGTTCTATTTTCAACTCCCTCCACATATTTGCAATCAAACGCCAGAATTTTCTCCATCTCCTTAGCTATCATATTCTGCTTCCACCGGGCACACTCAACTGATTTCAAAACTCTGTCCTTCAGAAAGTGGAGAGTAACATTTCTGCATTTCTTTGTGATATCTTTCCATTAATATGGTTTAGAAAGGATTACCTACACATACTGAGCATGTTATAGACAGAAGCGTGCTACATCGCCGACCAATCCGAACTTATCTCTCGGCACATCCAGCCCATCCATTATCTCAGCCAATCATGACTAGCGGGAACGTTCTTGTCTTTTCCTGTGGCTGAACCAACTATGCTCGTAATTGTTTTATATATTTTGTATTTACAGTTGGCATACAAGCTTGTTATTAGAGCATAGTTCACATGTTCCAGAAGGCATTTCTAACAAAAAAATGCATTTTGATCAAAAATCTGTGTTTAAATTGCCTCTCTGTGAAGTAGCGATGCACGGCATACGCCTAGTTTCCTGAAACGAGTCACAGATAGGAGTTGGCTAAAGCACAAAGCCATTTTAAAGGTTACAGTGTTTAGGATATGGTGGATATGATACTGTTTTACTCCCCAACTTGTTCAGCTGGCTCTGTTCACATTGCATGGACAGTTAGTCCTCCTAAATCACCAGAACATGATTCCCATCCACACATACACTGGAGACATACTCAGTAAATATGGACTCTCTCTCTCTTTCTTTCTCTCTGCCTTGGTGATTGTTAGAGTACAGCAGTTAATCACAGAAAAAAACATTGAAACATTTTCATATAAAACATACATATTTTTTTCTTTATCTCTGGGCCAATTCTATTCCATTTTCCCCATGCTTTGTGCTTTGGGTGTGACTGTTATATTTATCAAAGTTTGGCCTCACATTTGAATAAATCTTTCAGACATCTGTATCTTAAAACGTTCTGTATGTGTGCACGTGTGTGTGTGTTTCAGTGCTGGGGAGGAGTGGACAGAGAATGCCGAGACCTATGACTCAAGTTTCTACAAGAGGACTCTGGATAACGACATCTATATTTTCACTGCTCCATATTTCAACAGTATGTTCACAAACACACACACACACACACACACACACACACACACACACACACACACACACACACACACACACACACACACTGATCCTCTCTTCAGTGTGGTCTTCCAGCAAATCCCGGGTAGCCTGCTCCACTGGCCTTCTAGTCCTCTTCTATCTTTACTTCCTTTCTATGCTTCTCCCTATCATCTCTCTATCTACCCCCCTCTTCTGTCCCACCCCTTTCTCTTCCTTCTCTCTCACTCTCTCTACTCACTATTTTAACTTATCTAATGCTCTCTGCTACTTTCCACTCACCTTCTCTATATGTCCCTGTGGTATTGCAGCAATCAACAGATGAAGTCGGAAGTTTACATACACCTTATCCAAATACATTACATTCAGTTTTTCACAGTTCCTGACATTAAATCAGAGTAAAAATTCACTGTTTTAGGACAGTTAGGATCACCATTTAATTTTAAGAAAGTGAAATGTCAGAATAATAGTAAAGAGAATTTATTTATTTCAGCTTTTATTTCTTTCATCACATTCCCAGTGGGTCAGAAGTTTACATACATTCAATTAGTATTTGCTAGCATTGCCTTTTAAAATGTTTAACTTGGGTCAAACGCTTTGGGTAGCCTTCCACAAGCTTCCCACAATAAGTTGGGTGAATTTTGGCCCATTCCTCCTGACAGAGCTGGTGTAACTGAGTCAGGTTTGCAGGCCTCCTTGCTCGCACAAGATTTTTCAGGTCTGCCCATACATTTTCTATAGGGTTGAGGTCAGGGCTTTGTGATGGCCACTCCAATACCTTGACTTTGTTGTCCTTATGCCATTTTGCCACAACTTTTGAAGTATGCTTGGGATCATTGTCCATTTGGAAGACCCATTTGCGACTATGCTTTAACTTCTGGAGATGTTGCTTCAATATATCCACAATTTTCCGCCTTCATGATGCCATCTATTTTGTGAAGTGCACCAGTCCTTCCTGTAGCAAAGCACCCCCACAACAGGATGCTGCCACCCCCGTGCTTCACAGTTGAGATGGTGTTCTTCGGCTTGCAAGCCTCCCCCTTTTTCCTCCAAACATAATGATGCTCATTATGGCCAAACAGTTCTATTTTTGTTTCATCAGACCAGAGGACATTTCTCCAAAAAGTACAATCTTTGTCCCCATGTGCAGTCTGGCTTTTTTATGGCAGTTTTGGAGCAGTGGCTTCTTCCTTGCTGAGCGGCCTTTCATGTTATGTCGATATAGGACTCGTTTTACTGTGGATATAGATACTTTTGTACCTGTTTCCTCCAGCATCTTCACAAGGTCCTTTGCTGTTGTTCTGGGATTGATTTGCACTTTTCGCACCAAAGTACGCTCATCTCTAGGAGACAGAACGCGTCTCCTTCCTGAGCGGTATGACGGCTACGTGGTCCCATGGTGTTTACACTTGTGTACTATTGTTTGTACAGATGAACGTGGTACCTTCAGGCGTTTGGAAATTGCACCTAAGGATGAACCAGACTTGTGGAGGTCTAACATTTTTTTCTGAGGTCCGAGGTCTTGAGGATTTTCCCATGATGTCAAGCAAAGAGGCACTGATTTTGAAGGTAGGCCTTGAAATACATCCACAGGTACACCTCCAATTGACTCAAATTATGTCAATTAGCCTTTAGAAGCTTCTAAAGCATTGACATCATTTTCTGGAATTTTCCAAACTGTTTAAAGGCACAGTCAACTAGAGTATGTTAACTTCTGACCCACTGGAATTGTGATACAGTGATTTATTAGTGAAATAATCTGTCTGTAAACAACTGTTGGAAGAATTACTTGTGTCATGGACCAAGTAGATGTCCTACCCGACTTGCCAAACTATAGTTTGTTAACAAGAAATTTGTGGAGTGTTTGAAATACATGTTTTAATGACTCCAACCTAAGTCTATGTAAACTTCTGACTTCAACTGTATTGATTTATTCATGCAGGTCAAACAGCAGTATGTGAATAGATCCAGTAGACTAGAGTAGGGTTTACTTAATAGAGCGCTGAAGTACACTATGACACCATTCCAGGAATGGGGATAGTTGACCCATGATAGATCTTTCTCTGCTAACATGCAGAGTCAAATATCTTTATGGTCACGTTAGCATTCCTTGGGTACCAATCAGTGACCTAGGCCAATTACTTTCGGTGTGCTTCGTTTAGCTTCACATACAGGGTAGGCAGGATTTGCACTTTTGGGACTATTCCATTTGTATCCCATCTGCAGCTGTTCTGTATGTGCTGCTACTGCACTGCCACAGATACATGACCATTTACCCACTTACAGACCTAGAGACCAAACAAACAAATATGATATATTCTATCATATTTGTTATGTCCTGAAACATGATTTTCACCAAATGGGTTTTTAAAGCCTCACACAATTACTGTCACTGTCATTGTCATGCAAGTGTCACTACATGTGAATGTGTTGACACTCTTACCGCCGCTCTCCCTCACTCTCCCTCCTTCTGTCTCTGCTGCAGGGAGTCAGGCTATGAGTCAGGTATTCTGGTGAGCAAGGCTGTAGACCTCAACATAGGTAGAGTCAACCTCAAACCAGCGGGTGAGTAGACAGTACCGCCCCCATCTCCTTAGCTGGGTGCTTAGTTGTTGTATTGGGTAGTTCTGAATTAAACTGACAGCCTAGAGAATTAGATGAAACATCCATAGCTCCTTTTGTACAGGATTATTCAATAACATGTTTCTGAATATCCCTTTTGTTGTTTCAATGTCCTGTAGTGGTGGGAGTGAAACTAAACGTCTCTGTCTGGATGAACAGCTTCATGAACGCCACCATCAAAGTCAACGTAAGAGAAACTCTTTCTTTAGTTTAGGATTTCTTATTCACATCCCATTATGTTTGCTAAACTTGTGACCATTCATTCATGATGGTGTGTGCTTTTATGGCATTTACAGTGCAAGGATGAAATATGTGGCTGTCTGAAGAATGATAAGGTACAATGGGTACAATCTCACCCTTGGAAAATCTTTAGAAATGTTGATTATGTTCTATACCGACTGATGTTCTCTTTCTATCTGTCACTCTCTCTCTCTCTACAGCATGTTGACTGTGTCATCTTGGATGATGGAGGCTTTCTGCTGATGTCCAATCAGGATGAGTATATCACACAGGTGAGTCTCTGTCACCTAATCAGATTGCTCTGTCACAGACATGTACATTTGTCGTACCAGAGAAGGGTCAACAGTCTGTCTGTCGGTCTGTCTGTCGGCAGGTTTCCCAGGCCTAGTTCTGGAATAAAAACATGGTACATTTTTGGGACAGGGAAACTAGCCTTTATAAAATGTATTGACCTGATCTGTATTTAGCTAACTACTCTGACTAGCCAGATAATATTTTGTTGCCTGTTTCCACAGACATTTCCTTTGCGTCTCTAAAACTCTTTATTACCAATGTCATATCATGTTTGGCATGACAACAAACAAAACAGAGTTTTTAAAGCACAGATCTAAGCGATAATGGCTCCATAGCATCTACAGTATTCTGAAGTTAGTAGAACATAAACCCATAGTCCCAAAGCCAAGACACTCCTTTTGGAATGAGAACTGAAAGGTCTTTGTGGTTTGGCTGGCCACCAGATCTCTTCTCCTGCTCCTCTCTCCATCCCTGCTTCATCTGATCTTTTTTTATTTTATTGTATTTAAACTTTATTTAACAGCGAAAGACCGTGGGTCTCTTTCGCAGATGAGCCCGGCATGAACACATCAATAAACAACAATGAGATTATTCAAACAGTATCTACAGTATATATACATCAGTTACACAATTCCCTGAAAAGTAAACACGATAAGCAAAACACAATCGAATAAAACAAACACATTCTTCAGTAAAAAGGCCCTCTAACGTCTGCATGAATTGCCCTAGAGGCACCAACTCCACCAATTTAAAGCAGATTTACCTAAATCGGTGTAGATTGACAGGATCTCCAGGGTTAGCCATCCCAGAGTCTTTGTCTTGTAACTTAACAATGAAGTAAGGTATGGTGGAAGTTTATGCAAGAGGGCTTTATTGACAAAAAATTTGCAATGCATCAATCTATAGCAGGGATGGGCAACTTTGATGGGTGTTGGGTCCACAAACAAATCTGTTATGTCATCATAGGGGGCCACAGTAGCTCGCGGGTCTGCCTGCCCACATCCATACACGCACATGTAGTCAGAGCCGGCCTTAGCCCTTTGGGGACCCTAAGCAAAATATTGTTTCCCCCACCTTGCTATTCCCCCACCTTGTTTCCCCCACCTTGCTATGTTTCTCCCACCTTGCTATTAGAGTACATTTTCTGTAACTCTATATATTTTTCCATGGGGCGTAGAGAACATGTAACAGTTGTAAAGAAAGGTTGCTACAAATCTATACATTTTGCCATGGGGGTGAGTGAGAGAAAATTGAGACATTTTAAATTGTACACATTCTGCAATAGGGTGGGGAGAAATGTTTGCAGTTTTTATATGATATCTGAGTGAGAGTGACCAACAAAATGAATAGGGGCTCCCCGGTCGGTAATTTGACCATAATTACTACACATTTGGATAGCTAGCCACTAGACTAACTTACTGTACCAATAAAGAAATGTAAAAAGTTGAGAACCCGACTGAGTCTTCTGCCCGCCTCACATTTTGCAATTTTATAACTAATTTCATGCAATTCTACAAATTTTGCTTAGGGGAAATGTTTCAGTTTTACAGATTACAGTGCCTTCGGAAAGCATTCAGATTCCTTGACTTTTTCAACATTTTGTTACATTACAGCCTTATTCTAAAATTGAGTGAATAAAAACATTTCCTCAGTCATCTACACACAATAACCCATAATTATAATGCAAAAACAGGTTTTTAGAAAAACAGAAATACCTTATTGACGTAAGTACTCTTTGCTATGAGACTCGAAATTGAGCTCCAGTGCATCCTTTCCATTGATCAACCTTTAGATGTTCCTACGACTTGATTGGATTCCACCTGTGGTAAATTCAATTGATTGGACATGATTTGGAAAGACACACACCAGTCTATATAAGGACCCATAGTTGACAGTGCATGTCAGAGCAAAACCAAGCCATGAGGTAGAAGGAAATGTCTGTAGAGCTCCGAGACAGGATTATGTTTAGGCACATACAGTGCCTTGCGAAAGTATTCGGCCCCCTTGAACTTTGCGACCTTTTGCCACATTTCAGGCTTCAAACATAAAGATATAAAACTGTATTTTTTTGTGAAGAATCAACAACAAGTGGGACACAATCATGAAGTGGAACAGCATTTATTGGATATTTCAAACATTTTCAACAAATCAAAAACTGAAAAATTGGGCGTGCAAAATTATTCAGCCCCCTTAAGTTAATACTTTGTAGCGCCGCCTTTTGCTGCAATTACAGCTGTAAGTCGCTTGGGGTATGTCTCTATCAGTTTTGCACATCGAGAGACTGGCATTTTTTCCCATTCCTCCTTGCAAAACAGCTCGAGCTTAGTGAGGTTGGATGGAGAGCATTTGTGAACAGCAGTTTTCAGTTCTTTCCACAGATTCTCGATTGGATTCAGGTCTGGACTTTGACTTGGCCATTCTAACACCTGGATATGTTTATTTTTGAACCATTCCATTGTAGATTTTGCTTTATGTTTTGGATCATTGTCTTGTTGGAAGACAAATCTCCGTCCCAGTCCCAGGTCTTTTGCAGACTCCATCAGGTTTTCTTCCAGAATGGTCCTGTATTTGGCTCCATCCATCTTCCCATCAATTTTAACCATCTTCCCTGTCCCTGCTGAAGAAAAGCAGGCCCAAACCATGATGCTGCCACCACCATGTTTGACAGTGGGGATGGTGTGTTCAGCTGTGTTGCTTTTACGCCAAACATAACGTTTTGCATTGTTGCCAAAAAGTTCAATTTTGGTTTCATCTGACCAGAGCACCTTCTTCCACATGTTTGGTGTGTCTCCCAGGTGGCTTGTGGCAAACTTTAAACGACACTTTTTATGGATATCTTTAAGAAATGGCTTTCTTCTTGCCACTCTTCCATAAAGGCCAGATTTGTGCAATATACGACTGATTGTTGTCCTGTGGACAGAGTCTCCCACCTCAGCTGTAGATCTCTGCAGTTCATCCAGAGTGATCATGGGCCTCTTGGCTGCATCTCTGATCAGTCTTCTCCTTGTATGAGCTGAAAGTTTAGAGGGACGGCCAGGTCTTGGTAGATTTGCAGTGGTCTGATACTCCTTCCATTTCAATATTATCGCTTGCACAGTGCTCCTTGGGATGTTTAAAGCTTGGGAAATCTTTTTGTATCCAAATCCGGCTTTAAACTTCTTCACAAAAGTATCTCGGACCTGCCTGGTGTGTTCCTTGTTCTTCATGATGCTCTCTGCGCTTTTAACGGACCTCTGAGACTATCACAGTGCAGGTGCATTTATAC
The DNA here is from genome assembly GCF_013265735.2 of Oncorhynchus mykiss. Lineage (NCBI taxonomy): Eukaryota > Metazoa > Chordata > Actinopteri > Salmoniformes > Salmonidae > Oncorhynchus > Oncorhynchus mykiss. The sequence goes on from NC_048565.1 coordinate 33,569,623, forward strand.
GGAGACTTGATTACACACAGGTGGATTGTATTTATCATCATTAGTCATTTAGGTCAACATTGGATCATTCAGAGATCCTCACTGAACTTCTGGAGAGAGTTTGCTGCACTGAAAGTAAAGGGGCTGAATAATTTTGCACGCCCAATTTTTCAGTTTTTGATTTGTTAAAAAAGTTTGAAATATCCAATAAATGTGTTTCCACTTCATGATTGTGTCCCACTTGTTGTTGATTCTTCACAAAAAAATACAGTTTTATATCTTTATGTTTGAAGCCTGAAATGTGGCAAAAGGTCGCAAAGTTCAAGGGGCCGAATACTTTTGCAAGGCACTGTATCTGGGGAAAGGTACCAAAAAATGTTGGCACAGTGGCCACAGATGTTTGGAACCTCCAAGACCCTGGAGCTGGCCTCCCGGCCAAGCTGAGCAATCGGGGGAGAAAGGTCAAGGTCAGGGAGGTGACCAAGAACCCGATGGTCAGTCTGACAGAGCTCTCGAGTTCTTCGATAGAGATGGCAGAACCTTCCAGAAGGACTACCATCTCTGCAGCATTCCACCAATCAGGCCTTTATGGTAGAGTAACCAGACGTTAGCCACTCTTCAGTGAAAGGCACATGACAGCCCACTTGGAGTTTGCCTAAAGGAACCTAAATACTTTCAGACCATGAGAAACAAGATTCTCTGGTCTGACAAAACCAAGATTGGAGGATACCTGGCACCATCCCTACGGTGAAGCATGGTGGTGGCAGCATCATGCTGTGGGGATGTTTTTCAGCTGCAGAGACTGGGAGACTAGTCAGGATTGAGGGAAAGATGAACGGAGCAAAGTACAGAGAGATCCTTTATAAAAACCTGCTCCATAGTGCGCAGGACCTCAGACCGGGGCCAAAGTTCACCTTCCAAGAGGACAACGACCCTAAGCACACAGGCAAGACAACACAGGAGTGGCTTCGGGACAAGTCTCTGAATGTCCCTGAGTGGCCCAACCAGAGCCCGGACTTGAACCCGGTCAAAGATATCTGGAGAGACCTGAAAATAGCTTTTCAGCGCATTCAACGCTCCCCATCCAACCTGACAGAGCTTGAGAGGATTTGCAGAGAAGAATGGGAGAAACTCCCCAAATGCAGGTACCCAAGAAGACTCAAGAAGACCCAAGAAGACGCAATGCTGTAATCGCTGCCAAATGTGAGTAAATGGTCTGAAAACTTGTGTTAATATGATATTTCTGTTTTTTATTTTTAATGTATTGGCAAACATTTATAAAAAACAGTTTTGCTTTGTCATTATGGGGTATTTTGTGTAAATTTATGAGAGATTTGTTAAATATTTTTTAATCAATTTTAGAATAAGGCTGTAACGTAACAAAATGTGTAAAAAGTCAAGGGGTCTGAGTACTTTCTGAAGGCAATGTATTTCCTGCAATTCTACACATAGGGTGGGGAAAAATGTTTTCAGTTTTTAATTTGGATATTGATCCGCGGGCCTGCAAAAGGTCGCCAGTTGCCCTTCCCTGATCTACAGTAGACGAGACTTGAAAGAGGGCAAACCTACTTTCTGATACAAAATGCAATGATGTGTATCGGCCAAAGTAAAGTTCAATACACTATGAAAAACTATGTCCAATGGCTTCAGTACAGTGGCAGCTTCATTCACATAGACGATATCGCCATGGTCAATAACCGGATTGAATGTTGACTGAAAGTTTAGTTTCCTGGTATTTAACGAAAGACGGGACTTGTTCTTATTACAGAAGCCTACACAAAAAATGTATCTTCAACATGCTTTTTGAAAGACATATTTTCGTCAATCTAGATGCCCAGATATTTATAAGCGGGGTCACAATGAATAAGAGCACCATGTGGTTTAGCCACAGAAAAAGTCAGGAACCTTCCCGCTGGCCATGATTGGTTGAGATAATGGATTGTCTGAGAGATGAGTTCGGATTGGTCTGCGATGTAGCACTCTTCTATCTATAATATGAGCTGCTCAGCGTGTGTAGGTAGACCTTTCTAATGTGGCATTTTTGAAAGATATGTTGCTAATGCTCTCCACTTTCTGGAGGGCCGTGTTTTGAAATCAGTGGGATGTGGAAGCAGAGTATGATAGCTAAGGAGATGGAGAAAGTTCTGGCATTTGATTGTAAATATGCGAAGGGAGTCTAAATGAGAACACACAGAAGGCTGTTGTATAGTACACATGTATTCGGATTACATCTTCAAACTAAGGGCAACCATGGCATCCATGACAAAGAGAGGGAGAAGCGTTCATCCATGTATACAGGTAAGAGAGTCTAGCTAGCTATAGTTTCGGATATCAAATGTTTCTAATTTAGTCAGAAAGTTGTTTTCATTGCAAGTTAAAATGTGCTGTTAGCTAGCTAGCTAATGTTAGCTGGCGGCCCCGCTAGCTAACCTTACATGTATGATCTGTATAGTAATATTATTTGCATCTCAGAGCCATTTGCATTGCTAGTTATAGCCTAATGTTAGCTAGCTAATATTAAACCTAGTTGGTTAGCGTTAACTACCTGCAGATTACCGCAGGGTAGTAACGTTATGAGTTGGGACTAGGGTTCATTGTTTAGTTAGCTAGCTAGCTACGTGTCTAAACACAAGACTCCACTATACAAATAACCATCTCACTGTATCGTTTACACCTTCTGTATCCTGTGCATATGACAAATAAACTTGGAGTTTTATTTGATATAGTGTGTGTTTCCCAGAGACAGTAATGTGATGAACAACATGACCTGCACCACAATCAGAATGGTATATAGGCAAAGGAGTAGATAAAGTACATTTTTACTACTACTTTTTGCAACTAATTAGGATATAACGTTAGGCCAAAAAGTTATAAAATTATTTTGTAGAATGCCTGCTTTTATGTTGTCACACTCATACGCTATTTTATGTAATTAGTTCAACATTAACATGTAAATAATTATCTTGTTTACTTTCCTGTAATAATGAATACAAATTAGATAAAGTTAAAATGTTGTCAGCTATATGATATATTCATTATATAAACTGGCTAGCCAGCTAACTTAACGTGAACTAGCTAGCTAATAAGATTGAAACAAACCATAGAATTGTTTTATTAAGTTGCTTTTAGTTTCCTGGTTTGCTAGATTGACATATACAAAAAAAACTATTTTAAAAGGATGGGTTTATTGGTGTTAAAATACACCAGTTATGCTATTTTGGAACAATAGGCTGCTGATGTCATGCAGCCTATTGTTTTTGTGTGTATACTTTTTATTTTTTCAGAAGTTGGGTTACAATTATATCAACTTTCAAAGCAGAATTCCTTTCCCATTGTTCCTCAACTGTAGTGTATGATATATCATTTTCTTGCTCTGAGTCTTTAGTTTTATATCATGTAAAAAATACCATTTCAAATGTTGACAGAGCCGAGCCGGTGTATTTGTTTGTTTTCATGGTTATATACAATAGGAGTTGGCTAAGGCACATACTGTATAGTATGGGAGCATGAGGCTAACTAACTAATAGTGTAGGACTGAGAAGGAGAAATCTGAGCGTACCTTCTGGGATAGACTCTAGTGATCCCTCCGTCAGTGGCTACAAACCTGGCCAGGACCCCACCTCTGGGAACCAAAAGAACACACAGAAACCAATAACAGTTCAACAAAAGAGGCTAAGGGACCAATGAGACAAATCAGAAAGAGGCATGAACTGAATATTCCAGTATGTGTGTGTTATTTCTGTTTCACTGTGTCCAGAATCTTTAAAAATAAATTGAGCCTCTACTTTTACCCAATGTAAAAAACACAATTTCAAATGTTGCTTCTAAAGACCTAATCAAGCCGGTCGGTCACGTTTGACAAAATATTTAGGAGGAGGTCATAATTTCCATGAGTCTTTGAAGGAAGAACCCACATGGTAAAAGTGGAAAACAAGTTAGGTCGAAAGACAACTAAATTTTAACTAATTTATTGTGTTAGAGGTTTTATGATGCTTGTACAGTGCATGTGGAAAGCATTCAGGCCCCTTGACTTTTTCCCACATTTTGTTACGTTACAGCCTTATTCTAAAATGTGTATACAAAACAAATTATCAATTTACACACAATACCTCATAATGACAAAGCAAAAACTGTTTTTTAGATTTTTTTGCCAAAAAGATAATATGAAAAAACTGAAGTATCACATTTTTACGTAAGTATTCAGACACCCTTTACTCAGTACCCTTTTGAAGCATTTACAGCCTCACGTCTTCTTGGGAGTGACGCTAAAAGCTTGGCACACCTGTATTTGGGGAGCTTCTCAAATTCTTCTCTGCAGATCCTCTCAAGCTCTGTCAGGTTGGATGGGGAGCATCGCTGCACAGCTATTTTCAGGTCTCTCCAGAGGTGTTCAATCAGGTTCAAGTCCTGGCTCTGGCTTGGCCCCTTAAAACTTAAAAAGGACATTCAGATACTTGACCCATAGCCACTCCTGCATTGTCTTGACTGTGTGCTTAGGGTCATTGTCTGGTTGGAAGGTAAACATTCGCCCCCAGTTTGAGGTCCTGAGTGCAGGTTTTCATCAAGAATCTCTATGTACTTTGCTCCGTTCATCTTTCTCTCAATCCTGACTAGTCTCCCAGTCCCTGCAGCTGAAAAACATCCCCACAGCATGATGCTGCAACCATCATGCTTCACCATAGGGATGGTGCTAGGTTTCCTCCAGATGTGATGCTTGGCATTCAGGCCAAAGAGTTCAATCTTTAGGTGCCTTTTGGGAAACTCCATGCGGGCTGTCATGTCCCTTTTACTGAGGAGTGGCTTCTGTCTGGCTACTCTACCATAAAGGCCTACTTGGTGGAGTGCTGCAGAGATGGTTGTCCTTCTGGAAGGTTCTCCCATCTCTACAGAGAAACTCTGGAGATCTGTCAGAGTGACCATTGGGTCCTTGGTCACCTCACAGGCCCTTCTCCCTAGATTGTTCAGTTTGGCTGGACGGACAGCTCTGGGAAGAGCCTTTGTGGTTCCAAACTTTTTCTATTTAAGAATGATGGAAACCACTGAGTTCTTGGAGTCCTTCAATGCTACAGACATTTTTTAGTACCCTTACCCAGATCTGTGCCTCGACACAATCCTGCCTTGGAGCTCTACGGACAATTCATTTGACCTCATTACTATTTGCCCTGACATACACTAACAACTGTGGGACCATATAAAGACAGGTGTGTGCCTTTCCAAATCATGTCCAATCAACTGAATTTACCACAGGTGGACTCTAATGAAGTTGTAGAAACATCTCAAGGTTGATTAATGGAAACTCCATTTCTTGTCTCATAGCAAAGGGTCTGAATACGTCTTTAAATAAGGTATTTCTGTTTTTGCTTTGTCAGTATGGGGTATTGTATGTAGATTGATGAGGGAAATAAATAATTTCAGACATTTTAGAATAAGGCTGTAACGTACAAAAATGTGGAAAAGGACAAGAGGTCTGAATTCTATCCATATGCACTGCATGTAAACCAAAGTGTTAAATATTGTTCTATGCATCAGTTGGGGTGTCTATAAGCTTCAATTTGAGGTACTAAATCAATTTGAGGTACTAAATCCTGGAGTTAGTTGAGCCAATGGCCATGGGGTAAGTTGAGCCAATGGAAAGTTGAACAAATTTAAGTGTTTTCTTCCCAGGCGTAATGCAAGGCATTATCACTGGGATATAAGGTAACAACAGGGCCTGTCCAAAGCTAAAAGTGTAAAAAATTAAAGGTACAAAGTGTTTGTTAGGTGTGTTAATATCCAAACGTGATTGGGAGTCCCATAGGGCGGCGCACAATTGGCCCAGCATCGTCCTGGTTTGGCCGGGGTAGGCCGTCAATGTAAATAAGAATTTGTTCTTAACTGACTTGCCTAGTTAAATAAAGGTTACATTTAAAAAATAATTTAAAAGGTGCTTCAAATGTTTAAAAGACAAAAAGATTATTGTGATTGTGTTGAATTGTTTTTGAATTGTGTTGAATTGTTTTAAAGAGAAAGTGGTAATATTTAATTCAGTACAGACATTAATTTACCCTGTCACGCGGCTCAATTTATCCCATCCCCGGTTTAAGCGGGGTCAAGGGACCACTTTTTTTGGACAAGCTATGTTTTGAAAACTAATGTTTACATGAATTCTGATTATGTCCAGGTATACACAACATCCTGAAATCTATGTAGATATCTTTGTTAGAAATAATATTATATTTCCCTTGATGGTGACTGCCGGGTTGGGAAAGACTAATGGCGTTCGCATGCTTTCCACCCGGAAGAGTTTCGAACAGTTCGTACATACACTACCATTCAAAAGTTTGGGGTCACTTAGAAATGTCCTTGTTTTTGAAATAATTTTTTCTTGTCTACCACAGTGTAGACATCATTTTTATTAAATATCTGCAAAGGCATACAGAGGCCCATCATCAGCAACCATCACTCCTGTGTTCCAATTGCACGTTGTGTTAGCTAATCCAAGTTTATCATTTTAAAAGGCTAATTGATCATTATGGCTAATTGATCATTATCAGCACAGCTGAAAACTGTTGTTCTGATTAAAGAAGCAATAAAACTGTCCTTCTTTAGACTAGTTGAGTATCTGGAGCATCAGCATTAGTGGGTTCGATTACAGGCTCAAAATTGCCAGAATCAAATTACTTTCTTCAGAAACTTGTCAGTCTATTCTTGTTCTGAGAAATGAAGGCTATTCTATGTGAGAAATTGCCAAGGAACTAAAGGGTTTGTTTTCACAGTATTTTACTGTAATTACAAGAGATTGGTGCAAGAAAGCTGACTGCTAAGTGTTTACACATTACAGAACATTAATGGCGAGTTGGCATTTTATATAACTTTCACTTCAAGAAGCCTTAACAAAGGCTTCCAAACTGGCAGTGACTACAGGGAAAAAAACAGACATGGCAAAAAGCTAGCTGTCACATCAATATGTCCTCTATACATCATACCTTGACCGACACTATAACCACAGGGTTTAAATTGGTAAGCATCCCCTCTAATGGGTGCAACAAATAAAGCCTGTTACAAGGCATGCCCCAAAATATGTTAATGAAACAACAAGACCATTCACCCACTAGTAGTGAAAAGGTATTTGGCTCTCCAAAGATACGGTACTCTATTCTGTGGGGTGGAATTACAGTACATTTTTTAAATACAGCAATTTTCCAAGAAAGGAACAATAATTTACAGTAAGCGGCAATAAGCGTTTCAGCATTTTTGTTTTACTGTTGATAATAACTCAAAATACTCTATAAATACAAACGTTTTGTTATTGTGGGTCAACGCTTGCCAAAAAAAAAAAAAAAGTGCATTTCCCCTCAACTGCACCGTTGCTCCGCAATAGACAGGTTAGCTGACAATGTCACAAAAACAATGCACGCGATTCAATGACGCAGAAGTCAGTGTGTTGTTGTGATTCCAGATGGCTAGATAGCTAGCAACAATGACAAGAAGCTGCCATGTGGGGAATCGTAGGTGGCTCCTTTCAGCTAGTTTTATCTTGTTCTTTTGTTTTTTACATTGTATAAAATTGGAGACTCCAAGCTAGAAAATGGTATTTCATACACTGCAGAGGAACAATGAGAAAGTCATTCTGCTTTGAAAGTGGATAAACTTGTAAACCCACTTATGGCACGTAAAATGTTTTGGTACACCTACTGGAGAGCTCTTCTTTGTCTAAACCCATTCAACATCGTTCACACCCACTTAAGCCTTAGCCCCACCCATCTCTTTAAGGATTCTCAGTGTAGTAAACAACCAGAGACAAGACTAAAAGTGGTGAAAGTAGTTGCAAAAAGTAGTAGTAAAAATGTACTTTATCTACTCCTTTGCCTATATACCATTCTGATTGTGGTGCAGGTCATGTTGTTCTTCACATTACATCTCTGATAAACACATACTATATCAAATAAAATCTAAGTTAATTTGTCACATGCACAGGATACAGAAGGTGTAAACGATACAGTGAGATGGTTACTTGTATAGTGGAGTCTTTTGTTTAGACATCTAGTAGCTAGCAAGCTAAATAATTAACCATAATCCCAACTCTAATGTCGCATTCAAAACAACTCGGAAACTCTGGCCTCTTTCTAGAGCTCCTACACAGATCATGCACATAACTTTAGCTAGCGAGCCAGCCAACTAACGTAATCTAGCTAGCTAACAGTATGCTTTAAATTGCAATGAAAACAACTTTCTGACAAAATTAGAAACAAATAAATTCAAATCAAATGTCATTTGTCACATGCGCCGAATATAACAGGTAGACCTTACCCTGAAATGCGTACTTACAAGACCTTAACCAACATTGCAGTTCAAGAAATAGATTAAGAAAATATGTACTGAATAAACTTAAGTACAAAATAAAAGTAACACAACAAAATTACGTAACAAGGCTATGTACAGGGGGTAACGATACTGAGTCAATGTGCAGCGGGTACAGGATAGTCGAGTTAGTTTGTACATATAGGTTGGGGTAAAGTGACTATGCATAGATAATAAACAGCGAGTAATAGCAGTGTAAAAAAAGGGGAGGGTGTCAATGTAAATAGTCCGGGTGGGTGGCCATTTATTAATTGTTCAGCAGTCTTATAGCTTAGGGGTAGAAGCTGTTAAGGAGCCTTTTGGACCTGGACTTGGCGCTCTGGTACCACTTACCATGCGGTAAAAGAGCGACCAGTCTATGACTTGAGTGACTGGAGTCTTTGACAATTTTTGGGGCCTTCCTCTGACAGCGCTTAGTCGGTCCTGGATGGCAGGAAGCTTAGCCCCACTGATGTATTGTGCCGTACACACTACCCACTGTAGCACCTTACGGTCAGATGCCGAGCAGTTGCCATACCAGACGGTGATGCAACCGGTCAGGATGCTCTCGATGGTGCAGCTGTATAACTTTTTGAGGATCTGAGGACCCATGACAAATCTGTTCAGTATCCCGAGGAGGAAAAGGTGTTGTTGTGCCCTCTTCACAACTGTCTTGGCATGGACCATAATAGATTGTTGGTGATGTTGACACCAAGGAACTTAAAACTCTCGACACGCTCCACTACAGCCACGTTGATGTTAATGGGGGCCTGTTCCGCCCTCCTTTTCCTGTAGTCCACGATCATCTCCTTTTTCTTGCTCACATTGAAGGAGAGATTGTTGTCCTGGTATCACATGGCAAGGTCTCTGACCTCGTTCCTATAGGCTGTCTCATCATTGTCGGTGATCAGGCCTACCAAAAGAAAAAATATTTGTCCAGTTTGATGTCAGTAATCGCTGTTCTGATGTCCATAAGCGATTTCCTTTCATAATAGATAGTAGCAGCAACTTTTATGTACAAAATAAGTGAGAAACAATGCAAAAACAAACAAAATAGTACAGTTGGTTAGGAGCCCGTAAAACGGCAGTTAGACTCTTACCCGTATATACATGGATTAATGCTTTTTCCTCTGTTATGAATGCCACTGTTGCCCTTAGTTTGAAGATGTTATCTGGAGACAGGTGTTTTTTACAACATTCCTCTTTCAGTGTTCTCTTTTTGGACTCTCTCTGCATTTGGCAATCATCTGCTTCCACTAGGAATTCCACTGATTTCAAAACTCAGTCAACTTATTCCATGACAACGACACCATTTATTCCTCACCATTATAATCAGAAAACTGTCTGGTTCAATGGAAATGTTTTTACCTACAGTACCAGTCAAAAGTTTGGACACACCTATTCATTCAAGGGTTTTTCTTTATTTTGACTATTTTCTACATTGTATAATAATAGTGAAGACATCAAAACTATGAAACAACACATATGGAATCATATAGTAACCAAAAAAGTGTTTAACAAATCACAATACATCTGAAATTCTTTAAAGTAGCCACCCCTTCCTTGCCTTGATGACAGCTTGGCACGATCTTGGCATTCTTTCATCCAGCTTCATGAGGTTTTCACCTGGAATGCATTTCAATTAACAGGTGTGCCTTGTTAAAATTTCATTTGTGGAATTTCTTTCCTTTTTAATGTGTTTGACCCAATCAGTTGTGTTGTGACAAGGTAGGGGTGGTATACAAAAGATAGCCCTATTTGGTAAAAGTCCACATTATGGCAAGAGCAGCTCAAATTTGCAAAGAGAAACGGCATATTTCTCTGCAGAACTATTCAAGCTCTGTCTGGTTGGACGGAGAGTGTCGCTGCACAGCTATTTCCAGGTCTCTCCAGAGATGTTAGATCGGGTTCAAGTCCGGGCTCTGGCTGGGTCACCCAAGGACATTCAGAGACTTGTGCCAAAGCCACTCCTGCGTTGTCTTGGCTGTGTGCTTAGGGTCATTGTCCTGTTGGAAGGTGAATCTTCGCCCCAGTCTGAGGTCCTGAGCACTCTGGAACAGGTTTCGCTTTGTCATTGTGGGTTATTTTGTGTAAATTTATGAAGAAAACAAATAATTTAATGCATTTTAGTATAAGGCTGTAACATAACAAAATATGGAAAAAGTCAAGGGGTCTGAAAGCTTTCCGAATGCACTGTAGGTAAGCTATTTGGTTAACTATTTAACTAACTATTTAGCAGTCTCATGGTAGAATCTATTCAGGAGCAATTTGGTCCCAGACTTAACGCTGTAGTACAGTTTGCCATGCGGCAGCAGAGAGAACATTCTATGACTTGGGTGGCTGGAGTCTTTGACAATTTCATTTGACACCACCTGGTCTAGAGGTCCTGGATGGCAGGGAGTTCAACCCCAGTGATGTACTGGGCCGTACGTACTACTCTCTGTAGGGAAGCAGTTATGATACCAAGCGGTGATGTTCTCAATGGTGTCAAGATGTCCTCAATGGTGCAGCTGTAGTACTTGTTGATGATCTGAGGGCCCATGCCAAATGTTTTTAGCCCTCTGAGGTGGAAGAGGCGTTGTCATGCCCTCTTCATTACTGTGTTGGTGTGTTTTGGATTATAATAGATCCTTAGCGAGTGGACACAAAGGCACTTGAAGTTAACGACCCGCTCCACAACAGCCCAATCGATGTGAGTGTGTTGCCTACCCTTACCACCTGGGGGCGGCCCATCAGGAAGTCCAGGATCCAGTTGCAGAGGGAGGTTTTCAGTCCCAGGGACCTTAGCTTAGCTTAGGGCTCCTGAGTGGTGCAGCGGTCTAAGGCACTGCATCTCAATGCAAGTCCCTGGCTCGAAACCAGGCTGTAACATATCCGGCCGTGACTGGGAGTCCTATAGGGTGGTGCACAATTAGCCCAGCGTCGTCTGGGTTTGGCCAGGGTACGCCCTCATTGTAAATAAGAATTTGTTCTTAACTGACTTGCCTAGTTAAATAAAGGTTACATTTAAAAATATATACAAAAAGTAGTGATGAGCTTGGAGAGCACTATGGTGTTGAATGCTGAGCTGAGGTCTATGAACATTATTCTCACATAGGTGTTCCTTTTGTCCAGGTGGGAAAGGGCAGTGTGGAGTGCAATAGAGATTGTGTTATCTGTGGATCCGTTTGGGTGGTATGCCAGTAACAGTGGGTCCAGTGTTTCTGGGATGATGGTGTTGATGTGAGCCATGACCAGCCTTTCAAAGCTCATACATTGAACACAGCTCTCTGTTCCCTGAACACAGATTGGTCAGTTCTTTGGGGAGGTGGATCCAGTCGTGATGATCAGTCTGGTCAACACATCTCTGTACTCCTTCAACAAGACCTACGACTACCAGTCAGTCTGCAACCCTGAGAGAGACTGCAAGGCTGCTGCAGGGCCACGATCTGTCTACGTGGTGAGACACACACAGCGCGCTCACACAGCACACACCCACATGAATGCATTAATGAATGATCTTGCTTTGGTTACCTTTCATGCTACACATACTGTACTGTATGTGTATATTTTGTCCATATGTTATGAAGTGTGCACTCAGTGTTCTCCTCTCCCCTCTCCAGCCCACTATAGCAGACATGCTGAGTATAGGCTGGTGGGCCTCCACAGGTGCCTGGTGAGTTAACTGGCTGGATACTTTAACTACGGTCGTCTGCTGTTTGGACCAAGCATAATGTGTTTGTCTCTGTAGGTCGATAATGCAGCAGCTCTTCTAGTCTCATATTCCCAAGGTTCCTAGAGGCAGGTCAGTTGTAGAGGATGGCTTTGGAAAGTATTCAGACCCCTTCACTTTCTCCACATTTTGTCATGTTACAGCCTTATTCTAAAATGTTTTAAAGAAAAAATTGTCGAAAACAGGTTTTTAGAGGTTTTTGCAAATGTATAAAAGGTAATCAGACCCTTTGCTATGAGACTCGAAATTGAGCTCAGGTACACCCTGTTTCCGCTGATCATTCTCGAGATGTTTTTACAACTTCATTAGAGTCCACCTATGGTAAATTCAATTGAATGGACATGATTTGGAAAGGCACACACCTGTCTATATAAGGTCTTACAGTTGACAGTGCATGTCAGAGTAAAAACCTAGCCATGAGGTCAAATGAATTGTCCGTAGAGCTCCAAGACAGGATTGTGTCGAGGCACAGATCTGGGGTTAGGTACAAAATATATATGCAGCATTGAAGGTCCCCAAGAACCCAGTGGCTTCCATCATTCTTAAATGGAAGAAGTTTGGAACCACCAAGACTATTCCTTGAGCTGGTTGCCTGGCCAAACTGAGCAATCAGGGGAGAAGGGCCTTGGTCAGGGAGGTGACCAAGAACCCAATAGTCACTCTGACAGAGCTCCAGAGTTTGTCTTTGTAGATGGGAGAACCTTCCAGAAGGACAACCATATTTGCAGCACTCCACCAATCAGGCCTTTATGGTAGAGTGGCCAGATGGAAGCCACTCTTCAGTAAAAGGCACATGACAGCTCGCTTAGAGTTTGCCAAAAGGCACCTACAGGACTCTCAGACTCTCAGTCTGACGAAACCAAGATTGAACTCTCTGGCCTGAATGCCAAGCATCATATCTGGAGGAAAGCAGGCACTGCTCATCACCTGGCCAATACCATCCCTATGGTGACGCATGGTGGTGGCAGGATCATGCTGTGGGGATCTTAATCAGCAGCAGGGACTGGGAAACTAGTCATGCTCGAGGGAAAGATGAACGCAGCAAAGTACAGAGAGATCCTTGATGAAAACCTGCTCCAGAACGCTCAGGACCTTAGACTGGGATGAAGGTTCACCTTCCAACAGGACAACGACCCAAAGCACACAGACAAGGTGATGCAGGAGAGGCTTCGGGACAGATCTCTGAATGTCCTTGAGTGGCCCAGCCCAGATTCAAACCAGATCAAACATCTCTGGAGAGACCTCAAAATAGCTGTGCAGCGACGCTCCCATCCAACCTGATAGAGCTTGAGAGGATCTGCAGAGAAGAATGGGAGAAACTCACCAGATACAGGTGTGCCAAGCTTGTAGAGTCATACCTAAGAAGACTTGAGGCTGTAATCGCTGCCAAAGGTGCTTGAACAAAGTACTGAGTAAAGGGTCTGAATACTTATGTAAATGTGGTATTTCAGTTTATTTAATTTTTAACAAAATTGCACAAAAATCAAAAAAACTGTTTTTGCTTCTTCATTGTGGGGTATTGTGTGTTTATTGATGAGGGTACTGTTTTAGTAAATCAATTTTAGAATAAGACTGTAACGTAACAAAATGTGGAAAAAGTGAAGGGGCTTTGGACTATTTATTTGGAGGAGATGTAAGCACAGATGTTTTTGTGTTGTGTTTTTGGTTGTGTATGGTAACAGTTATGTAGTCTCTCTCTCTCTAGTGGACTCAGATGATGACATGTCTGCTAACATGTTTAAGGAGAGTTGTATCACAGAGCAGACTCAGTATTTCTTTGACAACGAAGAGAGAACCTACTCGGGAGTCCTCGACTGTGGAAACTGCTCCAGGTGTGTGTGTGTGTGTGTGTGTGTGTGTGTGTGTGTGTGTGTGTGTGTGTGTGTGTGTGTGTGTGTGTGTGTGTGTGTGTGTGTGTGTGTGATGTAAGGGTCGATTCCAATTTCCTCTTTCCTGGATAATAGCTTGTTGTGGGCAATAATATTTTGAATGTGAATATGCAGTATATGTGATATTTTATACAACGGGTGCATCTCATCCTGAATGCTGATTGGTTAAAACTGCATTCCAGACGTTGTTTATTCCACAAGTTACCACTAAGACTCTTTAATGCCTTTTTACTCTGTTCCATCTAACTGCGCAATCCACTGTCTCATCGACCCAGCCAGACAATTATATCAACTTGATCTCCACTATAAAAAGCATCTAGACTTTATCTCACATTTCTTTTTGAATAACATTTAGTTTTCGACAGTGAAGATTTCTCTAAACCTTGATTTCTGTCTCTCTGAAATGTTCAATATACAAATTCAATCTCCAGTTGTTTTAAAAAAAATGTCTAACTAGGCAAGTCAGTTAAGAACAAATTCTTATTTACAATGTCGGCCTACCAGGGAACAGTGGGTTAACTGCCTTGTTCAGGGGCAGATCGACAGATTTTTACCTTGTCAGCTCGGGGATTCAATCCAGCAGCCTTTTGGTTACTGGCCCAACGCTCTAACCACTAGGCTATAATGAACATGTCTGGAGTTGGGATGAGACAGACAGGCAGCTTTTCTCAGCCAGCCGAAATCATGAATCAGCATAATTTATATGGATATATACAAAGAAAGATCAATAGAAAACAGGTCAAACGAAACGAAGTGCAGCTAGTTTTCAGTCTTTCCAGCTTCAGTTTGAAGTGATTGTGTTAGCTGTGTTGTTGGATAGCTCTGAACAACATTGTCCTGACGAGAGAGCACATTTTCTTTGCCAGGTGAAATTGTGCATCATTAGCTCATTGTAATGGATGTATCCAAATAAATGTCACTAGAAAACAGCTTAAACAAATGCAAATTAAGCTACTTTGTTGTTATTCTGGCTGCACTGTTTGACGGGACTGTAAATTAGCCATTCGTTGGCTAGCTATCAAGTAAGGGATGATAACGTTGCAAGCCAGTATGGCGATAGAACATTTATAATGAACGAATGGATCGCATCCATAGATACTGAACAAAATGACTTAACCACTGGGTAACGTCTCTGGCATCGGAACCGATAGACCGAACGACCAGCCTTCTTTGGTAGCAACCCTAGATTTGTGTCAGGACTATATCTTGTGGATGAAATAGTATGAATAAATTCATTTAAAATAAAACATTTAATAAAAATACTATACCAGTCAAAAGTTTGGACACACCTACTCATTCCATGGTTTTTCTTTATGTTTTACTATTTTCTACATTGTAGAATAATAGTGAAGACATCAAAACTATGAAATAATACATGAAATCATGTAGTAACCAAAAAAGTGTATTTGAGATTCTTCAAAGTAGCCCCCCTTTGCCTTGATGACAGTTTTGCACAATTGTGGCATTCTCTCAACAGCTTCATGAGGTAGTCATCTGGAATGCATTTCAATTAACAGGTGTGCCTTGTTAATTTGTGGAATTTCTTTCCTTCTTAATGCATTTCAGCCAATCAGTTGTGTTGTGACAAGGTAGGGGTGGTATACAGAAGATAGCACTATTTGGTAAAAGACCAAGTCCATTTTATGGCAAGAACAGCTACAATAAGCAAAGAGAAATGACAGTCCATCATTACTTTAAGACATGAAAGTCAGCCAATACGGAAAACTTTAAGATCTTTTAAAGTTTCTTTAAGTGCAGTCGCAAAAACCATCAAGCGCTATGATGAAACTGGCTCTCATGAGGACCGCCACAAGAATGGAAGACCCAGAGTTACCTTTGCTGCAGAGGATAAGTTCATGAGCGTTCCCAGCCTCAGATTGCAGCCCAAATAAATGCTTCACAGAGTTCAAGTAACAGACAGATCTCAACATCAACTGTTCAAAGTAGACTGCGTGAATCAGGTCTTCCTGTTAATTGAAATGCATTCCAGGTGACTACCTCATGAAGCTGGTTGAGAGAATGCCAAGAGTGTGCAAAGCTGTCATCAAGGCAAAGAGTGGCTACTTTGAAGAATCTCAAATATGAAATATGTTTAGATTTGTTTAAAACTTTTTTGGTTGCTACATGATTCCATATGTGTTATTTCAATGTGTTGATGACTATTCTACAATGTAGAAAATATTCAAAATAAAGAAAAACCCTTGAATGAGTAGGTATGTCCAAACTTTTGACTGCTACTATAGGTCCCTAAGGTTATCTTACAGGACAATGCATGAATAAAGATATGTGTACTAGACCAGAGGTCTAGAAGCCTAGCAAATGAGAATTGATCATACAAAGGCATTTAATTTAATTTAATTTATAGCATCTGAAGAAGTAACCTTTCATCCCAAAACCAACCACCATTGATCAATCAAATGATATCAGTAACTTAAACACTCCCAGGCCCAATCTCCACAGGGTGTCACAGCATTTAAAGGTTTGTGTGGGGGATGAGACCAATGTAAATAAGACAGAATTCCTGAGAAGATCATAAAATCTTTTTGCATATAGTAATTCAGAGTTCACCCTATACAGATACAACTAACCCCCGAGATTATGTACATACATGTAGATAACATCAAAGTTATCCTCAGTGAACAAGTTTCAGATAGATACCATACATGGATACTATACTATTCTTATATCACATGTAATATTCATTGCTCTGAATACTGTAGCAGAGATATTTACATGTTGTCCCTTCAGAGGGAAGGGTTGACTAGTTTTTGGGCATTGTCCTTTGTTCCTGCACCATTTGCCATGCAGGTGTCAGAGAGCATATAAATTAGGGCCGAGCCTACAAGCTCATCCCGATATGTCATCCTCTGGTGGGGTAGCTCCGGAATGAGGTCAGTTTCCTGCCCTCCTCTGTGTTTTCCTGCTCTTTCCAGGCAGCTGCTGCCGGCTTGGCTCTGATCAGATGCACATTACCTTGATCTGTTAGGAGCTGGACACAGAGGGAAGCACTGTTTACTGAGAGCTCTCTCCCGTTTACCCCTGTTTATGTACTGCAACTCAGTTGGGGGTTGAATGTAGGTAGAAATGCAGTGGGTATATGAGCCACATGTGCCTGACTTTCTTTCTCTTCAACATTAACAACTAAAGACACTTAAACTTTGAGTGCCATAAAGAAAGAGCCATTCCACAGACGGCGAGTGTTGCTCCAATGCCCTGTAGTATGTGTGTGATTTAGTATTGTCTCTGTGTATGTCTGAACCAGAATTTTAGCACCACGGTAAGCACATGTGTGTGATGATGCGAGTGGCAGGAACGGACAGCTTTTTTAATATGGCTAGGGGTGCCGCTAGCAGCACCCCTCGACAACATTCCGCTGAAAAGGCAGTGCGCGAAATTCAAAAATATTTTTGGGAAATATGTAACTTTCACACATTAACAAGTGCAATACACCAAATGAAAGATAAACTTCTTGTTAATCTACCTATCGTGTCCGATTTAAAAAAGGCTTTACAGCGAAAGCACAACATATGTTAGGTCAGAGCCAAGTCACAAAAACACACACAGCCATTTTTCCAGCCAAAGGGAGCAGTCACAAAAAGCAGAAATATTGATAAAATTAATCACTAACCTTTGATGATCTTCATCAGATGACACTCATAGGACATCATGTTACACAATACATGTATGTTTTGTTCGATAAAGTGCATATTTATATCCAAAAATCTCAGTTTACATTGGCACGTTACTTTCAGTAATGTTTTACTTCCAAAACAACCGGTGAATTTGCAGAGGGCCAAGCTTCTCCATATAAAATAAAATAAAATAATTATAAAAATGTATCTTTCGTTTCTCTGTTTCATAATTTTCCTTCAATTGGCAAGTGGCTTTCTCAACTGAGGAATCAGAGAGGAATCAGATCCCATGTATCTGATGCTATATGGTCAAAAAAGAGTATGACATGTTGGCATGTTGCTGCCAGTAGCATTGAATTCAATAGCAAGTGACACCAGCTAGCATTTGGCCTCCCTTGATAATTCCAATAACCAATCAGTGTTGATCTGAGCTGAGTGAGCTCAACTGTGAATGGTCCTGGCACAGCAAAACATATGTAATTTCAAGGAAGGCCATTTTGGATTTGACTTCCTACCAATCAAATCTCACCAAAGAAAAATGTAATTGTTAGCTTATGGTGTGTGTCGTTGTCCTTCAGTAGCTAGCTATGGATAGAGATGGGGATGAAGAGTTTCTAGTTTAAAACGATTTTGTAGCAGCTGAAAATCAAGGAGAATGGGAGGCCAATTCCAAAATAGGGTATGGTGCAGGAGAGATGAGCATGGGGTGGAACCTAATCTTTTAACACTGAAAATTAGGACCGACTGGCTAGCTGGGAGTGCTAGGCTAAAGAAGCTGTTTTGCTGGCCATGCCTTCTATTAGACAAAAGTACATATTTGCTCAACAACCATTGGGACACCACTGTTTTTTCTTATCTTGTAAACCTGGGCAGGTCCCTTGACCGACATAGAAAGAAAAAAAAACACATTATGGCAAACCTAAAACTTAATCTCTTTGGTAGAGTTCGGATCAACAAGACTTTCGACCAGGCTGCAGTGATCCATGTCCAGAGGCACAATGAATGGGTGAAGAAAAACAGAGTCCTTTTAGTAATGACATTATTACAACTTGAGCAAACCAGCTGTGAAATTAACTTTGCCAACTAAATTTAACTTGCATTTGCCTATGCTGTGTAGGTCACGTAACTATTTGTTAAATGCAATATTTTCTTTGTACACTTAAACATAACAGATGTTGCTCTCCGGTTTTAACTGTGATGAAACACAAATGTACAGTGCCTTCAGAAAGTATTCACACCCCTTGACTTTTTCCACGTTTGCCCGACCACCTCGATTCTTTCTTATGTTACAAAATTTGTAATTGTGTTTTTACATTGTAAAGACTCAGAGCTACTAAAAGGTATATCATAAACTGCAGTTGAGGAACAATGGGAAAGTAATTCTGCTTTGAAAGATGATAAACCTGTAATCCCACTTTTGAGAAAATGTAGTTAGCACAAGTAGTTAGCAAAACAATGAACCATAATCCCAACAAATACAGTTCAAACGGATTGTCAAAGCTAGCCACCATGCATGAAATGCTGTAGTATGAATCTTCAGGTAGATGAAGCTAACCAACTAGGTTCAATGCTAGCTAGCAAGCTAACATTACATCAAATCAAATTTTATTGGTCACGTAGACGTGTTTAGCGGATGTTTTGAAATGATTGTGTTTCTAGCTCCAACAGTGCAGTAATATCAAGCAAGTATTATCTAACAATTTCACAACAATACACACAATACACACACATCTGAAGTAATGGAATGGAATTAAGAATATATAACTATTTGGACAAGCAATGTCAGTGGCATACAGTAGAATAGAATCGAATACAGTAGATACAGTGGGGAGAACAATTATTTGATACACTGCCGATTTTTGCAGGTTTTCCTACTTACAAAGCATGTAGAGATCTGTAATTTTTATCATAGGTACACTTCAACTGTGAGAGACGGAATCTAAAACAAAAATCCATAAAATCACATTGTATGATTTTTAAGTAATTAATTAGCATTTTATTGCATGACATAAGTATTTGATACATCAGAAAAGCAGAACTTAATATTTGGTACAGAAACCTTTGTTTGCAGTTACAGAGATCATACGTTTCCTGCAAAGGGGACAGGACGACTGCACCGTATTGAGGGGAGGATGGATGGGGCCATGTATCGCGAGATCTTGGCCAACAACCTCCTTCCCTCAGTAAGAGCATTGAAGATGGGTCGTGGCTGGGTCTTCCAGCATGACAACGACCCGAAACACACAGCCAGGGCAACTAAGGAGGTCAAGGTCCTAGAGTGGCCTTAGCCTTTCTCCAGACCTGAACCCAATAGAACATCTTTGGAGGGAGCTGAAAGTCTGCATTGCCCAGCGACAGCCACGAAACCTGAAGGATCTGGAGAAGGTCTGTATGGAGGAGTTGGCCAAAATCCCTGCTGCAGTGTGTGCAACGCTGGTCAAGAACTACAGGAAACGTATGATCTCTGTAACTGCAAACAAAGGTTTCTGTACCAAATATTACATTCTGCTTTTCTGATGTATCAAATACTTATGTCATGCAATAAAATGCTAATGAATTACTTAAAAATCATACAATGTGATTTTCTGGATTTTTGTTTTAGATTCCGTCTCTCACAGTTGAAGTGTACCTATGATAAAAATGACAGACCTCTACATGCTTTGTAAGTAGGAAAACCTGCAAAATTGGCAGTGTATCTAATACTTGTTCTCCCCACTGTATATATGATATGAAAAATGCAAACTATGTCAACATTATTAAAGTGACTAGTGTTCCATTATTAAAGTGGCCAATGATTTCAAGTCTATGTATATAGGGCAGCAGCCTATAATGTGTAAGTGATGGCTGTTTAACAGTCTGATGGCTTTGAGATAGAAGCTGTTTTTCAGCCTCTCGGTCCCTGCTTTGATGCACCTGTACTGACCTCGACTTCTGGATGATAGCGGGCTGAACAGGCAGTGGCTCGGGTGGTTGTTGCCCTTGATTTTTTTGGGCCTTCCTGTGACATTGGGTGCTGTAGGTGTCCTGGAGGGCTGGTAGTTTACCCCCGGTGATGCGTTGGGCAGACGGCACCACACTGGAGAGTGGGTGGTGCAGTTGCCGTACCAGGCGGTGATACAGCCTCCTGAGGTTGGTGTTCCCTCTGCTGTTTCCTGAAGTCCACGATCAGCTCCTTTGTTTTGTTGACGTTGAGTGAGAGGTTATTTTGCTGGCACCACACTCCCAGGGCCCTCCCTGTAGGCTGTCTCGTCATTGTTGGTAATCAGGCCTACTACTGTTGTGTCGTCTGCAAACTTGATGATTGAGTTGGAGGCATGTGTGGCCACACAGTCATGGGTGAACAGGGAGGACAGGAGGGGGCAGAGCAGGCACCCTTGTGGGGGATCAGCGAAGTGGAGGTGTTGTTTGCTACTTTCAACACCTGGTGGCAAGTCCAGGACCCAGTTTCATAAGGCGGGATTCAGAGCCAGGGCCTCAAGCTTACTGATGAGCTTGGAGGGTACTATGGCTCCGCCCTCAACCGTAAGGCTCTCCAGAGGGTAGTGAGGTCTGCACAACGCATCACCGGGGGCAAACTACCTGCCCTCCAGGACACCTACACCACCCGATGTCACAGGAAGGCCATAAAGATCATCAAGGACATCAACCACCCGAGCCACTGCCTGTTCACCCCGCTATCATCCAGAAGGCGAGGTCAGTACAGGTGCATCAAAGCTGGGACCGAGAGACTGAAAAACAGCTTCTATCTCAAGGCCATCAGACTGTTAAACAGCCACCACTAACATTGAGTGGCTGCTGCCAACACACTGACACTGACTCAACTCCAGCCACTTTAATAATGGGAATTGATGGGAAATGATGTAAATATATCACTAGCCACTTTAAACAATGCTACCTTATATAATGTTACTTACCCTACATTATTCATCTCATATGCATACGTATATACTGTACTCTATATCATCGACTGTATCCTTATGTAATACATGTATCACTAGCCACTTTAACTATGCCACTTTGTTTACATACTCATCTCATATGTATATACTGTACTCGATACCATCTACTGTATCTTGCCTATGCTGCTCTGCACCATCACTCATTCATATATCCTTATGTACATATTCTTTATCCCCTCACACTGTGTACAAGACATTAGTTTTGGAATTGTTAGTTAGATTACTTGTTGGTTATTACTGCATTGTCGGAACTAGAAGCACAAGCATTTCGCTACACTCGCATTAACATCTGCTAACCATGTGTATGTGACAAATAAAATTTGATTTGATTTGATTTGGTGTTGAATGCTGAGCTAATGTCAATGAACAGTATTATTACATAAGTATTACTCTTGTCCAGATGGAATAAGACAGTGTGCAGTGTGATGGCGATTGCATCATCTGTGGATCTATTGGGGCGGTCAGCAAATTTAAGTGGGTCTAGGCTATCAGGTAATGTAGAAGTGATATGATCCTTGACTAGTCTCTCAAAGCACTTCATGATGACAAAAGTGACTGCTACGGGGCGATAATCATTTAGTTCAGTTACCTTTGCTTTCCTGGGTAAGGGAACAATGGTGGCAATCTTGAAGCATGTCGGGACAGCAGACTAGGATAGGGAGAGATTGAATATGTCCGTAAGCACTCCAGTCAGCTGGTCTGCGCATGCTCTGAAGATGTGGCTAGGTGTGGGCCGGCAGCCTTGCGACATCAGTGTCCGTGACGTGGCTGGTTTTCCCTATGTAGTCTGTGATTGTCTATATGACCCTGCCACATACATCTCCTGTCTGAGCTGTTGAATTGCGACTCCACTTAGTCCCTATACTGGCGTTTTGCCTGTTTGATTGCCTTACGGAGGGAATAACTGGTTAAATGTGGTGGTTTGCGCTTTCAGTTTAGCGTGAATGCTGCCATCTATCCCCGTTTTCTGCATATGGTAGGTTTTAATAATCACAGTGGGTACAACATCTCTTATACACTTCCTGATAAACGTAGTCACCGTATCCGTGTATTCGTCAATGTTATTGTCAGAGGCTACCCGGAACATATCCCAGTCCGCGTGATCAAAACAATCTTAAAGTGTCGATTCTGATTAGTCAGACCAACATTGAATAGTCCTTAGCACGGGTACTTCCTGTTTGAGTTTCTGCCTATAGGAAGGGAGAAGCAAAATGGAGTTGTGATCAGATTTGCAGAAGGGAGGGCGGGGAGTGCCTTGTAGGCATGCCGGAAGTTGGTTGTAGCAGTTGTCAACTGTTGTAGCAGCGCGAGTTCTTCAGCCAATGTGTTGACAGAACTTTGGTAGCATTTTCCTCAAATATGCTTTGTTAAAATGCCCAGCTACAATAAATGTTGCCTCAGGATATGTGTTTTACAGTTTGCATAAAGTCCAGTGAAGTTCTTTGAAGTCCGTCGTGGTATCAGCTTGAGGGGGAATATACACGGCTATGACTATAACTGGATATAATTCTCTTGGGAGGTAATACGGTCAGCATTTGATTATGAGGTATTCTAGGTTGGGTGAACAAAAGGACTTGAGTTCCTGTATGTTATCACAATAACACCAACTGGCTGTACAGACTCAAGACAGTATATCCCGAGAAACAGAGTATGTTACAATCCCTGATATCTCTCTGGAAGGAAATCCTTGCCATGAGCTTGTAAACTTTATTATCCAGAGGCTAAACATTAACGAGTAGTATACTCGGTGGGTGGTGTACCTCTTCCCCACCGGCGATGTTTTGGATCAGCCTCTGGAATCAGTTCAATTACACTGGGGGGGGTAAGAACAAAGGATCAGATTTGGGAAAGTCTTATTCCTGTTTGTAATCCTAATAATGCTGGTGAGTTACCACCTCTCTGATATCCAAAAGTTATTCCTGGCTATATGTAATAACACAAAACATTTTCTGGGCTAATACTGTAAGAAATACACACAAAAAAAATCTGCAAATTTGCTTAGGGCCTAGATGCACGGCTGCCATTTCTATTGGCGCCATTTTCTGTGATTAGGCTATAACTGGCAATACAATGCAAATACATTTCTGAGAAACCAATAATATTACTACACAGATCACACATAACATTAGCTAGCGAGCCAGCAAGCTGACATTCACTAGCTAGCTAACAGTACATTTTAACTTGCAATGAAAACAACTTCCTGACAAAATTTGACATGTATAATACCTGAAAATGTAGCTAGACTCTTACCGTATACGCAGATGAACGCTTCACGGCAGACTGCAACCACGTTCACTGAGTAAGACGTCCTGGGTTGTTTTCGTTTTGATTGTAGCGAAAAAATTAGCAATTTAATACATTTTTAAATTCTGGCTGTAGCACAACACAATGTGGAATTAGAGGGGTATGAGGGGTATGAATATTTTCTAAATGCACTGTATGTGGTTGAATTTATTCTGCCACTCTGACACCTGTATTTTAGAACATTGTCTGTGATATGGCATTATCAGCCTCATATCGGCTAGCACAGTGCCTTAGAAATGCATTTTTAACAGAGCAAACAACACAATTGTCAAAACATATGTTGGAAAGAAATATATATCAGTTTGGCTTCCCCATAGATTTTGCCCACGCACCGCTACTGGGGAAGTGTTCTCTCATGTGTGTAGTATTTAGATGGTTAGCATTCCTCTCCTCTCATCCTTTTAGTATGTACAGTATAATGTTGAGTAGCTTACTAAGACGGGTGTGCGTGTGTGTGTGTGTGTGTGTGTGTGTGTGTGTGTGTGTGTGTGTGTGTGTGTGTGTGTGTGTGTGTGTGTGTGTGTGTGTGTGTTTTTCAGGATGTATCGAGCTGAGAAGCTGCCCAACACTAACCTGGTGTTTCTGATCACTGATGCCAAGACCACCTGTCTGTCCTGTGACCCCAGACCACTACGACAGGCAGAGCAACCATGTTTCCTTCCACACACACCCACACACATCCTATTGCAATCATTTTCTAGTCAGTATTACTGCTCGATTAAAACTTTTATTCTCATAGTATATATTAAAATGGAGCTGTGTATCTGAGTGGAACATCTGGAACCCATGTTGGGATCACTTTCAATCAGTGTAAAGTGTAAGTGTGTGTGTGCATGTCTACGAGATATATGTGTTTGGGGCTTTAGATTCCTGCTGATGTAAAGTGTCATCATCCCAGGTCAGAGAGGGTTCAAACAAAAGGCCTGTAGTTTACAGCTCAGTTTGAGGACAAACACACACACTCATCCACACACACACAGCATACATTTAAAACATACACACTACACTCTATTGCACACAACTAAGAGGCTGTCCAATCACAGTGTCATGTTCAATCATAGGGGTGATATTTATAAGGGAATTGTTAAAGTGTAACACTCTTCCACAGACAGGGTGATACACAGGTTAGTGTTTTTCGTTATAAATCTTGTTCTGGAGGCAGCTCTGCAGAGTGGTCACTAGCTGGCACTACTACAATGTCATACAATCTGATTTTAAGCCTAACACTACTCTCAACCCTAACCTTAACCACATTGCTAACCCTAATGCCTAACCTTAAATTAAGATCAAAGCAATTTTTTCCCCCATAAATTTTTACAAAATAGACTATTTTGACTTTGCATCCGGCCCATCTAGTGGAAATCACTCAGTTCTGCCTCCAGGACAAGACTCCCAATAAACATCAACCTGCCGGTGATACGTATGAGCTTGTAAGGGAGTGTGTTAAAGATGTGATTTGAAGATGTATGTTTGACCAAGATGCGTCTGTATTTAAGATCAGAGTGTGTGTGTATATTTTTGAGGTTTGTGTTGCACATTTGTTTGTGCGTTAGTATTTCCTTAGTGTGTGCATGTGCAGCCCAAGGTCCAGATCGCTGTGAGCTAGCTCAGAACCCCAGGTACAGGAAAGGACCTGAAGTGTGTTTCGACAACAACGTAGACGTAAGTCAAACACGTGCGCACACATATTTTATTTTTCTCTATCTCTCTCTCTCTTGCTCTCTCTCCCTCTTGATCTCTCTCTCTCTTTCCATTGCTTGGTTTGGATGTTCTTCATTGCCTGATTGCATGAATTGGTTTGTGTGTGTCTCTGGCCTGTCCCCTTCCTCATGTTGCTGCAGGAGTTGATGCTGGGCCCAGGGATATTCCCTGTCAATAAAAACTGAACTGAGACCTGTGTCTCTCCACCCCTGTTGATAGTCAGGTGTTACACACAGCAACTACTAACTGACCGGAAATCTACTGATAGGCCTTAAACACAACCACTACTATCTATGTGTTAATAATGATGACCAGGATTCTAGTACTGTAGCTACTTCCTTCAAATAATAAAACACACTTGGATAATCCCAGAGCAAAAGGAAAATAAGGTACCAATACAGTATATCATGTAATTCTCTACCAGGTGAATAATGTACTGTAGAGTAAAAGAGACTACTACTACCTGTTATAGACCTGTCACACACACAGGCCGGTAGTGATGTTTAGGGTGGCCTGGGAATGGAAGGTACGGGTATTGTACAGCAGATGTAGATCCTCTATGGAGAGTGAAAGTAGGACTCTCTCCCCACAGCTGAACTATGGAAGTTGCTCTGCAGTCTATATTCCCTGTAAATAGAGGAAGTGCCAGATGGGTTTCCTGCCTTTGACGGTGTGCAGTACTGTACGACACAAACACACACACACAAAGGCCAAACAACAGGAGGCTACACACACACACTGAACATTCTATAATGTTGCACCCTTCTGAACGCAAAAATGTAGGTTCTCTATTATTTGCCAGCGTAATCTGAGTTTGAATTGTCTGATTGGTGCTTGTCTGATTAACGGATGTTGTGACCAACAGGAGGATGATTCTGACTGTGGGGGCGGGACCTCTCTAAGCCCCTCCCCTTGGCCCATGTTGGGACTCCAACTACTGCTGCTGTGGCTCCTCACTGGCCCCCGACACTCATGACCCCTACACACACACACACACACACACACATCTCAACCAGACAGTGTTTTACATTGGACCGTTTTCTGACTCTCCATCTCCTGAATGTCATCACTGATCTGTTAACGCACTGCCAATATGGAAGAGAAGTCACTCTCCTGCTCTCCAATCATTCTCCAAAGCCAAAGGGGTGCTCTTTCCTCCCTCTCATCTCTTCTCCACCATGTTGACTGAGCTATTCTATTATATGGTGTATTCTTTGGAGCTAACCAAACCCTTTAATTCGTCATCATAAATGTACTTATATGTTTTGGTTGGAGTAAGAGGGAGGTTGAGTGTCTGTCCTTTATAATTCACTGATACAAATGATTTAGGCTTAGTTTCTGTTTATGATATTTATTATACTGTACAGTACATAAAAAATATAATTATGAAGACAACAAAACCTGTAACTGAAATGGAAAGCAAAGTTATTGATAATCCAACAGTTTTGATTTACAGTTGAAGTCGGAAGTTTACATACACTTTTGCCAAATACATTTAAACTTTTTCACAATTCCTGACATTTAATCCTAGTAAAAGTTCCCTGTTTTAGGTAGTTAGGATCACCATTTTATTTTAAGAATGTGAAATGTCAGAATAATAGTAGAGAATGATTTTTTTCAGCTTTTATTTCTTTCATCACATTCCCAGTGGGTCAGAAGTTTACATACACTCAATTAGTATTTGCAAGCATTGCCTTTAAATTGATTAACTTGGGTCAAACATTTCGGATAGCCTTCCACAAGCTTCCCACAATAAGTTAGGTGAATTTTGGCCCACTCCTCCTGACAGAGAGAGGTGAGACTGGTGAGACTGGTGTAACTGAGTCAGGTTTGTAGGGCTCCTTGCTCGCACATGCTTTTTCAGTTCTGCCCACACATTTTCTATGGGATTGAGGTCAGGGCTTTGTGATGGTCACTCCAATACCTTGACTTTGTGTCCTTAAGCCAATTAGCCACAACTTTGGAAGTATGCTTTGGGTCATTGTCCATTTGGAAGACCCATTTGCGACCAAGCTTTAACTTCCTGACTGATGTCTTGAGATGTTGCTTCAATATATCCACATAATTTTCCTCCCTCATGATGCCATCTATTTTGTGAAGTGCATCAGTCCCTCCTGCAGCAAAGCACCCCCACAACATGATGCTGCCACCCCCGTGCTTCACGGTTGGGATGGTGTTCTTCGGCTTGCAAGCTTCCCCCTTTTTCCTCCGAACATAACGATGGTCATTATGGCCAAACAGTTGTATTTTTATTTCATCAGACCAGAGGACATTTCTCCAAAAAGTACGATCTTTGTCCCCATGTGCAGTTGCAAACCGTAGTCTGGCTTTTTTATGGCGGTTTTAGAGCAGTGGCTTCTTCCTTGCTGAGCGGCCTTTCAGGTTATGTCGATATAGGACTCGTTTTACTGTGGATATAGATACATTTGTACCTGTTTCCTCCAGAGTCTTCACAAGGTCCTTTGCTGTTGTTCTGGGATTGATTTGCTCTTTTCGCACCAAAGTACGCTCATCTCTAGGAGACAGAATGAGGCTCCTTCCTGAGCGGTATGATGGCTGCATGGTCCCATGGTGTTTATACTTGCATACTATTGTTTGTACAGATACACATTGTACCTTCAGGCATTTGGAAATTGCTCCCAAGGATGAACCAGACTTGTGGAGGTCTACAATTCTTTTCTGAGGTCTTGGCTGATTTCTTTTGATTTCCCCATGATGTCAAGCAAAGAGGCACTGAGTTTGAAGGTAGGCCTTGATATAAATCCACAGGTACACCTCCAATTGACTCAAATTATGTCAATTAGCCTATCAGAAGCTTCTAATTCCATGACACAATATTCTGACATTTTCCAAGCTGTTGAAAGGCACAGTCAACGAAGTGTATGTGTACTTCTGACCCACTGGAATTGTGATACAGTGAATTATAAGTGAAATAATCTGTCTGTAAACAATTGTTGGAGAAATGACTTGTGTCATGCATAAAGTAGATGTCCTAACCGCCTTGCCAAAACTATAGTTTGTTAACAAGAAATTTGTGGAGTGGTTCAAAAGCGAGTTTTAATGACTCCAACCTAAGTCTATCTAAACTTCCGACTTCAACTGTATTTATTTATTAATGCAGGTCAAACAGCAGTATGTGAATAGATCCAGTAGACTAGAGTAGGGTTCACTCAATAGAGAGCTGAAGAACACTGTCACCATTCCAGGAATGGGGATAGTTGACCCACGATAGATCTTTCTCTGCCAACATTCAGGGTCAAATCGTACTTTCATATCTTTATGGTCACGTTAGCATTCCTGGGGTACCAATCAGTGACCTAGGCCAATTACTTTCTAATACTTTTGGTGTGCTTTGTTTAGCTTCACATACAGGGTAGGCAGGCGTTTGCACTTTTGGAACTATTACATTTGTTCCATTGCACCAGGCAAGCTATATTTAGTGCAACTCAAGTCTTTGAAAGTACAGTATGCATATGACCCAGGTCTGTATAGATACTGTATAGATACTGATACAGTATAACTTCATTTGATGCATCAGATATCCATTGCCTATGTAGCTTCAACATACCATTAATTTATCCAAAGTTATTCTTTGATGGATAGTCATTGGAATTATGTCCCAAAGTGTCCGTTGCATGCCGTACTGTATGCTATGTGTAGTAGTAGAGCAGGAGCAGTAGCTCAGAGATATGTTTCTTATGTTCTGTAGCTAGCTGGTATCTACCTAGCCTGGGTGGCAGTCTGTTTCAGCTTCAGACTGGCAGCTAGGCTTGAACAATATGCTCCTGGAGTTAGTTTCCTACTGTATCCCCAGACTCAGGATTTCAGGAACGTGAAAGACAGAAAAGCTTTCCAAAAGGCTTAAGTTGTTTCACAGACCCTGGTGAGCAGACAACTGGAGAATGATATCAGGATATCTAAAGACTGTTTCTTTCTCATCTTCTTCTTGTTCCTCTTCTGCTTGTTTATTCTTTGTGCTGCTTTCTAAAATCTGTAAACGAGAGTTAAGTTCTCAGTTACACATTACAAAACCGCAGCACTGTATCCCTAACCCAAAATTAAGTACTTACTGTATGATCGTTGCCAATACTGTCCCTTCTGCCATGGCCATCTAGTGACCACCAGATTTGGAGCGTTCAGGATCATGCCAGTTTATTTGAGTAGCGTGTTGATGTGTGTATAATGGCAACGGCATGATGTAGCCATGGAATGGGCATGTCCCTGGAGTATCTCTGATTGTGCTTTAATACATGACTTACTATTTTGTGGAACTTGACTAGCCTGAAACAATTTTGTATATACAGTGCCTTGCGAAAGTATTCGGCCCCCTTGAACTTTGCGACCTTTTGCCACATTTCAGGCTTCAAACATAAAGATATAAAACTTTATTTTTTTTGTGAAGAATCAACAACAAGTGGGACACAATCATGAAGTGGAACGACATTTATTGGATATTTCAAACTTTTTTAACAAATCAAAAACTGAAAAATTGGGCGTGCAAAATTATTCAGCCCCTTTACTTTCAGTGCAGCAAACTCTCTCCAGAAGTTCAGTGAGGATCTCTGAATGATCCAATGTTGACCTAAATGACTAATGATGATAAATACAATCCACCTGTGTGTAATCAAGTCTCCGTATAAATGCACCTGCACTGTGATAGTCTCAGAGGTCCGTTAAAAGCGCAGAGAGCATCATGAAGAACAAGGAACACACCAGGCAGGTCCGAGATACTGTTGTGAAGAAGTTTAAAGCCGGATTTGGATACAAAAAGATTTCCCAAGCTTTAAACATCCCAAGGAGCACTGTGCAAGCGATAATATTGAAATGGAAGGAGTATCAGACCACTGCAAATCTACCAAGACCTGGCCGTCCCTCTAAACTTTCAGCTCATACAAGGAGAAGACTGATCAGAGATGCAGCCAAGAGGCCCATGATCACTCTGGATGAACTGCAGAGATCTACAGCTGAGGTGGGAGACTCTGTCCATAGGACAACAATCAGTCGTATATTGCACAAATCTGGCCTTTATGGAAGAGTGGCAAGAAGAAAGCCATTTCTTAAAGATATCCATAAAAAGTGTCGTTTAAAGTTTGCCACAAGCCACCTGGGAGACACACCAAACATGTGGAAGAAGGTGCTCTGGTCAGATGAAACCAAAATTGAACTTTTTGGCAACAATGCAAAACGTTATGTTTGGCGTAAAAGCAACACAGCTCATCACCCTGAACACACCATGCCCACTGTCAAACATGGTGGTGGCAGCATCATGGTTTGGGCCTGCTTTTCTTCAGCAGGGACAGGGAAGATGGTTAAAATTGATGGGAAGATGGATGGAGCCAAATACAGGACCATTCTGGAAGAAAACCTGATGGAGTCTGCAAAAGACCTGAGACTGGGACGGAGATTTGTCTTCCAACAAGACAATGATCCAAAACATAAAGCAAAATCTACAATGGAATGGTTCAAAAATTAACATATCCAGGTGTTAGAATGGCCAAGTCAAAGTCCAGACCTGAATCCAGTCGAGAATCTGTGGAAAGAACTGAAAACTGCTGTTCACAAATGCTCTCCATCCAACCTCACTGAGCTCGAGCTGTTTTGCAAGGAGGAATGGGAAAATATTTCAGTCTCTCGATGTGCAAAACTGATAGAGACATACCCCAAGCGACTTACAGCTGTAATCGCAGCAAAAGGTGGCGCTACAAAGTATTAGCTTAAGGGGGCTGAATAATTTTGCACGCCCAATTTTTCAGTTTTTGATTTGTTGAAAATGTTTGAAATATCCAATAAATGTCGTTCCACTTCATGATTGTGTCCCACTTGTTGTTGATTCTTTACAAAAAAAATAGTTTTATATCTTTATGTTTGAAGCCTGAAATGTGGCACAAGGTCGCAAAGTTCAAGGGGGCCGAATACTTTCGCAAGGCACTGTATTTGTACAATAATGACATTTAGTGTATAAAAAAGAAACAGAAAACATTTTTTTAAATAAATTTCATAACATGGTGTTGATTCTTGTGCAAATATATATTCACAATAAAAGTGTATTATTGTTATGGTCTGTTCATTCAACAAGATACTATTTTATGGACATTCAACTTGGCATAAAATGACTGCTTACTGTTTGAGGCTCCCCTGTTCTCACAAGCAATAATGAAATCATATTTTTTTACATTTTAGTAGACACTTACCCAGCGCAACTGAGGTTAAGTGCCTTGCTCAAGGGCACATCAATAGGTTTTTCACACAGTCAGCTCAGGAATTTCAACCAGCGACCTTTTGGTTACTGGCCTAATGCACTTAACCGCTAGACTACCTGTCAGTTAATAATGAAGGTCACTGTATGCAATTATAACCACTAATCTCTGCCATCTAGCAGTGTTTGGTTTAGTATCATATGGTACTGACAGACATGAAATGACCTTGGTGGTCTAGTTAACAGACAAAACAAATATGACATGTTCTTGTGCTCTCCAGCACACTGGTAATGCATTTTTTCAAAATGCAATGTTCCTCATATTGCTCAGATTATCTGAAAGAGCAATATGTTATTATGCAACCATTAGTTACGGCGAGTCTGCCTATGACATACCTTTTGTGTATTATTCTTCAAGGCTTGGGATTCATTATGACAACTTTAATTTCCATACATTTTCTCGGAATGATAATTAGACTGTATAACTACTGGACTCCCTAACTGTTTATACATCATGGTTCCAGTCATTGTACACTGTGAATAACCTGGTTCCAATGGGACATTATTGAACCACAAAGTGACCCACACTCTAAAAGGCCTGCAAACTCTCATATTACCATTACGTAATGGGATATTATGGATACAAATTGTGTCTATAATGTGCTATTGGAGAAAGATAGTGTATATGCCTTCTCCTTTCTTTAAGCAGAATGATTTTCCTAATATCTAAGTATATTGTGATGTGAGTGCTGCTTTCTTAGCCACACATACATACAGTACACAGCATTACAGAGGACAGGCATGCTTGGAGACGAAAGCCAGGGAGATGTGTAGTGACAGAGCATGTCCCCTGTACCAGACTGTGTCCCCACTCTCCTGACAGGGGGATTCACAGAGACAGGCCTGGCCTGGCCTCTTTTCTGATCTGGTCTTTCTTACAGACCAGATGTCAGCATCACAGCTCTGACAGGACACAGTGTTGTTAGGTTTATGTTGTTGTTTATCTGATGTTATCTTTGGATGAATGCAACCACAGCTCATTTTAAGAGCTTTGTGTTTGTTGTACTGGGCAACAAAACCTCAAAAGGATCACGTTGGGCTGTACTGGGGGGTCTTGTTGTTTGTATATGTGTGAAGGGATGGTTACACTGTAAAACCATGAAGCACTGTAAACGTCAGTGTTTAAAACTTAAACATTAGGCATTTAGATTTGCCAATACGTGTTCTCATCTTAAACACAGGTGTTGAAAATGCAAGATGAAACATGATAGTCAGCTTTTTCCAGTCAGTTTCAAAACAGGAGAACACATACAGTTGAAGATGGAAGTTTACATACACCTTAGTCAAATACATTTAAACTCAGTTTTTCACAATTCCTAACATTTAATCCAAGTAACAATTCCCTGTCTAAGGTCAGTTAGGATCACCACTTTATTTTAAGAATGTGAAATGTCAGAATAATAGTAGAGAATGATTTATGTCAGCTTTAATTTCTTTCATCACATTCCCAGTGGGTCAGCAGTTTACATTCTACCAAATACTAATTAAGTGTATTGCCTCAATTGTTTAACTTGGGTCAAACGTTTCGGGTAACCTTCCACAAGCTTCCCACAATAAGTTGAGTGAATTTGTCCCATTCCTCCTGACAAAAATGATGTAAC
Organism: Oncorhynchus mykiss; assembly: GCF_013265735.2. Classification (NCBI taxonomy): domain Eukaryota; kingdom Metazoa; phylum Chordata; class Actinopteri; order Salmoniformes; family Salmonidae; genus Oncorhynchus; species Oncorhynchus mykiss. Next base: position 33,602,975 of record NC_048565.1, read on the forward strand.
TGAGTCAGGTTTGTAGGCCTCCTTGCTCGCACATGCTTTTTCAGTTCTGCCCACAAATGTTCTATAGAATTTAGGTCAGGGCTTTGTGATGGCCACTCCAATACTTTGACTTTGTTGTCCTTAAGCCATTTTTCCACAACTTTGGAAGTATGCTTGGGGTCATTGTTCATTTGGAAGACCCATTTGCGACCAAGCTTTAACTTCCTGACTGATGTCTTGAGATGTTGCTTCAATATATCCACGTAATTTTCCTCCCTCATGATGCCACCTATTTTGTGAAGTGCACCAGTCTCTCCTACAGCAAAGCACCCCCACAACATGATGCTGCCACCCCCGTGCTTCACAGTTGGGATGGTGTTCTTCGGCTTGCAAGCTTCCCCCTTTTTCCTCCAAACATAATGATGGTCATTATGGCCAAACAGTTCTATTTTTGTTTCATCAGATCAGAGGACATTTCTCCAAAAAGTACGATCTTTGTCCCCATGTGCAGTTGCAAACCGTATTCTGGCTTTTTTATGGCGGTTTTGGAGCAGTGGCTTCTTCCTTGCTGAGTGGCCTTTCAGGTTATGTCGATATAGGACTCATTTTTACTGTGGATATAGATATTTTTGTACCTGTTTCCTCCAGCATCTTCACAAGGTCCTTTGCTGTTGTTCTGGGATTGATTTGCACTTTTCGCACCAACGTACGCTCATCTCTAGGAGACAGAATGCGTCTCCTTCCTGAGCGGTATGACAGCTGCGTGGTCCCTTGGTGTTTATACTTGCATACTATTGTTTGCACAGATGAATGTGGTACCTTCAGGCGGTCTACAATTGCAATTTTTTCTGAGGTCTTGGCTGATTTCTTTTTGATTTTCCCATTATGTCAAGCAAAGAGGAACTGAGTTTGAAGGTAGGTCTTGAAATACATCCACTGGTACGCCTCCAATTTACTCAAATTATGTCAATTAGCCTATCAGAAGCTTCGAAAGCCATGACATAATTTTCTGGAATTTTCCAAGCTGTTGAAAGGCACAGGCAACTTAGTGTGTGTAAACCTCTGACCCACTGGAATTGTAATACAGAGAATTATGAGTGAAATAATCTGTCTGTAAACAACTGTTGGAAAAATGACTTGTGTCATGCACAAAGTAGATGTCCTAACCAACCTAAGTGTATGTAAACTTCGACTTCAACTGTATATCTCCTAGGTGTTCAGATTTTAAACGCTAGTGTTAACTTTTCCATCGTCCTATTTAGAGTGCATTTAGTCATAAAAATGTGACTTCCCATGCCTTTTATTCAGATTAGAGTTAGTAATGTCTGTCACCTTACCTACATTTCTGCACAACTGAACAGGACATTTGATTCAATAAATATTTTCAATTGCATGGTGTTGTTGTTACTCTGTTGAGTTAATTTCCAATAACTCAGAGTGAAAAAGATGTGGTAGGGGTGCTATTATCATATTTCCCAGCATGCTTTGCAGCAGGTAGATTTTTCTATATTTTGTTTTAATATCTATAGTTTTTCATGCATATTGATTGATTAATTTATCTTATAATATACAAAGATATATAAATAACGTTTTTCTAACGCTAATTTAATCTGTAAGGGGTTGGATTTATTGCACTTGTTACTGAGATGGTTGTTCCAGTTTTACATGATCTTGGTAGTCTTTATAGCTAATTATTTTACAACAGCAGTCATTCCTAGTGCAAGTTATGGGTGATAAAATATTAAAATGGTTGAATATTCTCCTTCTTGCTGGATTCTGATGGGAACTATTAATCACTTCACAGACCTGTGACTTGAAGGTCTGTTGTTGCACATGAGCCAGTGATTTCAGACCACATTGTAGAGGATAACTAGGCTGTAACTGAAGGCCTTGTGAAATATGCAATATGTTTTCATAAAGGGTTTACTTTTAATTGAAACACATTCACTTAGGCAGTCACTTGGTGACAACTAAATTTACAGAAAGTTATTAAATGCAATAATCATATGTCTGTCACTAACAAACACAGCTGATCATATTTATGAAGATTTTACCCTATCATGGAGAGATGTACTGCTTGGATTCTCTACCTACGATATAAATATTTTTTTATATAATTAATTTCATTATAATTTTGGACAAATTGAACATTATTTGAAGACAATAAAAAAAAGATTTTAGAATTATATATGTGTGCATATCCCTTAAAGTAGAACTGACAACATTTTAGAAATGTGAAATCTTATTTAATCTATTCATATAGGAGGAGAAATTTGTCACCTCATTCTTTATTATTATCTGTGAGCACTTAAATATGGTAATGTTCACGTTTTCATAATTTTTTGAGATACGTAATTCTCAAACATTCTAAGGCATTTGTGAGAATTCTATAGCAATATAGAAAGGGAAAGCGACCATGCGTTTGTACAATTAATAAACACTGCAGTAAATAAAACCTAATAAAAACATCTGTCTCATCCAGGACCAGAGTCTACGCAGACCGTTGCTCCATAGTCAATCAGAGCTACAGTAGGCCTTTATGCCAATGAGCCTTTAGCCACACGGTAACTTTGTGATGAAACGTAGAAGCAACAGTAACTTTTCATACTTTGGTCATCATGCTTTTATCAGGTATCATCCAATTTCATGACAAACATGTTTTTGACTGTTTATTACCTCTCAAACCTAAATGCCTTGTGTTAAAAAAAAACATGTTAATAATGTGTTTAAAAAGTGTTACAGCGTATAAACATGTTATGGTGTTTACAATCTAAACACTGACACATTTTCATTGACATTCTAAATGCCTTGACGCGTTTTACCTCTTAAAGTCTAAGCCTTTTGGGAAAAGTGTTTAGTTATGTGTTCAGATCCTAAACACTTGGTTTTACAGTGTAGCCTGGGGGGGGGTCTGTGTGTAATGTGATATCCTTGTCTGTAGTGATGGGGGTCTTAGCTGTTGCCATGGCTGCCATCTTCTCACATGCCAGTGCTAAGCATTAACAGAGAATGAGAATAAGGGATAAAGAGAGAGGGGGGGGGGGTAAAGGAATTACCTCATCAACTTCACAAATGGTCACAGTAAAAAACACTTATTTCTGAATGAAGTAACATTACCCAAAATAAAAGTTTCCACATTGCAATGTGTATCTGAGTTGTGATATACTGAATGTAGGAACTACGATGTTCAACTGAGAGAAAGACGAGCTCAATCTCCGCACTAAGCATTGACCATTGATATTGTAATTGGATCCTCATTAGTAAAACAGGCCACAACCACCCTAAGGCCAAAACTAACATGAACCTAACTGTAACCATACGGCCATTAGACCTAGCCTGTATAAACATCTCTTATCAAGTGGCCCTAATTTAGTTGACCTCTGACCTTCATTCAAATTGGTTGTAGATTAGTTCTTCCAGTCAGAGCAAAGAGGGGGGTGGGGGGAGTTGTTCCCGTAACCAGGGTCCAGAACAGGATAGAATAGAATGGAACACCACTTATTGAACATTGTTAACATTAAATGTAAGGGTATTTTGCCCTCTAGTTTAATCAAAGAGGGCTCCCTTTACATTGCTACGTGTGAGGTGAGCATTTTGGACGCAGCGTATGAGCTGTCTCCATCTATTATCCCTAACACCATCCCTTTAGGAATTTATGGTTCAGCTTAAGCCTCTGCACACATTCAGAGACCACAGGCTTTGCCAAAACCTTAAACCTGACCACATAATCACTTGCTCTTACTCTCTTTTGCTTCGTCCTTGCTTTCTTCTCACCCTCTTCCTCCCTCTCCTAACCCAGACTTTAGCCACATCCTGGATGTCCCAGCATTAATTTACAATCAGTCAACAATAAATCCCAACATTCCCCAGTATTCCTTCTATCCTTCTGTGAGGGCTGGAATTACAGTCAACATTCCCAACTTGACTTACAGGACCAGCGGTCAGTGGAAAACAGAGAACTCTCTCCAGGTGAGTATTCTCAGTGGCACAATGAGTGGAGTTGATCTCTGCATTTCCAATCTGTTTGGAATGGGGCCCAAGCACTCTCTGTACTACATGATGACTAGCTGTAAGTTTGGCCATTGCTGTACAAAAACACACGTACTGTAATGAGTGATCTGTTGGAGGTTTAAGGTACATGGCAGTCATCATAGTTTAGTGGTCTGCCTCTGGCTGTAAAGGCCAATTAGATTCCCACTGAACACAGACAAACATGAGACTGAACAATGCTTGTGTAGAGGGGGTGCAAGTGTATGTAGTAGCTAGATCTTTCCCAGCTTCTACATGCTTCATCAAATGGTAATATCACACACACAGACACACACACAGGGACATCAGAGAGGGGTGCACAACCAATAGCAGGTGTGTGTGAGACCCCAGCTGCACCTTGTCTGCTAAATACACATATCAGCTCTGACACCAGCAAAACCACAAACACACACATGCACACACATGGTGAGAAAACAGCTTGACCAGATAGAGCTATTTCTCTCTCTCTCCCTCCACAGCAGTGTCCACCAGACAACATAGGCTGATTGTTACCTCATAAGAACAGGCCATTGTGAAATAGAAGTAAGGAAGTATTATAGTGGTAGAAATGATCCCAGTTATTAGTCACCAAAGTCACAATCTGAGGAGACTGTAGGTATAGACACACCCATTTGGAATGTTATAACAGTCTTTATCAGCTAGCAAAACAATAGTGGAAAAAAATATTTATTTCCTCTTCAAGTGTAATGGTCTTTTATGTCAAATGGGACCTATTCTGTGTGTGTGTGTGTGTGACGTGTATGTATTGTACGTTGAAGGATGTGTGTCTTAAACAGTTATGGTTAGTGTGATATACAAAAGGACATGGTTTTCTACTCGGGGATTGTTTCACATCAACACCCATAAACAAAGGAGATGAAGGACAAACACTAGTCTGAAAGAGAGATAAGGTGTGTCATTGGGTGTGTACACGTGTGTGCTTGCGTGCATGTATGTGTGTATCTGGTAGATTGAAAAGGAGCTGCTGTATTTCATTGGGGAGTGTGTGAGTCTCACAACAGAACCACCCAAGGCCTATGTCCGCACATTGGCTGCGTCTCAATCCAGGGGCTAGACTATTATGACCACGTTCATGTTTTGCTCTAGGATGCCCACAGTACCAGTCAAAAGTTTGGACACCTACTCATTCCAGGGTTTTTCTTTATTTTTACTATTTTTTACATTGTAGAATAGTAGTGAAGAAATCAAAATGAAATAACACTTATGGAATCATGTCATGTGTGACTTGATAAAAGTTCATTTGTGGAATTTCTTTCTTTCTTAATGTGTTTGAGCCAATCAGTTGTATTGTGACATGGTAGAGGTGGTATACAGAAGATAGCCCTATTTGGTAAAAGACCAAGTCCAGATTATGGCAAGAACAGCTCAAATAAGCAAAGTGAAATGACAGTCCATCATTACTTTAAGACATGAAGGTCAGTCAATGCGGAACACTTTAAGAAATTTTCTTCAATTGCAGTTGCAAAAACTATCAAGCGCTATTATGAAACTGGCTCTCATGAGGACCGCCACAGGAAATGATGACCCAGAGTTACCTCTGCTGCAGAGGAGTTACGAGCCTCAGATTGCAGCCCAAATAAATGCTTCACAGACTTCAAGTAACAGACACATCTCAGCATCAACTGTTCACAGGAGACAGCGTGGATCAGGCCTTCATGGTCAAATTGCTACAAAGAAATGACTACCAAAGGAGATCCAATAAGAAGAGGAGACTTTCTTGGACCAAGAAACACAAGCAATGGACATTAGACCACTGGAAATCTGTCCTTTGGTCTGATGAGTCAAATTTGAGATTTTCGGTTCCAACCACTGTCTTTGTGAGATATTTTGATTTGTTTAACACTTTTTTGGTTAATGCATGATTCCATGTGTTATTTCATAGTTTTGATGTCATAACTATTATTCTACAATGTAGAAAATAGTAAAAATAAAGAAAAACCCTGGAATTAGTAGGCGTGTCCAAACTTTTGACTGGTACTCTATATATGGAGACTGTTTAGTGCTAACATCTTTTTTTATCCTTTATTTAACAAGGTAAGTCAGTTAAGAACAAATTCAAATTCTTATTTACAATGACGGCCTTCTTTTTGTTGAGTTTAGTCACAGAAATTCTCAATTTGCTGTAAGTAAGCCAGTCAGATGTACAGCCAGACTTATTAGCCACTCCTTTTGCCCCATCTCTTTCAACCATTCTGTTTTTCAATTCCTCATCAATCCATGGAGCCTTAACTGTTCTAACAGTCAGTTTCTTAGCAGGTGCATGTTTATCAATAACTGGAAGAAGCAATTTCATAAATTCATCAAGTGCAGTGTCTGGATGCTCCTCATTAATCACATCAGACCAACAAATATTTTTAACATCATCCACATAAGATTCACAGCAAAATATTTTGTATGATCTCTTATACACTATTTTAGTTCCAGCTGTTGGAACTTTGGCTTTCCTGGATATAGCCACTATATTGTGATCACTGCATCCAATGGGTACGGATTTACATCACACACACTATCAAGAATTTCACACATATTATTTAGATACTGACTGTTAGTACTTGGTGGCCTATAGCAACACCCCAAAAGAAAAGGCTATCGATGTGCCAATTGAACCTGCAAGCACAACACTTCAATAACACTTGACATAAGTTATTCTCTAAGCATTACAGGGATATGACTCTGAATAGATACATCAACTCCTCCCCATAAGCATTTCTGTCTCTTCTATAGATGTTATATCCTTGTATTGCTACTGATGTATCATCAAATTAATTAGCTAAGTGAGCATCAGAAATGGCTAATATATGAATGTTATCTGATGTTAGCAAGTTATTGATTTCATGAATCTTATTTCTAAGGCTACATATATTAATATGGGCTATTTTCATCCCTTTCTTGGGTAGCTTATCAGAGATAGACATAATGTTGAAAAGCGCAGACAAAGCAAGAGAAACAATATATACATTCAGCAGTCCATTAATCAATTGGTGTGTGTGTGTGTGCTGCGGGGTTGAGGCTACGAACCCATAGGGTTGGCTCTCTCATCCCTTCCAGGATTCTGGGAAGGAGGGTGGACAATGAGCCTGTCATAGTGGACGCATGTCCCCATGCGCTCTGGCAGCTTTCATGCCTGGGATCAGTTCTTTCCACTTCTGGTGTACAGGTCCTGGACTCTCTGGTCAGGTTGTCCATTCTTTTATTAGTAGAATCCACGAGTATTTGGACAAAACACTTTAACCTCTCTGGTACAAGTGGGACGGTAGCGTCCCACCTTGACAACAGCCGGGCACCAATTGCAGGGCACCAAATTCAAAACAACAGAAATCCCATAATTAAAATTCCTCAAACATACAAGTATTATACACCATTGTAAAGATAAACTTCTTGTAAATCCAACCACAGAGTCCGATTACAAAAAGGAAATTGGAAATTTCCACTGTCCACTGATTGAAAGTCCTGTATCTCCCTCATTTTTCAGAGTAAAAGCCTGAAACAATGCCTAAAGACTGGCCACATGTAGAGGAAGCCACAGAGCTCGTGAACTGGGTCCTAAGTCTTTGTATAGGCTTTCAATGGAAAAACAGCATTTCAAAATAATAGTGCCATATCAGTTCTGTTATACTCACAGACATTATTTTAAACAGTTTTAGAAACATTGGAGTGTTTTCTATCCAAATCTACTAATTATATGCATATCCTAGCTTCTGGGCCTAAGTAGCAGGCAGTTTAATTTGGGCACGCTTTTCATACGAAATTCTGAATTGCAATTGTTCCCGAATGAGTGAGCATTCATGTGCAACAAATTAGCATTTCAATTGTTATAATTATCAACTCTGTAGTGACTTCTCAGCTGACCCCCACTCTCCTTTTGTCTAACAAGCCGCAATGCCGGTTTAGCCCACTAGGGCACGTCCCCAAAGTAAACAGGCTATTTTGTCAGGACAAGATGCTAGAATATGCATATAATTGACAGCTTAGGATAGAAAACACTCTAAAGTTTCCAAAACTGTAAACATATTGTCTGTGAGTATAGCAGAACTGATATTGAAAGAAAAATCCAATCAGGAAGGGACTCTTATTTAGAAAGCTCTGCGTTCCTATGCGTCCCTATTGAGCAGTGAATGAGATATCAACCAGATTCCTTTTTCTATGGCTTCCCTAATGTGTCTAGTGTCACAATACATAGTTTCAGGCTTTTATTTTGAAAAATGAGCCTGAACATCAACATTGCGTCAGTGGTCAGCTGAAGTCTCTCAGAGTGTTTTGTGCGTAAAGGACAAATGCGGCCATTGATTCTCTCTTTCCTACTAAGAAGCCACCAGTCCCGGTTGATATATTATCGAATAGATATTTGAAAAACACCTTGAGGATTGATTATAAACAACGTTTGCCATGTTTCTGTCGATATTATGGAGCTAATTTGGAATATTTTTCGGCGTTGTCGTGACCGCAATTTTCGGTCGATTTCTCAGCCAAACGTGAAGAACAAACTGGAGCTATTTCACCTCCAAAAATAATATTTTTGGAAAAAATGAATTTTGGCTATCTATCTGGGAGTCTCGTGAGTGAAAACATCCGAAGCTCATCAAAGGTAAACGATTTCATTTGATTGCTTTTCTGATTTTCGTGACCAGGTTGCCTGCTGCTAGCTAGGCATAATGCTATGCTATGCTATCAATAAACTTACACAAATGCTTGTCTTGCTTTGGCTGTAAAGCATAATTTCAAAATCTGAGATGACAGGGTGATTAACAAAAGGCTAAGCTGTGTTTCAATATATTTCACTTGTGATTTCATGAATAGAAATATTTTCTAGTAATATTTATGTCCGTTGTGTTATGCTAATTACTGTCAGTTGATGACAACGCTCCCGGACCCGGGATGGGTAGTATCAAGATTAAGGTGCCTTTTGGCAAACTCCAATTGGGTTGAGGAGTGACTTTGGTCTGGCCACTCTACCATAAATGCCTGATTGGTAGAGTGCTGTAGAGATACTGTAGTTGTCCTTCTGGAAAGTTTTCCCATCTCCACAGAGGAACTCTGGAGCTCTGTTAGAGTGACCATCAGGTTCTTGGTAACTTTCCGGACCAAGGCCCTTCTCCCCTGATTGCTCAGTTTGGCCGGGTGGCCAGATCTAGGAAGAGTCTTGGTGGTTCCAAACTTCTTTCATTTAAGAATGATGGAAGTCACTGTGTTCTTGGGGACCTTCAAAATTGCAGAAATGTTTTGGTAATCCTGTCTCGGCGCTCTACAGACAATTCCTTTGATCTCATTGCTTGGTTTTTGCTCTGACATGCACTGTTAACTGTGGGACCTTATATAGACAGGTGTGTGCCTTTTACAAATCATGTCCAATCAATTGAATTTGCCACAGGTGGTAGAAACATCTCAAGGATGATCAATGGAAACAGGATGTACCTGAGCTGAATTTGGAGTCTCACAGGGTCTATATATTTATGTAAATAAGGTATCTGTTTTTTTTATTTTAATGAATTAGCTCAAATTTAAATAACCAGTTATTCCTTTGCCATTATGGGGTATAGTGTATAGATTGCTGAGGATTCCTTCTTTTAAAATACATTTTTGAATAAGGCTGTAACGTAACAAAATGTGGAAAAAGTCAAGGTGTCTGAATACTTTCCAAAGTTAAATTCACTTCAATCATTGTAGATGAAGGGTAGGAGACAGGTAAAAAAAATGTTTAAACCTTCATACAACTGAGACATGGATTGAGTGTGCCATTCAGAGGGTGAATGCAAGACAAGAAGTGCCTTTGAACGAGGTATGGTAATAGGTGCCAGGTTCACCGGTTTGAGTGTGTCAAGAACTGCAACGCTACTGGGTTTTTAATGCTCAACAGTTTTGCGTGTTTGTCAAGAATTGTCCACCAACTAAAGGAAATCCAGCAAACTTGACACAACTGTGGGATGCATTGGAGTCAACATGGGCCAGCATCCCTGAGGAATGCTTTTGACACCTTGTAGAGTCCATGCCCCATCAAATTGAGGTTGTTCTCAGGACAAAAGCGGGTGCAACTTAACATTAGGAACACTTTCTAATGTGTTGTACATTCAGTAGCAGCATCGTATATGATGATTTTATGTAAGTTGGTCTGCGTGTGTCTAGAATCAGAATAAATTGATATTTTGTGTGTGTGACATTATGGCGTGAGCGTTTGTGTATGTGTTGGAGTGTCAGTGTGTGTGTGTGTGTGTGTGTGTGTGTGTGTGTAGGGCCCTGTCAGTGCGCAAAAGTGAAAATAAAATAGAAGGGTCAACTCACATAGTCCGTGTAGAAATGTTGTTATTTATTCAGTTAGCTATTTAGCAGTCTTATTGCCTGGGGATAGAAGCTGTTCAGGATCCTGTTGGTGTCAGACTTTATGCATTGGTGCCGCTTGCCATGCAGAGGCAGAGAGAACAGTCTATGGCTTGGGTGGCTGGAGTCGTTAACAATTTTCCAGGCTTTTCATTCACACCGCCTGATATAGAGGTCCTGGGTGGCAGGGAGCTCGGCACCAGTGATGGACTCGGCTGTCCGGACTACTCTCTGTAGCACCATGCGATCGAGTGTGGTGCTATTGCCATACCATGCAGTGATGCAGCCAGTCAAGATGCTTTCAATGGTACAGCTGTATAACCTTTTGAGGATTTGAGGTTGTTGTTCCGGCACCACACTGCCAGGTCACTGATTTCCTTCCTCCTCCATCTCATTGTCGCCGGTGATAAGGCCTACCACCGTTGTGACGTCAGAAAACACATTGATGGTGTTGGAGTTGTGCGATGTTGCCTACCCTCACCACCTGGGGTCGGCCCTTAACCTCTAGTGACACCCCATCCCGTGAACGGGACCGTTGTCATCATCTGACACTAATTAGCATAACGCAACGGACATAAATCTTCCTAGAAAATCTTCCTATTCAAAATATGCTTTACAGCCAAAGCTAGACAAGCATTTGTGTAAGTTTATCGATAGCCTAGCATAGCATTATGCCTTGCTAGCAGCAGGCAAAATGGTCACGAAAATCAGAAAAGCAATCAAATTAAATCGTTTACCTTTGATGAACTTCGGATGTTTTCACTCACGAGACTCCCAGATAGATAGCCAAAATTCATTTTTTCAAAAAATATTATTTTTGGAGGTGAAATAGCTCCGTTTGTTCTTCACGTTTGGCTGAGAAATCGACCGGAAATTGAGGTCACGACAACAACGAAAAATATTCCAAATTAGCTCCATAATATGGACAGAAACATGGCAAACTTTGTTTAGAATCAATCCTCAAGGTGTTTTTCAAATATCTATTCGATAATATATCAACCGGGACAATTGGTTTCTCAGTAGAAGCTATTGGAATAATGGCTACCTAAGAATTTCTCTGGGAGCATCAGGTGACCACTTGCGCAATGAAGCCGCCTATGGGTATTCTTCAACATTAATGTGTAAAACTACGTCACAATGCTGTAGACACCTTGGGGAATACGTAGAAAGCGTAATCTGGTTGATAGGGCATTCACAGCTCAATAGGGACGCATCGTAACGCAGGGCTTTCAAAAGATGAGTCACTTCCGGATTGGATTTTTCTCAGGCTTTCGCCTGTAACATCAGTTCTGTTATACTCACAGACAATATTTTTACAGTTTTGGAAACTTTAGAGAGTTTTCTATCCTAAGCTGTCAATTATATGCATATTCTAGCATCTTGTCCTGACAAAATATCCTGTTTAATTTGGGAACATTATTTTTCCAAAAAATGAAAATACTGCCCCCTAGTACCAACAGGTTTTAAGGAAGTCCATGATCCAGTTGCAGAGGGATCCTGGTGTTAAACGCTGAGCTGTAGTCAATGAACAGAATTCTCATGACGAAATGTATTTTATCTAGGTCGGTTAGCGCAATGTGGAGTGCAATTGAGATTGCGTCGTCTATGGATCTGTTGGGCCAGTATGCAATTTGGAGTGGGTCTAGCGTGTCTGGGAGGATGTTACCAGCCTCTCAAAGCACTTCATTACTACAGATGTGAGTGCTACAGAGCTGTTGTAATTGTGGCATGAAACCTTAGAGTTATTGGGAAAATGAATGATGGTGTCACACCCTGATCTGTTTCACCTGTCTTTGTGATTGTCTCCACCCCCTTCCAGGTGTCGCCCATCTTCCCCATTATCCCCTGTGTATTTATACCTGTGTTCTCTGTTTGTCTGTTGCCACTTCGTTTTGTTTGTCAACCAGCGTTTTGTGTCTCAGCTCTTGTTTTTTCCAGTCTCTCTTTTTCTCCCCCTTCCAGGTTTTGACCCTTGCCTGTCCTGACTCTGAGCCCGCCTGCCTGACCACTCTGCCGGCCCCTGACCCTGCCGACCTGCACCTTTGCCCCACCTCTGGATTATTGACCTCTGCCTACCCTGACCCTGAGCCTGCCTGCCGTCCGGTACCGTTGCCCCACCTCTGGTTTTCTGACCCCTGCCTGCCTTGACCTGTCTATTGCCTGCCCCTGTTGGATTATTAAACCATTGTTAATTCGACGAGTACTCCGGTGGGAGCGAGTACTCTGGTGGGCCATATGGAGACCTTTTCTGCTTCCTTTACTCGCACCCCTTTCATGTCATTCCGCTGTGGGGAAAACAGTCCAAATCTTTCCGGGTCCTCATTGAGTCTGAGGCCGATGAGAGCTTTTTGTACGTCACACTGGCTTCCGAGCTGAACATCCCCACTCAGCCCCTCTCTGTTCCCATGCATGTTAAAGTGCTGGACGTGTGCTCTATACGTCAGGTCACCCTTAATCTTCAGTTTACCCCCTACTTTTTTGAACATTCTGTTAAAAATCGCGCAACATTTCAGCGTCCTGCTACTCATGCCAGGAATATAGTGTATGCATATGATTAGTATGTGTGGATAGAAAACACTCTGAAGTTTCTAAAACTGGTCTGTGACTAATGTCAGTGACTATAACAGAACGTGAACAGCAAGCGAAATCCCAAGAAAAACCTGGTCACAAAAACCACAGAAAAGTATTAATCCGCCAGTCTCTGAATTGTTTATTGCAAGCAAAAATATATAGCAGGGAGCTTGCAGTTCCTACAACTTCCACACGATGTCGCCAAAAACGTCATTTTCATTGACAAAAATCTTTTGTGTAATGACAAATAGATCCTTCATTTCGTCCAGCATACAGCAATCGATTTTGGAAGAGAGACAAAGGACATTGTTTTCTTGAGTAGCTGCTATTGAATACAGATCGCCCAGTGATCAATTTGATCGCTTATTAACGTTTACAAATACCTAAAGTTGGGTTACAAAAGTAGGTTGAAGTGTTTTGTCAAAGAATATAGGCAAAAATGACGTTGCGTGTTGGAAGGGAGCTTTTTTCCTGAACCAGACAGGCTATACAAATGGATATTTTGGGCATACATGGACGGATTTAATCGGGAAAAAGACCCAATTGTGATGTTTATGGAACATATAGGAGTGCCAACAAAGAATATCATCAAAGGTAATGAATGTTTTATATTTTATTTCTGTGTTTTGTGTAGCGCCGGCTACGCTAATTATTTTGTTTACGTCCCCTTCAGGTATATTGGGGTGTTGCATGCTATCAGATAATAGCTTCTCATGCTTTCGCCGAAAAGCATTTTCAAAATCTGACTTGTTGGCTAGATTCACAACGAGTGTAGCTTTAATTCAATACCCTGCATGTGTGTTTTAATGAACGTTTGAGTTTTAACAAGTACATTTAGCATTTAGCGTAGCGCATTTGCATTTCCAGGTGTCTAGATGAGACATCTGCATCTCAGGTAGGAGCAAGAAGTTAACACCACTCCCACCAATCTACTTGTGTCAGGGAATCACAGCAAGACCATTCAATTCCTGCTCATCAAGTCCCCCCAGATTCCTGTGTTTTTGGGATTCTCCTGGCTCCAGCGACACAATCCCCTCATCAACTAGTGTACAGGTGCTATCATGGGCTGTTGTCCGTTCTGCCACACCCATTGTCTGAAGTCGGCGCAACCTGCCCCGGGACGTTTTTCTGGGGGCTCGGATGAGGTTCCAGGACCTCCGGGAGGTGTTCAGCAAGTCCAGGGCCTCTCTCCTTCCTCTGCACCGCCCCTATGACTGCGGAATTGACAGTCTCCCTAGCACCACCCCGCGGACGTCTGTACTCTCTGTCGAGAATGGAGACCAAGGCTATGGAGACCTACATTGGGGACTCCCTAGCTACATGATTTATTTGTTCTTCTTCCTTTCCCGCAGGTTTCTTCCGCGGAGAAAAAGGACAAGACCCTGTGCCCCTACCACCTGGTGCGGATACGAGAGGGGGACGAGTTGAAAATCACCTTCAATGTTGCCAGCGGCCACCATGAATAACTCGTCATGCCTTTTGGACTCACCAACGCCCCTGCTGTGTTCCAGGCTCTGGTGAATGATGTTCTCCGTGACATGCTGAACCTGTTTGTCTTCATCTACATTGATGACATCCTCATCTTCTCCCGCTCCCCCCAACAACACGTGCTCCACATCCGACAGGTTCTCCAGCGCCTTCTGGAGAACCAGTTGTTTGTTAAGGCGGAAAAGTGTGAGATCCATCGCTCCACCATTCCCTTTCTGGGCTACATAATCTTTGCTGGGAGTGTCCAGATGGATCCCGAGAAGGTGAGAGCAGTGGTGGATTGGCCTTAGCCTACGTCCAGGGTGCAGCTGAAACATTTCCTGGGGTTTGCCAAATTTTATCGCCACTTTATCCAGGGTTACAGCACCCTGGCCTTCCCCCTGTCTGCACTCACCTCTACCAAGGTTCTGTTCACGGGGTCCTCTGCCGCAGACCTTGTCTTCCGGGACCTTAAACACTGCTTCACCACTGCTCCTATCCTGATTCATCCTGACACTTCCTGTCAGTTCATGGTGGAGGCCGATGCTTCAGATGTCGGAGTGGGGGCTGTTCTGTCCCAATGTTCTGCCCTGGATCTTAAGCTGCATCCCTGCGCCTTCTTCTTCCACCGCCTCAACGCCACAGAGAGGAACTACGATGTCAGGAATTAGGAGCTTCTCACGGTGAAGATGGCGTTGGAGGAATGAAGACAATGGCTAGAAGGGGTGGAACATCTGTTCATTGTGTGGACCGACCACAAAAACCTGGAGTATTTCTGCACCGCTAAGCGACCCAACTCCAGGCAAGCGAGATGGACCCTGTTTATTTACCCAGTTCAAGAACATCAAGCGGGATGACCTGTCTCGCAGCTATAACCCCACGATTACCACCCTAGAGCCCAAGACCATCCTTCCCACCTCTTGCCTGGCGACAGCAATCAGCTGAGGTATAGGGAAACAGGTCCGAGAAGCGCAGTGGTCCCAGCCGAACCCTGGGGGGACCATATAACCGGAGGTTTGTGCCTGACGCTGTCTGCTCTGCGGTCCTGGAGTGGGCCCATTCCTTCAGGCTTGCCTGTCACCTGGGCTCTCGTCGGACCCTGGCCTCCGTGCGACAACGCTTTTGGTGGCCTACTATGTTTCCAGAGGTTGCCACGTTTGTCGCCACCTGCACAGTCTGCGCACAGAACACGACTCCTCTGCAAGCTCCGACTGGTCTTCTCCAACCACTGCCTGTCCCTCATCATTCCTGGTCCCATATATCCCTGGATTTTGTCCCAGATCTCCCCCTGTCTGAAGGCAACACACCATCCTGACTTTGGTCGACCAATTTTCCAAAGCGGTCCATTTCATTCCTCTCCCCAAACTACCCTCGGCCAAGGAGACGTTCCAGCTTATGGTGCAGTACGTCTTCCTGATCCACGGACTCCCAGTGAACAATGTCTCCGGCCCAGGGTCCACAGTTCTCGTCCCAGTTCTGGAAGGCGTTCTGTATGCTCATTGCGTCGTTGGCCAGCCTGTCCTCCAGATTCCACCTCCTAGTCCAACGGCCAGTCGGAACCAACCAACCAGGACTCTTCGCTACCTTGTCTCTGCCAACCCTACCACCTAGAGTCAGCAACTGGTATGGGTTGAGTGCGCTCACAACACCCTTCCTTTCTCTGCCACATATCTCTTGCTCTTCGAGTGTTCCTTGGGATATCAGCCTCCACTCTTCCCTGATCAAGAGGAGGAAGTCAGCAATCCCTCTGCCCAGATGTTCATACCTGGAAGAAATCCCGGGCCACTCCGTTGAAGACCACTTCCAAGTATAGGCGACAAGCGGATCGCCACAGGACCCCTGCTCCACGCTATCGGCTCAGGCAGAGGGTATGGCTCTCCTCCCAGGACCTGCCCCTCCGGGTGAAGTCCCGTAAACATTTCATCGGCCCGTTCCCTATCTCTAGGGTCCTCCGTATTCATCCTACTTTCCTTGTGTCTAGGATTAAGCCCATGTCTTACAGCCCTTTGTCTTCAGTTTCCAGGCTCTCCCCCATCCCTTCCCGAGTCATTGATGGCCATCCAAGCCTCCTGAGTGTTCGACCAAGGGGCAGGAGTTTCGAGTACCTGGTTGACTGGGAGGGTTATGGCCCAGAGGAGAGGTGTTGGGTCCCCGCTAGAAACATCCTGGACCCAGCCCTCATCGCTGACTTCCACCACCGGCACCCCGGTCAACCAGGTATGCGCCCAGGTAGGACGACAGGTGGCACCCCTAGAGGGAGGCGTACTGTCACACCCTGATCTGTTTCACCTGTCTTTGTATTTGTCTCCAGCCCTCTCCAGGTGTCGCCCCTCTTTCCCATGATCCCCTGTGTATTTATACCTGTGTTCTCTGTTTGTCTGTTGCCAGTTCGTCTTGTCAAGTCAACCAGCATTTTTGTGTCTCAGCTCTTGCTTTTTCCAGTCTCTCTTTTTCTCGCCCTCCTGGTTTTGACCCTTGCCTGTCCTGACTCTGAGCCCGCCTGTCTGAACACTCTGCCTGACCCTGAGCCTGCCGACCTGCACCTTTGCCCCACCTCTGGATTATTGACCTCTGCCTACTCTGACCCTGAGCCTGCCTGCCGTCCGGTACCGTTGCCCCACCTCTGGTTTTCTGGCCCCTGCCTGCCTTGACCTGTCTATTGCCTGCCCCTGTTGGATTATTAAACCATTGTTAATTCGACGTTATCTGCATCTGAGTCTTACCTTCGTACCTGATAGATAGTGGTCATTTTCTGTTCTGCGCATGGTGATGACCTGATAAATGACTTTACTCACATCAGCTCGGACATCGAGATCACCCAATCCTCTGGGTCGGTGGTGCACCTAACACCAGGCGTGATGTTGTTATTGTCGAAGTATGCATAAAATGCATTAAGTTCATATGGTAGGGACGCATCGTGGGGCAGCTAAAGGCTATGTCTTCTTTTGTAATCCATAATGGATGGTAGTCCCTGCCACATATGGCGGGCGTCGGAGCCTGTGTAAAATGATTCCACCTTATTCCTATTTTGTCCTTTTGCTCATTTGATGACTCTGCTGAGGTCATAGTGGGACTTCTTGCACTTGTTCCTGTCCTCAGCTGTAGCCTCACGGTTGTCTGCTATAGTTCTGTGTGCAGTAGCCATGTCCTTAAATTTAGCACCAACCTCTGTGTTAATCCAGGGCTTTTGATTTGGGAAGCAGCGAACCTTCACTATGGGGACAAAGTTGCTGATGCATTTCCTAATGAAACCGATGAAGGAGGTGGTTAGCTCGTCGATGTTATCAGTAGAGTCTTAAAACATATTCCTATCAGCGATAGAAAAGCAGTCCTGTAGCATAATCTCTGATTCTGGTGACCATTTCTCGATGGAGCGAGTCATAAGTACTTCCTGTTTGAGCTTCTGCTTGTAAACAGGAAGCAGGAGTACAGAGTCATGATCTGTTTTGCCAAATGGCAGACGACAGAGGGCCTTGCATGCTTGTTTGTTGTTAGAGCAACAGTGGTCTAGGACTTTATCGTCCATAGTGGCGAGGGAGATGTGTTGAATTAAAATCGCTGGCAACCAGAAAAGCAGCCTCTGTATGTAAGGTTTCCTGCTTGTTTATAGCCTTCTACAGTTCGTTAAGTGCTAGTTTGTTATTTTTATTGTCCTGAGGTGGAATGTATACAACTGTCAATAACAGCTGAAAACTCCCTCTGGAGGTAGAAGGGTCGGCATTTGACCATCAGGTATTCCAAGGTGGGTGAACAATGGGTTGAAACTTGCACCACTTTCGAGTCAGCTCACCAGTTGTTATTGATGAAGAGGCAAACCCCTCCCCATCTAGGTATCCCTGACTCCACTGTCCTGTCCGTGTGTGTATAGAGTCGACTGTCCCTGTCAGCACGTCTTAATTAGCAGTAGAGGTCTGACAACTGGATCTGTGTGTTTGTTTACAGGATGATCTTCTAACACTGTGTCTGTGATTACACCCTCTACACGCACACACACACATTGTATTTGTTTGAGGAAGAACCCCTCATCCTCCAGAATCTCGCCATCTCACTCCCCTCTTCTCTTACTCCCTCATTTCTCATCTGCCTTCCTTTCTCCTCAGGCCTGGTGGGTCACTCCAGGTCTGAAGAGAGAGAAGAGAAAAAAAGGAGTGAAGAAGAGAAAAAGAGGGAGCAAGGAAGAGAGTGAAAGAAACAGAAAGGGATGAAGGGTAAGGGTCAGCCTGAGGTCCAGATAATTTCTAGCAGATGAAACATGACCTTTGTGCGCACACACACACACACACACACACACACACATACATACACTGCCCTGGTGCCTGCAAATCTGGAGGAAATCAAATGGACCCCTCTGCCCTAGCACCCTGCACCCCTTCTCCGCAAATGATGCCCAGTTCCAAACCAACCTTTTAAGAATCAAATAAACTTTTATTTGTCACATGCTTCGTAAACAACAGGTGTAGAGTAACAGTGAAATACTTACATGCAGGTCCAACAACGCATAGTAAAGATGACGATACAAAGTAAATGACATAGAATGTGCCTGCACCTTTATTAACTCCTAAATGTGGCAGGATGAACTGGATGGTTACAGAGTGTATGTGGAGGAGCTGTTAAGTGGACATTCTTAGCCATATCTTACAGAAACAAAACAAACCAAGGTGCTGAATACTGCATCGTGCAGTCTTAAATGGTTCCAGTGGTATGTAACAGAGCGCTACCAGAGCTCTAATCTCAGTCTAATATCTGAAAGCACACACACACACATGCTTCTATCAGATCGTTAGATTGAACTAATGGAGTTTTACTCAACCCAAAGCATGTGAGTGATCTGTACACATCTGCTTCTAGTTACGAGGGTATGAGGGTGTGTGTGTGTGTGTGTGTGTGTGTGTGTGTGTGTGTGTGTGTGTGTGTGTGTGTGTGTGTGTGTGTGTGTGTGTGTGTGTGTGTGTGTGTGTGTGTGTGTGTGTGTGTGTGTGTGTGTGTGTGTGTGTGTGTGTGCACGTATGTGTGTGGTTATGAGAGTGAAAGTCCCTGATTCATTGGCAGGGATTGTTCATTATCATGGAGAGTGACTCTGCGGTTTCTTTCTGAGTAACAAAAAACCTCCTATTAGTCATCTACAAAAAGAGAGAGATAAAAATGAATATGCATAGTGTGTGTGTGTGTGTGTGTGTGTGTGTGTGTGTGTCTGTGTGTGAGATCGATTATAAAGGAGGCGAGGTGATCCCACAAGTCCCAGGAGATATGGAGGAGAGGAGGTAGTTCATCCTGGTTGAGGATGATGTGTGTCACCCATCAAGACAGAACTGTTTATAGAAGCTGAGATAAACTCTGATACTTTTGCTCATGTGTATCATGCTGTCATCACTGGGACTTTTCCACTGATATTCCACTGATATACCTACCCAACATATTGTTCAACAGTGAGTGAGTGGGGTAGAGGAATAAAGTGGGAGGAGAACTGACAGTGTGTAATATGGCTGGCGCTGAGAGAGAGAGAGAGAGAGAGAGAGAGAGAGAGAGAGGTCCACACGGTGTGTTTCTACTCAGAGGCATCTCTGCTGTAGCTGAGTGAAAATCCCCAGTCTCTTCGTACCGTCGTCTGGACTTTATCAACAGACGGCAATACCTTTACTATTATTGGGATATCATATAGGTAATAGTTTGGATATCGTGAACAGCCTTTGAAACAACCATGTGGATTTACAACATTATTTTTATGCTCTTAATTGTCCACTATTCTGGTAAGTTGAGGAGACAGTCGTAATAGGAATTCAGCCTTGCAGCTTGTTATTGAGATTCAGCATAGTTGTTTAACTTTTCTCCAGCCTGGTCCCACCAAACTTATCTCAGCGTACATTGCATTTGTGATTTAATAAAATCTTATTTTACGAAGGTAGGCTCTGAGCCTAATGTCGAATGGTGGAGTTTATTGATTTTTATTTTTTTTGTAGCACAGCACAATAACCTGTGTAAAATCTCTTACCTTGCAGTCAGCTGAGCAAGTTTTCCATTCTAACTGACTACCATCTCTTCGATCTTGCTAATGTAACATGTCAGGGCAGAAGAGCTTCGATTAGATAAAAAAAACTGTCATCCTACAAAATTAAACTGTAAAAATAAACAACAAAAACATTTTGCGATGCTCTCTGTGGGGAATGGAGAAACTGTGAACCTCATCTCTATAGACTTTCAGTGATGATTCTACAGCAAACTTGCATAACATTATTTTATTTTTGAAAAGCCCAGCGAACCCTGTGTGCTTGGCGGCCCGCCTATTTTTATATATATTAAACTGCGTCTAACGATCTGTAGCACGAGATGCAGCCTCTCAGGTAGAAGCACGTGCACCATCTCCAGCTCTCATATCTCCATTCAGCTATAGATGTGCTGGTGGAACTATAGACGATGTAAATTTGCGGTTTTCTCTCATGATAATCACTCATTCTAAAGCTTCTAGAAGAGTCTGACATGGACTCTGATCCCCGTGCTTTCACTATTTAGAAGGAAAGTATATCATGTTTGTTACAGGCTATTGATAATACTTGTGTAGACTAGGTATTTATCCATAATATGGTTCATATTAACTTAGACTTTTTTCTCTATTACTTTTATTGAGGAAGAAAATACCGGAGTTTTAAGAAACATACACATAGCCTGACTGTCTGCTACTGGGCTGTTTATGTATTCACGTATGAGTCAACACAGCATGGTGTGGAGATGAGAAACAACATAATGAGTCTATCAATCCCTGCTGGAGAGAGGAAGGGGGATTGAGAGAAACGGTGTGTGTGTGTGTGTGTGTGTGTGTGAGAGAGAGAGAGAGAGAGAGAGAGAGAATGCATCCCATTAAGTAATGTGGCAGTGGAACCAGGCTAATTGACACATCATGATGCTGCTGGTTTTGTCTCTGTCCTGATGGGAACATCAACACAGCCTCACTGGCCAGGGGATGGACACTGCATTCAACACCTTTATTTCATGCTGTGTGTGTGTGTGTGTGTGTGTGTGTGTGTGTGTGTGTGTGTGTGTGTACACTAGAGTGCAGGAGGAATGCATTGCAGGACTACCAGAGAAGCGATAGTGTGCGATTGGTCCAGCTACCAGACTCTGCCCTCCAGACTATAAGCAGGAAGTTGAGCGTAGTGAAGTGTGCCCGGGGCTGCAGCCGCAACAAGCGACTACTCTTCACCTGCAGGTACGTGTGGTGCATCTGTGAAAAAACTCCTGGGGTTCTGTGCCTGTAGCTTCACCTGCTGTGTTTCTATAACTTTCTCATCTCCGTATGATGTTTTGGCTACTCTGGGGATTGTTTTTCACCTGTAGGTAAATATATGTATTGTCCATGCCAGTATGACATCATCCCCTCGCTTTCCTTGGCAGCAGTCCAAACTCTCCATTGTAAATATGGCAGCTCTAACTCTTACTATAGTCTAATACCCTCCCATTCTCTAATGAGAAGTCTGGTTTCTCTTAGTGTCGTTCAGCAGCAGCAAGCTTGAGTCTGGTGTGCAGGACTAGGTTTCCCCTGGCAGACTGAGTCCTCTCTGAGTCCTCTCAGCAGTAGCAGGCTAAGGGTCAATCCTATTTCAATTCAGGACACATACTGTATAGTCTCAGCCAGATTGCTCAAGATCCACTTCGAAATCCGACGTCCGTCCAGGTAAGCAGGACATTGAGAGATGACTTCAAAACTGGCCACTAGGGCCAATGGTGAGCACTATTATCATCAAGTAGCTTGGGGTTTGCTAGGGTGTTCTGGACGGGGATGGTGGATAGACGCAAGCCATGAGTTCCGGCTCTGAGGTTCGCATGTTCAATCTCAGTGCTAGGCACTCATTTTTTTATTTGTTTGTTTAAAACCTATCCCAAAACTTAACCCTTACCATTCCAAATGAATGCCTAAACTTAACCATTATGTCAATGTTTTTCCTTATCCCAGACCTTAACCCTTAATTTAACCATTCAGAATGAATGCTTAAACTTAGCCTTCGAAATGTGACGTTTCTTCAGTGAGACTGAGACCACTATCTGCATGTTAATTGTAAGTTGCTTTGGATAAACATGCCTGTTAAATTATTATATTACGTAAATCGATCAATATCTCTCTCTTTCTCTTTCTGTTTCTCTCTCTGTTTCTCTCTCTGTTTCTCTCTCTAGAGCATTTCTGTACGATCAGAAAAACAGGAAATGCCAGTGGCTTTCATTCGACAGGAACTCACCAGGAGTCCATAGCCAACACGACTTCAACTACCAACTCTACCAGAAGAAATGTATTGTACTATATTCTCTCTCTCTCTCTCTCTCTCTCTCTCTCTCTCTCGTCAGTAGAAAGGCACTGCAGTGCTTACACTATGTGTCTAAAGCAGGGCTGCATCTCTTTCTCCTTGTATCATCAGAGTTTGGTTGCCGGGTTAGTATTCTCACATATTGGAACAGTGAAATGGAGCATTATGGTAGATGTGAGACCTGTCTTAACATGATCTGTCAGATGAGTAAAACAGAAAAACATATTTTTCAGATTCTGTTCTTTCAAACACTCACAGTCTGTTTTTCCATTCCTTTGTTGACTCTTTCTCTCTCTCTCTCTGTAGCCTATGTGCAGGAGTGCATAGTAGGGACAGGAGTGAACTACAGAGGGAGGAGGTCAGTAACAGCCAGTGGAATAAAGTGCCAGGCATGGGCCTCTCCTATCCCTCACGAACACAAGTAAGCTAGAGCCTGTGTTTGTGTGTGCATGTGTGTGTGTGTGTGTGTGTGTGTGTGTGTGTGTGTATGTATATATAAGTTGGTGATTAGTCCTAAGGGACCGGTTATTCATCAGTACTAGTCCTCTCTGACCTCACTCTAACACTACACAGTCAGGGATCATTTCCTGTTGTAGTCACACTGTTTATATATGTGTGTGAGAGAGAGAGAGTTTACACTGTAGTAAAACCTAATTAATTTAGTGATAAAGTATACAACCTGTGACAAACAGCAGCCCTGATACAGAGATAGTAGCAGAGGATGATGACATGCAGCCTTGTTACGGGAACAGAGAGAGAAAGTGAGTGAGATAGAGAGGGACAGGGAGGAGAGGACAGCGAGAGAGAGATAACAGAGACATCTCGTGCCAGAAGTTCATTAGAGCAGCACAACCAGAGGACAACCAACCATAACAACCCCGCCTTCCTCATCCTTACTCTTCCTCCCATGTCTTCTCGTGTTCCCCTCTTACCTCCCCATTCTCATATTTTCTCCTCTTCTCCTTCCTCCTCTCTCCTCTCCAGTGAGCTCACACTGGGACAAGCACACACACCTCCATCACTCCGTTACCATATGTTGCATTATGTTGCCTAACTCTGTGCCTTCCAAACTGTTTCAGCTGTGACCCATATAAACCAAATGATCATGTGACTCAGCAAACAAAACCACAATCTAGTGAGGACCTCAGTCAGTACGTAGATGTGTATGACTCAGTGTTGTTTAACTACCACATGTTTCACAACACATGGAGCAGGCCTGGTCTACACTACGCAATGGAGATTTCCCTTCTGCTTCTCAACTTTCTGCACCAGATAGAAAGGGAATATTGTCCTGATGCTGGGAGGTATTGATTAACACTAACTGAAGTCCTTCTCTCGCTCCAGTTTCCTACCAAGGAGGAACAGGAAGAAGGACCTGAGAGAGAACTACTGTCGTAACCCTGACAATGCTACCTCAGGACCATGGTGTTTCACTACAGACCCCAATGTCAGACACCAGGACTGTGGAGTACCTCAATGCTCACAAGGTAGGACACATACACGCATGTCCATTTCCTTTTTCAGAATACCATTTAAGTGTACTGTCAGATATGAGCTCTCCCTTCTCCCTGTGGCACTGGACCATAGCCTGCTGTGGTATCTACAACTGAAGGACGCAAACTGTCACAGGATAAATTATCCTCTGTGGATATTTTTTTATGTATGTATAGTTAATAAACAGCTGACAGTGATGTGATTAGGTGTGTATGAGAATATACAAGACCATCAGGGATGTGTGTGTGTGAGTGAGGAATCTACTGGGTTGTTTTCAGTCTGAGGAAATGTAGTGGGTCTGTCCAGAGAGAGTGTGTGTTCTGGTCAAAGGAAAAACTGGTTAAGTTGATTTCAAAATAGGTTTCCAGTAATGACGAACACTGGAACATGAGATAACCAAACCCACAAACAGACGGGCGGACGGACAGACGGACAGACGGACACACACACACACACACACACACACACACACACACACACACACACACACACACACACACACACACACACACACACACACACACACACACACAGATTGTTGACTCATTTTACATTACATTCTAAATAGATAGACAGGACAATTATCCGGAAACATTTGTGGTACAGCACCTCATGTTGATTATGTATATAACAGTATATGCAAAAATAATGTCAATGGCATGTGAGAAGATTAAAATATCACCCTTGTGTGTGTCCAGTGGAGTGTGTGAGCTGTAACGGGGAGAGCTACAGAGGTCCCATGGATCACACAGAGACAGGATGGGAGTGTCAGCGCTGGGACCTGGAGGAACCACACAAACACCTCTTCCACCCCAAGAGGTAACACACACATATGCACGCACACACACACACAGAAACACACACACTCACGTTCTCTCAGTATGAGGCTCTGGGGCCTCTTCATTACAGAAACAAAGGGATGATTAAAGACGTGTTAACAAGTCTAACACTAATCCACACCACCTGCTGCTGGGGCAGGACACACACACACACATTCACACACACACACACACACACACACCCTTCACCTCTGTGATGAAGATGCCCTCAGCACCTCTGAATCTCTGTTAGTATTACATTAAAAAAAATATATATTATTATATATAGATATGTTTTTATCAGGGGAGCCCAATTGAGACCATGGTCTCATTTCCAATGGTGCCCTGGGACCATAAAGTAAAAGAACAAGCACACTACACCAGAACATCACCAACATCACAGCCATCATAAACAAGTTATTACATCAATGTTTCAAAACAAATGCACACCTCAGTGAACTAATTTATCATCAGGGTTTTAAAATGCCCTAGTGGCACCAGGAAATCCAAATGTAATTAATTGTATAAGTGATTCCAAAAATGTGGCGCATGAAAACTAAAAGCTGATTTCCCAAATTCCATGGAAACTCAAGGAATCTGAATATTTACCAAACCCGTTCACAGGGTTGGTTATCTCATTCTTTTATACATTAGCAATGAAGTTAGGGAAGTTGGAAGCTTGTGTAGTAGGGCTTTGTAAACACAAATGGAGTAATGCATTTATCTAAGGGACTTTAATGAGGGCCAGCCAACCTTTTGATACGGGATGCAGTGGTGAATATTAAATCTATCACCAGGAGGAATGAGATGGAGAACACCTGCACTATAAAAAGTAATCACTTCTGCTAACAACATTTTTGGCTGGAAACCAGTTGCCTAGAACCATTCAAGTAACCCAACTAATTGTATTTCAATGTTCAATACGCACAAAAAGCTTATTTCTCACAAACGTTGTGCACAAATTGGTTTACATCCATTTTAGTGAGCATTGATCCTTTGCCATCTACCTGATATGTGTGGCATATCAAGAGCATAATCATTACACAGGTATACCTTGTGCTGGGGAGGATAAAAGGCCATGCTAAAATGTACAGTTTTGTCACACAAAACACAATGCCACAGATGTCTCAAGTTTTGAGGGAGCATGCAATTGGCATGATTACTGCATTTTAGAGAATTTGGTAGTACGTCCAACCGGCCTCACAACCGCAGACCACGTGTATGGAGTCGTGTGGGCGAACAGTTTGCTGATGTCCACATTGTGACCACAGTGCCCCATGGTGGCGGTGTGGTTATGGTATGGGCAGGCAGGCATAAGCTACGGACAACGAACACAATTGCATTTTCATCTATAGCAATTTAAATGCACAGAGATACCATGATGAAATCCTGAGACCCATTATTGTGTCATTCATCCGCCGACATCACCTCATGTTTTAGCATGATAATGCACGGCCCCATGTCGCAAGTATCTTGAAACAATTCCTGGAAGCTTAAAATGTACCAGTTCTTCCATGGCCTGCATACTCACCAGACATGTCACCCATTGAGCATGTTAGGGATGCTCTGAATCGACGTGTATGAGAACGTGTTCCAGTTCTCGCCAATATCCAGTAACTTCGCACAGCCGTTGAAGAGGACAACATTCCACAGGCCTCAATCAACAGCCTTTGAATTAATTTTTTCTATGGCAAGACCTGAAAAGAGTTGTCTAGCAATAATCAACAACAAATTTGATAGAGCTTGAAGATTTTTTAAAAGAATAATGGGCAAATGTTGCACCAGGTTTCGAAAGCTCTTACATGCTGACTAGACAGGCACGCACGTACGTCTGCGTGCGCAAACACGCACGTATTGATTTTGTTAATTCACACTAGACACGATCAGGACACACAGGTTGAAATATCAAACGAACTCTGAACCAACTATATTAATTTGGGGACAGGTCGAAACACATAAAACCATCATGCACATTTAGCTAGCTAGCTTGCTGATTCTAGCTAATTTGCCCTGGGATATAAACATTGGGTTGTTATTTGTGACCGACAGCCTTGATTCGGTCATATGTAGCAAAAATATGAATAGTTTTTAAAAAATATTTGATAAAATCAGAGACACAGAGCTACAAACTGGTATATCATACACTGCATTTGAGGACCAATGTGAAAGTAATTCTGCTTTGAAAGTTGATAACCTCTACGGGATTTGTGTCCCTATACCAGGACTGTTGAGCTAAAGTGCACTAATGTGATTAGCATGATTTTGTAAGTAACAGCAAACTTTCCAGGACATAGACATGTCTTATATGGGCAGAACGCTTAAATTATTGTTAATCTAACTGCAGTGTCCAATTTACAGTAGCTATTACAGTGAAAAAATACCATGCTATTTTTTGAGGAGAGCGCACAACAACAAATACATTTTATCACGGCAACTGGTTTGATACATTCACCTCTGAAGGTATATAATGTACTTACATTCAGTAATCTTGCTCTGATTTGTCATCCTAAGGCTCCCAGCGATAAAATGTAGCATAGTTTTGTTTGATAAAATACATTTTTATATTCAAATGTAGGAACTGGGTTCTTATCTAGATTTGTGAAAGTTAGTGTAAGCTAAATGATCCATAATGTAAGACATTCCTGGGAGAGTGTAAACTTACATGTTGTATTACCATATAATTTTTGTATGTTCTCTGTAGTTATTAACTTGAAAATGTATAAATTGACCAATTCGGCACATTTGGGTAGACTTGATACAAAATACTGTGCAGTATTGCAATGCTCCACTGGATCAATCTGAAACTTTGCACACACACTGCTGCCATCTAGTGACCAGCATCTACATTGGGCCTAAACTGCAATATTATATTATGTCCTTCAGGTCCTGAGCAACAGGCCGTTAGATTTGGGTATGTAATTTTAGGCTTTTTTTTTTTAAATGGTCAGATCCATGTAACCTCAGTTTTGAGAAAATGGTCTATGAATGTTTTGGTATGCACTGGAGACCTCATAGTTGTCTACACCCATTCAGCATTTTTACACCCTCTTAAGCTTTAGCCCCACCCATCTCTTTAAGGGTTGATCCAAGTGTTCTGTCCTAACAACAGCAGTCAAGCACCCAAGCTAGCTAGCTAACGTTGGCTTTTCCCAGACACAAATGAGAGCTCATTGACGATTATACTCACCATAGCAGAGCTGGTTAGGCTATTTTGTTATGTTATCCAGAGCGTTGGTGACTGCAGCTGCGCTCCTTGCAACAATTAACACTTTTCCCCCAACGTTTACTGACACCGGCCATATTCAAAGGGTGTTAAGCGTTCATAAATTTGTCAGTTATTCTGCACTCTGGCACAATCAGATGAGAGTGCACTGAAATCGGAGAAGATAGCCAGAGCGACGTCATGTCCAGCCCACTCATTATCTCAGCCAATCATTGCTGTCTTTTTCTGTGGCTAAACCAACTAGGCTTTTAATTTAACAATTGTACTCATATTTACAGATATTAAGGCACAGGAAAGTTTGCCTGTTCCAGAAGTAATTTCTGCCAAAAACAAATGATTTAAAAAAAAGTTTACGTTCTAATGGCTCTGCTGTGAAGTAGTGACCAGAGACATATGCTTAGTTTCCTGAAATGAGTCACATTTTACCTGACATGCACAAGGTCCTTTTTTTCTGGGTCTTTGTAGAATTTGGACCCATTTTGAGTCATACAAAATTGTGTGTTCTCTACTCAGACAATTAATCCACAAATGAAAGGGAAACCTAGTTAGTTTCTAGTAATCTTTCCTCCTTCAGTCTTTTTCTTCTTCTTCTGTGGACTTTTTATGGTGATTGGCAACCAACTTTAAGGTGCATTACCGCCACCAACTGGACTGGAGTGTGGACCTCAGTTCATCTTTCAATCACCCACGGGGCAGCAGCGGGGCGGCAGGTAGCCTAGTAGTTAGAGCATTGGGCCAGTAACTGAAAGGTTGCTGGATCGAATCCCGGAGCTGACAAGGTAAAAATCTGTCTTTCTGCCCGTGAACAAGTCAGTTAACCAGTTAACCTCATTGCTCATGTGTATCTCTATCTGTCCCAATGACTTGTTGAAATCCTACTCTTCCCTCTGTATGTTGTGTTGCAGGTATCCTGATAAAGGCCTGGTTGATAACTACTGTAGGAACCCAGATGGACGTCAACGACCGTGGTGTTTCACCACGAACCCACACACACTCTGGGAGTACTGCAACATCACAGCCTGCTGTGAGTGTCTGTGTGTGCATGCATGTGTGTGTGGTGTGAGTAACTAATCCAAATGTACAGCTTCCTTTACCTGTCATTCTGCCCCCTCCTCTCTCTCTGATTGGCTAAGGATGAGGAATGCTGTTTGAAGGAATACACACCCTCTCATTTTACTCTGGTGTCCTGCTTCATTCACTGTTTATTGTTCTAAACAGGCCCTTGCAACTGTCCTGTAATTATAGTAATTTTCACACACACACACAAACACACACACATGCACAAGCACACACACATGCATGCACACACTCACACACGCACACAAAGACACACACATACAGTACATGCGTACACAAACACAAACGTATGTGCACACACACTTTAGAAAGCTCAGGTACTCTGCTATATAAACCTCATATCAGACACACAGAAGTCACACATATTATGCTCCAGTTACATACAAGATGAGGGGGGGTGTGTACCTGTTTATACAAGAGAGGAAGAGAGAGAAATACATCTCTATAGTCATCATATTTCTGCTTGTTGAGGGCTGAAGTGAAGAGAGTCTATCTATAGAAGGTTGACAGAGAACAGCACTTAAACGCTGCAAGTGTGTTTTGTTTTTCTCTGACTGGCTCTTCACTGCTCTGTTTGAGTAATCAGGAGCTCTGAAACTCGGTCTTTACAAGATGGCGTCTTTTCAGTTGGACTCTTTCTTTGTCTCATTGTAGTATCTGATACAGGCCTTGGAAGTCAACCCAGTCTAGTTTTATGGTCTAACCCTTAAACTAGGTAGAAGGCAAGGCAGAAAGAAAGACATAGAAACAAAGAGCTATATTGTTTTGGCCTGTTCTACTCCCTGTACCTGTCTTTATTATCCTTACTAGTAGCAGTCTATTTTCAGACAGATCCACAGAAAACTGTCAGTTTAGATTCTGGACAGCTAATATGCTACCGTATATTTCTGGGAAAATTTAGTCAGAATTATGTCCTTCTTATTGCAACTTAATTCATCAGCTAATTGAGTACAATGTATTGTATAGAGCAGTTAAGTCCAAGTCAGCCTTGTCCTTGTTACAGTGTCCGAGTGGCACGTTGGCCTCAAGGAGAAACTATTTCAGTATAACAGAGGGTATAGGTGATATGGCTATGTTTAATCTGTCTCCGTCTCTTTCTCTCTCTCCCTTTCTCAGCCACAGACAGTGTGGTAGAGTTGGAAGTGACTACTATGTGTTTCTGGGGTCAAGGTGAGGGCTACAGAGGGTCAGTAGCAGTAACACCCAGTGGGGTGATCTGTCAACGCTGGGACTCACAGTACCCCCACAACCACTCATACGTTCCCCAGAACTACCGCTGCAAGTGAGTGAACCGCACTTGTATCGACAGCCCTACACACAATATGTTTGTCTTTGTGTGAATCTATCTTTGTGTGTGTGTGTGTTTCAGAGACCTGAGGGAGAACAACTGCAGGAACCCAGATGGACGTGACCTCCCATGGTGCTTCACTTCAGACCCTAACGTTCGCACAGCGTTCTGCACTAACATCCCCCGCTGTGGCAAACAGAACGCTGAACCTCAAGGTGAGAGCCTATTGTAACATAGCTCCAGGAGATGATACAAGTCTTCAGGTCTCAGACAATCATAGTTCAATGAGTGCTGTAGAGTGTGCAAAGCTGTCAAGGCAAAGGGTGGCTAATTTGAAGAATCTATTTTGATTTGTTTAACACTTGTTTGGTTACTACATGATTCCATATGTGTTATTTCATAGTTTTGATGTCTTCACTATTATTCTATAATGTAGAAAATAGTAAAAATAAAGAAAAACCCTGGAATGAGTAGATGTTTCCAAAATTTTGACTGGTACTGTATATTTAAGACCAAAAACTTTTAGACTTTTACTGAAGTAGTATTTTACTGGGTAACTTTTACTTGAGTAATTTTCTATTAAGTTATCTTGATACTTTTACTCAAGTATGACAATTGGCTACTTTTTTCCACCACTGTGAATTATTTTGCTGTAACAATATTGGTAAAATGAAGATCCCACATCTGTAGGACTCTGGTAATGATAGCCCACTACACATAAACAAACTAGCTCTGACAAATTGGACAGTGATGTGAGGCTCTGTCCCATTGGATAGAAGCTATAAACCATTGGATAGAGAGGAGAAAGAAGCTACTGTATGTCCCATTGGATAGTATCAAAAGGGAGGAGCTGTGAGGGACTCTGTGGGATTCATATTATGTAGGGTTGTGCTTTTCTCACACTCAGATGGGAACCTCGGGCCTGGGACAGTTTTGTGACAGTTGTTTTATGGTCATTATACTCGACTTGTTAAAAGTACAGTAGCCCTTATTCAGCTATCCAGTTAGCTAAACACTCATTCAAATAACTCTGTGAGAAGCAGGGTGCCGTTTTGGAAGTTTATTGAATCACAGTGTGAAACTGCAACAAACACAAAAGTACATGTTTTCAGTTACAGTAATATAGAGCACAGAATGTCTTCCACAATAACTGTACTAAATGTATGAAATAAGGAATAAGAGTACTCACTCAAGAGCCAAGTATAAAATAAAGTTACTAGAATGCAACTGTATGCTTGATATTGTTCAGCTAGGTGTCCCTAGGGAGAAATAGCATTGAAGCTGATTCAAAGTACTTCAACTGGGAACGACATCTTCAACGCACGTTCTAATGAACTCGCACACCGAATCAGCGTATTCGTCAATGTTGTTGTCTGACGCAATACGAAACATGTCCCAGTCCACGTGATGGAAGCAGTCTTGGAGTGTGGAGTCAGCTTGGTCGGACCAGCGTTGGACAGACCTCAGCGTGGGAGCCTCTTGTTTTAGTTTCTGTCTGTAGGCAGGGATCAACAAAATGGAGTCGTGGTCAGCTTTTCCGAAAGGGGGGCGGGGCAGGGCCTTATGCGTCGCGGAAGTTAGAGTAACAATGATCCAAGGTCTTTCCACCCCTGGTTGCGCAATCGATATGCTGATAAAATTTAGGGAGTCTTGTTTTCAGATTAGCCTTGTTAAAATCCCCAGCTACAATGAATGCAGCCTCCGGATAAATGGTTTCCAGTTTGCAAAGAGTCAAATAAAGTTCATTCAGAGCCATCGATGTGTCTGCTTGGGGGGGGATATATACGGCTGTGATTATAATCGAAGAGAATTCTCTTGGTAGATAATGCGGTCTACATTTGATTGTGAGGAATTCTAAATCAGGTGAACAGAAGGATTTGAGTTCCTGTATGTTTCTTTCATCACACCAGGTCACGTTAGCCATAAGGCATACGCCCCCGCCCCTCTTCTTACCAGAAAGATGTTTGTTTCTGTCTGCGCGATGCGTGGAGAAACCCGTTGGCTGCACCGCCTCGGATAGCGTCTCTCCAGTGAGCCACGTTTCCGTGAAGCAAAGAACGTTACAGTCTCTGATGTCCCTCTGGAATGCTACCCTTGCTCGGATTTCATCAACCTTGTTGTCAAGAGACTGGACATTGGCAAGAAGAATGCTAGGGAGTGGTGCACGGTGTGCCCGTCTCCAGAGTCTGACCAGAAGACCGCCTCGTTAAACTGCCACAAGGGGGTGCTAAACAACTAACAGGTCCAGAACACTCCACGCCTGGGGTCTTTAACGATCCCCATTAACCTAACTCTGACCACTGTGGTCTTCTGAAGAAAGAAGGATAACCACTTCAGAGGTAGGCCGAGAGAAGACCTTCAGAGTTCCCTCCTTGACAATTCTCACATTGACTTTCCTCACCATCCCATCCCAGCTGTTAAGGGTGTTCACAACGATGGCCATAGGCCATTTATTTATTTTAGGCTGACTGTCCTTCATTAAGACAACTTCCCCTTCTTTAAGATCTGTGCTCTTGTCCTGCCACCACCGGTTCCAAAAGGTGTCAGCAAGACTTTGTACCTGCTTCCACTCTTGCTTGTAGTGTGACGACCCTCCCACTCTGTCTGCCGTATTCTCTCTTTGTTGTTTCCTTATTAGGATGCTGGTGGGTGGAGTTGGGAGGGTCGTCAGCTACATGGGAAACACCTGGGCCCGGTGTCTCCCAGGATAAATACACCACTTCCCCATTCATGGAGGAGACTCTTTCCATGCAGACACTTTGATAGTTTTTGTTGTGTGTCTTGGTGGTTTTTGGTTGTTTGCCTTAGCACCTTTCAAAACCCTGCATTATCACATTCATGCATGCAAAACACTCACTTACACTACTGATTACACACACCATTGTATATTTTCCTTAGTTGCTTTAGTTAATAAATATATATTTTGTTACTCCTTATCTCCACGTTGTCTCCCTTTTGTTACGGGCTTTGAGCCGGTTCGTGACATGTGGGGGCTCATCCGGGATATTTGAACTATTGGTTTGGGAGACCGTGGAGGTACGTGTTTGGTTTGCATATTGTGTTTGAGTTTGATAGGCCCAGTATTGGTTGCCTTTGTTGTTTGGTTTGTGTGCTGCGTTGGAGAGAGTATAATGGTTAGTTTCCAGGCCCTGCCTTTCCTGGAAACTCTTGTTCTACTTTCTGTTGGGACGTCAGTCTGAGGTGAATAATCGGCTGTGTACCTCGGTGGGAGATTTGGGTAGGGTAGTGGAACTTGCTACCCGGAGCTATAGCCTTTTTCCCCTGATAGGCTTAGTGACATGTTTCATTTTTTTGGAATATGTTGGGCATGGTTAATGTTTGTTATTTTTGTGTGGTGTCTGTGGACTGAGCAGTTGTCTCGGGGGCACATCCGTGGCTTGGTGGAATTTGCCAGCATGCTGGGGAGTTTTTCCTTGCCAGCGGGCTACAGTGCGTAAATTCCCACCGCAAATCCGCACGAAGACAAGGGTTGAGCCCGACTCCCATGGTAAAGCTAACTTTGGGCAGGAGTGTCACTACTGTCAAGGTTCAGGTCATTGGAAAAATGAATGTCCACTTCCCAAAAACGAATGTTCTGCTTCCCAGAACATGCCTGGTGGAGGAGAGGGGACACCAGTCTTCTGTGTCAAGAGCATAGCTGGGATGAGGATGAGGGGTGATTCCGGGTCTGAAGATGCTTGGATGAAAGCCTGGCATTCGTCACAGCAGTGACCTCAGCCATCAATGCTGTCAGGACTTTGTGTGTAAGGCACAAAGTGCCTTTGTGTACAGCTCTTTTGCATAAGCACATGAACATCGCCACCCACCATTTGCTATTGGCATGACCTCCTCTGGTGAGGCGTGAGACCACCTCCCATGGTCCAAAAACGTCCACACCGACGTAGGTGAAAGGTGGTGCAACCTGTAGCCGCTCAGCTGGCAGTTCTGTCATCTGCTGGTGTTCCGTCTTCCCGTGGAGCTTCTTGAACACGACACACTTGAAGAGTGCACTCCTGATATACATCTCTTAGCTCCAACCAACCAGAGTCCATCTGCTTGGATGGCATCCTCTGTGAAATGTCTCCCTTGATGTTTCATGGCGGTGACACACAAGTAAGATTGCCAGGTGGCAACGACCTGGATTGATGATGGTGTTGACATTGTTTGTTCCTAATTTAGATTGCTTGATTTGGCTTCCAACTCTGAGCAGCCTGTCACTGTCAACGATAAGATGCAGACTTCGTAGACTGCTGTCAGTGGGAAAACTGTGTTCTGCTGTTATGCACCTAAATTCCTCTGCATAACATTCGTCTTGGACACTTTGGCTCTTTCCAGCTCTTCTTCAGTGGGATTCTTCAGACAGATGTTTCATCCATGGCAGCTGCTCTCTTGTGCAGACTGAGAGAAGATCCAAGCTATGTGGATTAAGCGTGCTACTGTCCTTATGAGACTGTTCCATTTGGAGAAACGCTCAAAACGTTTGGAGCTCAGCAGGTTCTTGGAGACTTGAGTGATATTAGAAGTCACCTGTGGCCGTATCTCAGAGTCGGAAGCAGAGTTGATAAGGCCAAACAACTCTAGAGATTTGGAGGAGTGCAGGGCAGGATTCTGAAGAAAAGCTGGTCCAGACAACCATGTTGTGTTGCTGAGGGCTACTGTTACGGATCTAAACTCATGGTCAGCTGGGTTGAGATCTGCGGGCACGTACCTCCATTGGTCTGGGGACGGGGATTCGCTGAACTCTGTTGCTCACGTAGCCGTAGTACCGCCTTGTTTGGTTGTGGATGTACACAAGCACCACTTTGCTGTCCGAATAGTATGTGATGCTGTCAAACTTCAGATCCATCTCCTCAACTATCAACTCTGCGATCTGGACTGCCACCATGGCTGCACATAGTTCCAGTCTAGGGATAGTGAGTTCTGACTGGGGAGCCAGCTTGGCCTTTCCAAAGACAAAGCCAACTTCACTTTTTTTTCGCTTTGGCAATAACTATACTAGCCCTTGAACTGGCTGACGACCTCGAACTGACTGACGATTTGTAAGAGCGCAAACTTATAGACTGTGAATTGAATGTTCCATGTTTCTCTTTAATGTTTTCATCTTTCTGCGTAGAATTGTCCTTACTACTTTCCTCCATGATGTGAGGTAAGCGTGGCATGTAGGGGAAGACTAAAGCTGGCGATGTCGTGATGGCTTCTTCTGCGCCGAGATGACAGCCCATTAAATCTTTAATCCTTACTGCTAAACATGGAGGTTCCTCTCTTACGTGTAGCCGTGCCTGTCTTTTCACTATACTGGACTGGCTAAATGTACAGTAGCCCTTTCACAGTGTGAAACTGCAAACACAAAAGTACATGTTTTCAGTTACAGTAATATAGAGCACAGAATGTCATCCACAATAACTGTACTAAATGTATGAAATAAGGAATAAGAGTACTCAATCTAGAGCCACATATAAAATAAAGTTACTAGAATACAACTGTATGCTTGATATTGCTCAGCTAGGTGTCCCTAGGGAGAAATAGCAGTGAAGCTAATGCAAAGTAGCTAACAGCTAACTCAAATATTCATATTTTACAGAAACATGAACATTTTTTGTGATAAACATTTATCTTGTGTTAATAAACACATGTACTTACAGACATTGCGTCATATGAAGCTTATAAAGAATGATGTTGAAGGATTGTAACTACTCTGTCACACTTGCACATTGCTTCACATCTGAAACTGCTTCCTGTCACATGACACAAACAGGTACATTTTACACTGCTGCACATAAACTGCCACTAGGTGGTGCTAAACAACTAACAGGTCCAGAACAGTCATGTTGTGGACTACCAGTCAAGACAACAGAGATCAGTATAGTTTTCCTAATATATTCCCCTGGGGCTGGTTTGTAATATTCTATTACATTAACATAAATATGTTTTCATATTTCATTAGCTTGGTCTCATGTATGTGTTTCAGACTGCTACACGGGTAGTGGAGAGAACTACAGAGGCGAGGTTTCCAGGACTAGGTCAGGTCTTCCCTGTTCCCTCTGGAGTGACCACAGCAACAGGTAGCAAAACCACACACTACACATCTTTGATGGTAGGGAGTGCCCTACCTATATGGAAAAAACCCATGCATTTCACATGTAAATGGATGAAGTGTCCCAAAAACACTTAGTTTTTGCATGACCTGACATATCAAACAAAATGGATGACGTAATACACAATTTGATGACGTAGTAAACAAAAAATGTGAGCACTACTGTCTGAAATCACACAAACGTTTGAGAGTGCGTCTTTAACCTGTAGTTGATCCCCTCGTTGGGACATTCCCCACGTCCCCATAAAGACAAAGGTTATTTTAAGCTTACAGTAGGTGTTAGGTTTAGATTTAGGGTTACAGTTAGAATTAGGGATAGGGGTTAGGGAAAACATATGCTGTGTGTGTGTGTGTGTGTGTGTGTGTGTGTGTGTGTGTGTGTGTGTGTGTGTGTGTGTGTGTGTGTGTGTGTGTGTGTGTGTGTGTGTGTTTGTGAAAGCATCTGGGACATGCTTCAAGCCTCACCTCTGAACCTGAGCCTCCTCATTTTTCGGGAACACTTCAAATCCAAACAGCTCCTCTGCTTGGCTCCCACCCAGGGGTTAGACGTCAGAGGTCAGGGATAGAGTTTAATATTTTCCCGGTGATTTACAAATGTTTAATCCCGAGAATTAATCACTTTTCCCCCGGGTGACCTGGTATTTCCAGTCAAAACCGGAAGTGTCATTCTAAAACATATAAAGCATATAAATATGTCTCAATTTGATTAGAGCACGAATCGGCATGAAAATTCAAGCATGATGCTACCTGAGCTTGATGAGCCATACATTAAAGACATTTTAACAGTCCATTCCCAAAAGAGTGTAAAAGATTGTGCAGTTATCCAAGACAGCATTTACGGTGCATTCGGAAAGTATTCAGGCACGTTGACCTTTTCCACAATTTGTTACGTTACAGCGTTATTCTAAAATGGATAAAATCGTTTTTTCTCCTCATCAATCTACACACAATAGCCCATAATGACAAAGCAAAAACAGGTTTTAAGACATTTTTGCAAATGTATTAAAAATAAAAAAGTTTACTCAGTACTTTGTTGAAGCACCTATGGCAGCAATTACAGTCTCGAGATCCTCTCAAGCTCTGTTAGGTTGGACGGGGAGCGTTGCTACACAGCTATTTTCAGGTCTTTCCAGAGATGTTCGTTCAGGTTAAAGTCCAGGCTCTGGCTGGGCCACTCAAGTACATTTAGAGACTTGTCCCGAATCCACTCCTGCGTTGTCTTGGCTATGTGCTTAGGGTCGATGTCCTTGTTGGAAGGTGAACTCTCTCCCCAGTCTGCGGTCCTGAGCGCTCTGAAGCAGGTTTTCATCAAGGATCTCTCTGTACTTTGCTCCGTTCATCTTTCCCTCGATCCGGACTAGTTTCCTATTCCCTGCAGCTGAAAAACATCCCCACAGCGTGATGCTGCTACCACCAAGCTTCACCGCAGGGATGGTGACAGGTTTCCTCCAGACATTACGCTTGGCGTTCAGGCCAAAGAGTTAAATTTTGGTTTCATCATATCAGATAATCTTTTTTTTTCATGGTCTGAAAGTCCTTAAGGTACCAACTTGGCAAACTCCAAGCGGGCTGTCATGTGCATTTTACTGAGGAGTGTATTCCGTCTGGCCATTCTACCATAAACGCCTTATTGGTGGAGTGCTGCAGAGATTGTTGTCCTTCTGGAAGGTTCTCCCATCTCCAAAGAGGAACTCTAGAGCTCTGTCAGAGTGACAATTTCTTCGACCTCATGGCTTGGTTTTTGCTCTGACATGCACTGTCTACCGTGGGATCTTATATAGACACGTGTGTGTGCCTTTCCAAAACAAACAACAATTAATTGAATTTACCACAGGTGAATACCAATCAGTTGTAAAAACATCTCAAGGATGATCAATGGAAACAGGATGCACCTGAGCTCAATGTTGAGTCTCATAGCAAAGGGTCTGAATACTTATGTAAATAAGGTATTCTGTTTTTTTTTTTTTTTTTACATTTGCAAACATTTCTAAAAACCTGTTTTTGTTTTGTCATTATGGGGTATTGTCTGTAGATTGATGAGGATTGGATTTGATTTAATGCATTTTAGAATAAGGCTGTAACATAACAAAATGTGGAAAAGGTCAAGGGGTCTGAATACTTTCCGAATGCACTGTATAATATACTGTTTATGCTACCGCACATTAAGCATGACAGAAAAACATAAAAGGCCATAAATGTAGCTATGCTCTCTTTGGTTTATAAATGTGTTAAGCTCCAGTAGGCCAGTATTTTTGAGTGTGGTATTACTGTACTGTATTGTATTGTATTATAGGACTGGAATTACTAACCTCTTTCAATGAAGCTCGGAGAGAACATGCGATGCTGGTGCAGGATATGTGTTCAACAAGTCGGTTTGTGATATTTCTGCCCTGCTAGAGCTGCCCTGGTCAACTGTAAGTGCTGTTATTGTGAAGAGGAAACATCTAGGAGCAACAACGGCTCTTCCGCAAAATGGTAGGCCACACAAGCTCACAGAACGGAACCGCTGAGTACGGAAGCGTGTAGCGCATAAAAATAGTCTCACTCACTACCGAGTTCCAAACTGCTTCTGGAAGTAATGTCAGCACAATAACTGTTCGTCTGGAGCTTCATCGAATGGGGTTCCATTGCTGAGCAGCCGCACACAAACTTATGATCACCATGCGCAATGCCAAGAGTCGGCTAGAGTGGTGTAAAGCTCGTTGCCTTTGGACTCTGGAGCAGTGAAAATGCCTTCTCTGGAGTGATGAATCACGCTTCACCATCTGGCAGCCCTACGGACTAATTTTGGTTTGGCTGATGCCAGGAGAACGCTACCCGCCCCAATGCATAGTGCCAACTGTAACGTTTGGTCTGTGGCTGTTTTTTATGGTTCGGCCAAAACCCCTTAGTTCCAGTGAAGGGAAATCTTAGCGTTATAGCATACAATGGCATTCTAGACGATTCAGTGCTTCCAACTTTGTGGAAACAGTTTGGGGAAGGCCCTTTCCTATTCCAGCATGACAATGCCCGTGCAAAAAGAGGTCCATACAGAAATGGTTTGTCGAGATCGGTGTGGAAGAACTTGACTGGCCTGCAAAAAGCCCTGACCTCCAACCCATCAAACACATTTGGGATGAATTGGAACACCAACTGCAAGCCAGCTTAATCACCAAACATCAGTGCCCGACCTCCCTAACGCTCTTCTGGCTGAATTGAAGCAAGTCCCCGCAACAATGGTCCAACATCTATTGGAAATCCTTCTCTGAAGAGTGGATGCTGTTATAGCTGTTATATGGGGACCAACTCAATATTAATGCCCATGCTTTTGGAATGAGATGTTTGAAAAGCAGGTGTCTACATACTTTTGGTCGTGTAGTGTGTGCGGATCTATATACAGTTGAAGTTGGAAGTTTACATACATTATTCAACAATGTAGAAAATAGCAAAAATAAAGAAAAACCCTGGAATGAGTAGGTGTGTCCAAACTTTTGACTGTTACATAAAAAATAAAAAAAAAAAATATATATATATATATATATATATATATATATATATATATATATATATGAATCTTGAACAGTATTATCTGTTTTGGAGGCAATTTTAAAGGAATAGATTGCGAGAAAGATTGCAATAGTGTGCATGCTTATTCATTGATCCAAAGCAATGATTTTCAAGTGATAGGCTGTTTTACCAACAACAACAAAAAATCTCTACAATTAAAAAGTTAAGGTGACCCCCGAAAGCCAGATGGAGATGTGTAAATTAGATGCGCATTCGGTCCTTACTACAGTAGCATGATCTATGCTGCCAACTAGTGTAACAGGGTTATATTGGTGATTCCCCTTGCCACTTTATTGTTAAGCCAATGGGTTTTTGGTTTTAGTTTTGTCTTGCCTTCACCTACTCAACATGGTATCTTATTGGCTGGTTTGCGTGGCTTGCTTATGAGGGAGGATGTTTCATTAGAATCGTCCCAGTGAACAAGCACCAAACCAGCAGTAAGTTGTTGGTTGCAAAGCACTATGTCAAAAGTGATTTTTATACTCCCAAGTGATGATTTAAATGTACAATTTATATCAAATTGTTTGCAAATGTTATTAGAACACCACACATAAGATTTAGTGTTTTTTGGTGCATGTTTGTTGTGCATTTTGTTGTAGAGAATTCCAGCTAATACTAGCTAGCAACTTCCTGTGTCTGGTGGGGGGGTTCGTATATATTTTGTGAGTGCAGAGTTGGATGGTGAGCCGTGCCTTGCATGATGTGCAATTTTGTGTTGTTTCTATCAGAATAAATCTCCATGACTGGTGCTACAAGTTGGAGTTTGTGTCGATGATTGATTGTACACAACGCAAGAAGAGTACTGTTACACTAGCTCTCAAAGTCACACTTCAGAATTAGACGTTCATCCATGTTTCTCAAATGTCAAATTTCGAGGTTGTTACAAATGTCAAATTTCAAAGTGTTTAAGGTTAAGTTTAGGCTTTAACTCAACATTTTTAAGGTTTGGTTTAAATTTATTAATTAACTCTGAAATCTTAAGGTTAGGCATTAACTCTGAATGGTTAACGCAAGGGTTAAGGTTTGGGATAGGCTTTCTATCGCTGGATTCGAAATTCCAACTTTTGGAATCCGAGGTAGATCCACCATCCCTGTGCCTTAGACTGCTGTGCCTCTCAGGGATTGTGCATGCAGATAGAAGGCCATAGAGAAGACAGATTTAGACATTGCATACAATTGAACAGTTCCATTTCACATCATGCTGTTCATAGAAATAATTTATTATAATATACCGGTTTTCTCGCAGGTATTTATCCCGTGAAAAGGAAGTGGGTTTGGGCAGGAAATCTCGGTAACCCGTTTCCCGGTATTCAACCCTAGTCAGGGATCAGCGGTTTATTGTTTATGTTAAAGAGACTCAGAGGGATCATCCCTCTCTCACACTCAAACTCACACTCACACACACACACACTAGCTGTGCGTCAGTGATGGGTCCTCCTCTGAATTCCCCTCTTCTTATCATCCAGGAATGTCTGGGAAAGAATTCTGTTGGTCACGTTCCAAACATTACGATAATTTCTCTGTCAGTGGAGGTGTGAGGGTGTATGTGAGGGAGAGAGAGAGAGAGAAAAAGAGAGCGAGAAACCATACACACCTGTGGTAGGCTTAATATGCTAGGCTGACTGTATCTCTTACACTGTTATATAAACTCTACGCTTCTTCTTTGCGTGTGTTTAGTGGTGACAGAGATGCAGCGGTGCTGACTGTCAGACAGGAGGGGAGTTTCTGTAGGAACCCAGACAGAGATACATACGGCCCCTGGTGTTACACTAACAGCACTGCTGTACCATGGGACTACTGCAGCATCAAACTATGTGAGTCTCACACACACACACACACACCTGCTGTAGTGGCATCATCACTATGTTGTCACTGAGACCTGAGACCTGAGACCTCCATCTTGTGTTTCATCCTCTGTCATACAGGTGAATCATCAGAGAACACCATTCCACAGAGAGGTCAGTCCTTCAACTCACGCCTTCTGGTTTTCATCTTGTGCCTCTTCGGGTAAACCAAGTTTTTTCAACATAGTTTCCTCTTTCTAAACTTGTCAGTGGAGGTGTCCAAGGTGTTGTGTTTCATCCATAAGAGGACCAGGATAGTAGGAGGAGCTCCAATTGCCATTACAGACGGAAGCTGGATGGTCAGCATACAGAAAGGGTAACCACACATAGACACACAATTGGCTTTGCATCTCTGTATTATATAGGTGTAAACTGCTCTTGTGGCAGATGTATAGACCATCTGTCCCAGTGTTGGAGTTGGCAAAGGTCCATCCCCAGTGTGTGATATCATGTGTGTTGTGTTTCTTCACCAGGTCCAATCACTGGTGTGGAGGTTCTCTTATACGGGAGGAGTGGGTTCTCACTGACAGACAGTGTTTCTCCTCATGGTAACTGGACCTCTAGCTCTCTCTCTCCCTCTCAATATTCATTTTTAGCTCTATTCCTTTCTTCCTCTGTACCTATTTCTTTCTTATACTTACATCTACCTGTCTCCAACCAGTGTTCCAGACCTGAGTGAGTACCGTGTTTGGTTGGGTGTGTCAGACATCCGTGGCTCGGCTCCTAATGGCTCCTTCAGACAGGAAGTCTCCATCTCCCATGTGGTCTGTGGTCCTGAGGGCTCCAACCTGGCCCTCATACGGCTGGCCAAGTGAGTGC
The DNA here is from genome assembly GCF_013265735.2 of Oncorhynchus mykiss. Classification (NCBI taxonomy): domain Eukaryota; kingdom Metazoa; phylum Chordata; class Actinopteri; order Salmoniformes; family Salmonidae; genus Oncorhynchus; species Oncorhynchus mykiss. Next base: position 33,645,848 of record NC_048565.1, read on the forward strand.
ATAAACAGAAATATACAAACACAGCTGGTCGATTTACATAGTTCTACTCCTGAAATAACTTTTTGTTGATGTGATTATGTCTTTGTCTCTGTAAGGCCTGCCCTCCCTGCCGACAGTGTTCACACCATTCAGCTGCCGGTGGCTGGGTGCTCTATTGCTGAGGGTACGATGTGTAGCATGTATGGATGGGGCGAAACCAAAGGTACACACACATACCATCATACCCATCAGGATTTTATCATCTAGATAAGGAACTGGTTATTCATTAGCTCTACTGATCAAAATCTCCCCACTTCTCTCGCTCAGGGACGGGTCATGAGGGTGTTCTGAAGGTGGTCCATCTGCCCATGGTCAGTAATGAGAGATGTAGAGAACAACACAGAGGGAACCTCCACATCACAGACACCAAGATCTGCGCTGGGGGGAGGAGGGATGAGGGGGTCTGTGAGGTAAGGAGGCTGGTGAACTGCTAATGAAATGTTCTGCACTGAAACACTTGAGCAGAGTTTGCCCTCACCAGGAGAGTACTGTATGTCCTTACTAACGTATGTTTTATGTCTCTCTCCGTCAGAGGGACTATGGCGGCCCCTTGGTGTGCCAGGAAGGAGAGAGCAGGGTCATAGTGGGAGTCAGTGTCCATGGCAGAGGCTGTGCCCGTGCCAACCGCCCTGGCATCTTCATCAACATCCCGTTCTACACACAGTGGATCCACAAGGTGTTCAGACACTACCCTGAACCTCAGATCAACTAGAGACAAACTTTTATCCCATCATCAACTAGAGACCCAACCTTGAGACATCCTACAACCAGTGGATCCATAAGATCTTCAGACACTATCCTGACCCTTACCCTGATCTGACCAACCAGAACCACCTTGATATAGATACGTGTAAGTCCAGTAAGGAACAGCTGAGTCCTTGTGCATTTGAAAGGGGGGAAAATCCAGCTGTATTGTAAATAGCAGACGCAACTCCAGACTTGATGTTGGACTGCTAAAAGACTCATCATGGGCTGTGGAGTGGAACATAATTGTGTTGATAAGACTGCTGGATTGATCTTTAGATAATATAAATATGCATTGTTACAAACATGCTACTAAGGACAACAGAGGTGTGGATATGTTGTCGGCCAACGACCATGTCCTGAAGCTGGTAAGGTTTGGAGTCAGAAAGACGCTGTAGATAAGATGGTAAAAGTGGGAATACACTTGATTCCGGACGTTACTTGAATGTACTGAAAACCAAAAGGCAGCAGCTCTCTACTTCTGTAGTGTGCTTCTGTAGGGCACTGTCAAGGGAACTAAAATACAGTTGGGTCGTTCCACCAATTTGGCCTTTTGAGAAGTGTAAAACATTTAATTTGACCAAATTTTAAAATTCTGCCACAAAGAGCACATGTTCAACTTAAAAAATAAAACATTTCCCCATCTCAAGAGGTTAAATAAAAAATGATGATTTCATCTAAAATCAGCCATAAAACCCTTGTGAAAGCGGGATGGAAGCGTCAATTGAATGCCAGCTTCACAAAATGTTTTAAATTGTTAAAACATTTCTAGCCTGTCTATCTATGGGTAACAGGGTTGACATGTTATGCTTGACCGGCTCAGTTTTCCACCACAAAACACCAGAAAATGGCCAAAAAGAGTAGAACCAGCTCACCTGCTTTTACACTGTGATTTGACTATTAGATGTTCAATGTTTCTTTTGTTTAATATATTTATGTAGGAATAGTTTCACCATATTCAAATTAGAGTTCAATTCACATAACAGGTTAGACCTCAAAATGAAATGGTAAATGAATCACAAATTACATGAAATAAATTACTTTACAAAGCAACACAAATAACTAGGGCTTTACAATGATGGTGAAAACATGGAGAAATGTGGTTAAGGGGGTTAAAATCATCCTAGAAGTCACAGAGGGTTCATGAAAAAACATGTAAAAAGGCAGACTTTATCAAGTCTTTATTCCTATAAAAATCTGATATAGTGAATATATTGACATATTGAATTCTCCATGTGGTCTGTATTAAAGGGCACTTCATTTAATTGGTGCACCATTTCTACTTTAATTTCAAAGGGAAGCGAAAGGCTCTCTTTTCGTGGAACAACCCAGATCTGTACATCTGAGGGCATTTTACTGTACTATGCCTATACGTGTCTCAGTGTAAATAGTTTTCTGAGTGTAAATCTGACAGGCTGAATGTGATATGGGTCTTATAGACCTGTGAGAGGATGGGGACGTTGGCCTTTTTAGGAACACGGAAAGATCAACATGAAGCCGTTGAAGGTAAATAAATGTATGTGTAAATATGTTTTATTTCTGTGTATGTATTGTAAAGGTGAAAGGGTATGCAGCTACAAGGCTTTCCAGTTTCCACTGACCCTCTCCCTCTCTTTTCTATCAATTTTAACTCTCCTTGTCATCTATTCTCCCCTTCTCTCTTCCTGCAGTGATGTATTCTGTTTGATACACACACAATCAGTATGACTGATTGTGTGTGTGTGTGTTTGTATGTGCGTGTGTGTGCGAGTGGGTTCTGTGAATTCTATCAGAGTGAGTTATATTCCCTCACCTCCCTCAGCCTCTGGCAGACATCCAGTAACTATCTACTCTGGAAATGAATTTTCACAGAATCTGTCACTGCAAACTGTTATCAAAATGGAGCTGTTGGCTACTGTATGTTCAGTGTTATTGTGAGAGTATTAGCCTCTATCTCTATCACACATTGATCTGACTATTTCACCTGTGAATGTGAGTGGTCCCTCAAACAAGTATAGCTTTAATTGTTTTTTGTGTGTGTATTTGTAAATGTAGTGAAGTTGCATTCTGTGTCTGTGTGTATATGTGAATTGTTTATGCTGCTATACAAGGTTGTAAAATATTACATTATATGTACATGTATACTATAGGCTACTGTTCATATATTGTTTTTAATTTGAATACTCCATGTCAATATTACAGTACTATGATACCATGTCAATATTACAGTACTATGATATACCTGTAGTACACCGTGTTCCTATCTTAATGTATCTGTAAGTTAATCATTGAATACTGTTTTAATGTGTTTATATTTTAGTGTTACAGTATATTACGTCATGGTACCATACCCACATACAATGAGTTTGTTCATTTAATTTGCATTAGGGTGTTGTGAGTGCAATCATTAGGCCTTATTTCAATGTTTCAGCGAGAATTTGATGCGTTCATCACCAGGCGTTATAACAGTAGACCTAGGCTTCTAACAGGTGTCTATTCAATTCGATTCAGAAAGCATCCATCAAAGGATGGAAGGAAGATGTATTTGACACGTATCTCACATAGGTCTGTAATGCATATTGAAAACTCCAACACTGACATACATGGGACAAGAAAATAAAAAGGTAGGCGCTAATGTCTATAAAAAAAGAATGGAAATGTATGCACTCACTACTGTAAGCAAAATAAAATAACAATAATAATGGCGCTGGAGGGGAGGACTGCCATTTTACGGACTCCTAAACAACTGTGTTATTTTGTTTTTTCGCATTGTTTGTAACTCATTTTGTACATACTGTTGCTTCTACCGTCTCTTATGACCGAAAAGAGCTTCTGGACATCAAAATAGCAATAACTCACCTCGAACTGGACAAAGATTTTTCTTTAATATGTCCGATGCAAAGGATATACTGCTTTGTCAAGAAAAAGCCCAAATCCTTGTCAGTGTGAAGAAAAGAGTAGAAAAAGGGTGAGGAGGGTGGTGTGCCTTGTATAAATTCACAGATGAGTAGGTAAACCACCACTACCCTCGGAATTATTGGCCAATGTGCTATCATTGGAAAACAAACTAAACAATCTGCGATTAAGACTATCCTACCAACGATATATTAAAAACTGTAATATCTTATATTTCACCGAGACTTTACTGAACACCGATAATAGATAAATGAATACATTTTTTAAAAATATATATGGAATTAAGGATTTTTTGTGGATGTTTGCTTTTGCGTTGAATTTGTAGCCTACTGTAGAAGAAGCCTGGTGGGAGGCCGGGAGCAAATTGTTGGCCAGCCTCACGGTCTGTCAGAGGGCGCTATTATTCCTTACAACATTCACCCTCTGATGTCCCAATGCAACAAAATAAAAACGTAGAAAATATGTCTTAATATAACACAATGCTAGTGGCTATTTCTACTTCCTGAGGTTGCGTATGGAGCTCAGTCAGGTTGCAGCAGTCTGTTGTTTACCCATAGCTTTAGATGGAGAATTCTAATGCCCAAAAAGCATATTTTAGCATGGGCTGCACCATTGAGGACTTTCACCATTTTGAAGTACTGGGTGGGACTTCCTATCGACGGGTTGGTTGATAACGTCACAAAAATTATGCAAGCTGCCATGTGAGGAATCTATGGTGGCTCGTTTCAACTCATTGTCATTGCTACCATGTCTGGTTTGTGGTGTTTTGACTCGTGAAGTCTATGCTAATATGGCAAAAATATTGTTAGCTAGCTAACAAAGAACTGTAGCAATGTATTTGAGAGACAAGTGCTCATTGTGAAAATGTGTTTCGGTTTTCAATAAATATGTAGAGACAAAATATAGATATACATGTCAACAACCTAACCCAACCCCATCTGTTTTGCCACATGGTTGTGCACCCATTGGTTTTATTGTACGGGTCGGTTTTGTTGCTTACCAACCCACCCGTCTAGTTGTTAAGGAAGGATCATATAATTCCATCCAGGTCACCAGGAGGGATCAGCCAATGAATTATACTCGTGAGAAAACATTCCATAACTGCAGCTGGCTGTAAACAGCCAACCTTGGCTTTCTACCCATTCAAACAACACACTCCAGGTGGCACTATGCATCTGTTCAGTTTGTTTTCCAACTCATAGTAAAATAATAAACTCCAGGTGGCAGTATGCACCCATTCAGTTTGTTTTCCAACTCAGTAAAATAATAAACTCCAGGTGGCAGTATGCACCCGTTAAGTTTGTTTTCCAACTCAGTAAAATAATAAACTCCAGGTGGCAGTATGCACCCGTTAAGTTTGTTTTCCAACTCAGTAAAATAATAAACTCCAGGTGGCAGTATGCACCTGTTCAGTTTGTTATACAACTCATAGAAGTGGTCAAATAATAAACTCCAGGTGGCAGTATGCACCCGTTAAGTTTGTTTTCCAACTCAGTAAAATAATAAACTCCAGGTGGCAGTATGCACCTGTTCAGTTTGTTATACAACTCATAGAAGTGGTCAAATAATAAACTCCAGGTGGCAGTATGCACCTGTTCAGTTTGTTATACAACTCATAGAAGTGGTCAAATAATAAACTCCAGGTGGCAGTATGCACCCGTTAAGTTTGTTTTCCAACTCAGTAAAATAATAAACTCCAGGTGGCAGTATGCACCCGTTAAGTTTGTTTTCCAACTCAGTAAAATAATAAACTCCAGGTGGCAGTATGCACCCGTTCAGTTTGTTTTCCCACTCATAGTAAAATAATAAACTCCAGGTGGCAGTATGCACCCATTCAGTTTGTTTTCCAACTCGGTAAAATAATAAACTCCAGGTGGCAGTATGCACCTGTTCAGTTTGTATTCCAACTCAGTAAAATAATAAACTCCAGGTGGCAGTATGCACCTGTTCAGTTTGTATTCCAACTCAGTAAAATAATAAACTCCAGGTGGCAGTATGCACCTGTTCAGTTTGTTATACAACTCATAGAAGTGGTCAAATAAGAAACTCCAGGTGGCAGTATGCACCTGTTCAGTTTGTTTTCCAACTCAGTAAAATAATAAACTCCAGGTGGCAGTATGCACCCGTTCAGTTTGTCTTCCCACTCATAGTAAAATAATAAACTCCAGGTGGCAGTATGCACCCGTTCAGTTTGTATTCCCACTCATAGTAAAATAATAAACTCCAGGTGGCAGTATGCACCCGTTCAGTTTGTTTTCCCACTCATAATCAAATAAGAAACTCCAGGTGGCAGTATGCACCTGTTCAGTTTGTTTCCCACTCATAATCAAATAAGAAACTCCAGGTGGCAGTATGCACCCGTTCAGTTTGTTTTCCCACTCATAATCAAATAAGAAACTCCAGGTGGCAGTATGCACCCGTTCAGTTTGTTTTCCCACTCATAATCAAATAAGAAACTCCAGGTGGCAGTATGCACCTGTTCAGTTTGTTTCCCACTCATAATCAAATAAGAAACTCCAGGTGGCAGTATGCACCTGTTCAGTTTGTTTCCCACTCATAATCAAATAAGAAACTCCAGGTGGCAGTATGCACCCGTTCAGTTTGTTTTCCCACTCATAATCAAATAAGAAACTCCAGGTGGCAGTATGCACCCGTTCAGTTTGTTTTCCCACTCATAATCAAATAAGAAACTCCAGGTGGCAGTATGCACCTGTTCAGTTTGTTTCCCACTCATAATCAAATATTAAACTCCAGGTGGCAGTATGCACCCGTTCAGTTTGTTTCCCACTCATAATCAAATATTAAACTCCAGGTGGCAGTATGCACCCGTTCAGTTTGTTTCCCACTCATAATAAAATAAGAAACTCCAGGTGGCAGTATGCACCCGTTCAGTTTGTTTTCCAACTCAGTAAAATAATAAACTCCAGGTGGCAGTATGCACCCGTTCAGTTTGTTTTCCAACTCAGTAAAATAATAAACTCCAGGTGGCAGTATGCACCTGTTCAGTTTGTTAAACAACTCATAGAAGTGGTCAAATAAGAAACTCCAGGTGGCAGTATGTACCCATTCAGTTTGTTGGCGAACTCATAGAAGTAGTAAAATAAAAAAATTAACTACTTCAATGGTGCTGCCCGAGCTCTCACATTTGCTATAATGGAACAGATACAACGATGCAGTGTATGTGTTTAGAAAACCAGTCAATATCTGGTGTGACCACCACTTGCCTCATGCAGAGTGACACATCTCCTTTGCATAGAATTGGTCAGGCTGTTGATTGTGGCCTGTGGAATGTTGTCTCACTCCTCTTCAATGGCTGTGTGAAGCTGGTGGATATTGTCGGGAACTGGAACACGCTTTCGTACACATCGATCCAGAGCATCCCACACATGCTCAATTGATGATATGTCTGGTGAGTATGCAGCCCATGGACAAACTAGGACATTTCAGCTTCCTGGAATTGTGTGCAGATCCTAGCGACATGGGTCCATGCATTGTCATGCTGAAACATGAGGTGACGGCGGCGGATGAATGGCACGACAATGGGCCTCAGTATCTATTCACGGTATCTCTGTGAATTCAAATTGCCATCGATAAATGCAATCGTGTTCATTATCCGTAGCTTATGCCTGTCCATACCATAACGACACCACAATCATGGAGCACTCTGTTCACAACGTTGACATCATCAAACCGCTCGCCCACACAACATCATCTGCCGGTACAGTTGAAACCGGGATTCATCCGTGAAGAGCACACTTCTCCAGCATGCCAGTCGCCATCGAAGGTGAGCATTTGCCCACTGAAGTCGGTTACGACACGGAACTGCAGTCAGGTCAAGACCCTGGTGAGGACAACAAGCGTGCAGTCGAGCTTCCCATACACGGTTTGGTTGTGAAAACCAACAGTTTCAGCAGCTGTCTGGGTGCCTGGTCTCAGACGATCCCGCAGGTGAAAAAGCCAGATGTGGAGGTCCCAGGGTTACTTGGTTACACGTAGTCTGCGATTGTAAAGCCGGTTGGACGTACTGCCAAATTCTCTGAAACAATGTCTTATGGTCGAGAAATTAACATTAATTTCCCTGGCAACAGCTCTGGTGTACATTCCTGCAGGCACCATGCCAATTAAACACTCCCTCAAAACTTGAGACATCGAGTGGCGAAGTGGTCTAAAGTACTGCATCGCAGTGCTTGAGGTTCGATCCCAGGCTGTGTCACAACCAGCTGTGACCGAGAGTCCCATGGGGCCATGCACAATTGGGTCGGGTTAAGGGAGGGTTTGGTCAGTGGGGCTTTACTTGGCTCATCGTGCTCTAGCGACTCCTTGTGGTGGCCCGGGCTCCTGCAGGCTGACTTCAGTCATCAGTTGAACGGTGTTTCCTCCAGCACATTGGGGGAGCTGTTGTGTTGTGTGTGTGACAAAACTGCACATTGGTCTTTTATTGTCCCCAGCACAAGGTGCAACTGTGTAATGATCATGCTGTTTAATCAGATTATTGATATGACACACCTGTCTAGTGGATGGATTATCTTGGCAAAGGTGTAAAAGGGGTTTAAACAAATGTGTGCACGGAATGTCAGACAAATAAGCTTTTTGTGCGTGTGGATTATTTTTGGAATCATTTATTTCAGCTCATGAAACATGGGATCGACACTTTACATATAGCGTTTATATTTTTGTTCAGTATAGTAAAGCAGAAAACCGACATCTTTGCACCATGAATGGAGGATGTTTTATGTACGAGCTGGCCGCGGGGGACGCGAGTGTGTAACCCACTGGGCAGGCTGAGTTGGGACGTCAGAGGTCAAACAGCGTCAGGAATAATAGCGCCCTTTGGTCGTATCTTGGGGCTGGTTGTTGGCTGAGTAAGCTAGTCTACAGTTGGTCGTGAATCAGCTGCCTGAATTGTATCTCATCACTAGCCTACACCCAGTATGGAAATGACATATTTCATGTTTCACCTCAATGGCGGACGACCTGCAGAAGCTGGTCAAACTCCCCTCAGATGCATCCTAAATTATGGTATTATTTCTAAGTTAGTTAGACTGAAATGCTGTGAGAAGGATCACCCATCTAGCCTATTTATAGGCTAACAACTACTGTATGTGTGGAGTCATTATGGAACTCTGCTGTAGAGACACTGGTTGGCCACTGGGCTGTGCTAGCGTACAGGCAATATGTGGAGGATGAATAAGACCTAAATATCTATGAGCCACACACACACAGGAACACACATTCAGGGCTCTCTTTGGCTCAGGACTGTGTGTTTGTCACGGCAGTGATGTTGAGCTAGAGCATAGTTCTCTCCCTAACGATGTCTTTAATGTTGGCTGCTCTTATAGCCCTGCACCCACATCATGGCCCACATAACCCACTCTGTATCCAAAAAACGCTTAACAGGGACATGACTGAGAGACACTGAAACCCAAGGGAGAAAGAGGGGAGGAGGGGTGGAAAGGGAAGGGAGAGAGAGGGAGAGGGGATTAAATACTGAATCCATTGATGTAGCATTAAAGGTCCAACGCAGCCATTTTTATCTCAATATCAAATCATTTCTGGGTAACAATTAGGTACCTCACTGTGATTGATTTAAAATTAAATTGTCAAAATAGCTTCTTAGCAAAGGGCAATTTCTCAAGCAGGAATTTTGCTAGCACTGTCTGGGAGTGGTCTGAGTGGGTAGGGGAAAACAAAAAAATAGTTGTTATTGGCAGAGAAGTTTGGAACTCTCTTTATATTGGTCGATTAAACCTCCATCCCAACCAGGTCATACACTAAAAGGGCATTATTGTCATTTTCACAATTTCACAGTATTATTCCAACCTCATATTGTGACCTGGCCAGTTTACAAGGAACACTCCCCTAGTATGGATTGGACCCCCCTTTGCATCCAGAACAGACTGAATTATTCAGGGAATGGATTCTACAGGGTGTCGGAAACATTTGTTGCTCAATTGGTATCAAGGGACATAACGTGTGCCAGGAAAACATTCCCCACGCCACGGCCCTCCCTTGGGTTGTGCTGTGGGGGAGATCTTTGTGGGCTATACTCGGCCTTGTTTCAGGATGGTAAATTGGTGGTTGAAGATATCCCTCTAGTGGTGTGGCGGCTGTACGTTGGCAAAGTGGGTGGGGTTATATCCTGCCTGTTTTGCCCTGTCCGGGGGTATCGTCGGATGGGGCCACAGTGTCTCCTTACCTCTCCTGTCTCAGCCTCCAGTATTTATGCTGCAGTAGTTTATGTGTCTGTTGTATCTGGAATATTTCTCCAGTGTCCTGTGTGAATTTATGTATGCTCTCATTCTTTCTCTCTTTCTATTTCTTTCTCTCTCTCTGAGGACCTGAGCCCTAGGACCATGCCTCAGGACTACCTGGCATGATGACTCCTTGCTGTCCCCAGTCCACCTGGCTGTGCTGCTGCTCCAGTTTCGACTGTTCTGCCTGCGGCTATGGTACCCTGACCTGTTCACTTGATTGATTGATTGATACACCACCGCCACCAGCTTGTACCAGGCAGGATGGGTCCATTCGACAAATACTGCTTACTCCAAATCCTGACACTGCCATCAGCATGGCAGAACAGAAACCGGGATTCGTCGGACCAGGCAATGTTTTTTCACTCCTCAATTGTCCAGAATTATTGATTACGTGCCCACTGGAGCCTCTACTTGTTTTTTTTCCTGATGTGTGGTCATCTGCTGCAATAGCCGTTCCATAACATGGATCGACGAGTTGTGCGTTCCAAAATGCCGTTCTGCACAGCACTGTTGTACTGCTCCACTACTTGTCTGTTTGTGGCCCGCCTGTTAGCTTGCACAATACTTGCCATTCTTCTTTGACCTCTCTCATCAACATGCTGTTTTCGCCCCCACAGGACTACATCGGACTGGAAATGTTTTGTTTGTCACACCATTATTGCTAAACCCTAGACACTGTCATGCATGAAAAGTCCAGAAGGGCAGCCGTATCTAAGATACTGGATACTGCTCGCCAGGCACCGACGATCATACAACACTCAGTGGCTTAGGTAACTTGTTTTGCCCATTACTATTATATAGAGTGGAAGTTGGAAGTTTACATACACTTAGGTTGGAGTCATTCAAACTAGTTTTTCAACCACTCCACAAATTTCTTGTTAACAAAGTATAGTTTTGGCAAGTCGGTTAGGACATCTACTTTGTGCATGACACAAGTAATTTTTCCAACAGTTGTTTACAGACAGATGATTTCACTTATAATTCACTGTATCACAATTCCAATGGTCAGAAGTTTACATACCCTACCTAGTTGACTGTGCCTTTAAACAGCTTGGACAATTCCAGAAAATGATGTCATGGCTTTAGAAGATTCTGACAGGCTAATTGACATAATTTGAGTCCATTGGAGGTGTACCTGTGGATGCATTTCAAGACCTACCTTCAAACTCAGTGCCTCTTTGCTTGACATCATGGGAAAATCAAAAGAAATCAGCCAAGACCTCAGAAAAAAAAATGTAGACCTCCACAAGTCTGATTAATTCTTAGGAGCAATTTCCAAACGCCTGAAAGTACCCCGTTCATCTGTCCAAACAATAGTACGCAAGTATAAACACCATGGGACCACGCAACCGTCATATCGCTCAGGAAGGAAACACGTTCCTAGAGATGAACGTACTTTGGTACGTTCACAGAACAACAGCAAAGGAAAAAAAAGCATACTTCCAAAGTTCTGGCATAATGGCTTAAGGACAACAAAGTTAAGTTATTGGAGTGTCCATCACAAAGCCCTGCCCTAAATCCTATAGAAAATTTAGTTGGGCAGAAATGAAAAAGCAAGGAGGCCTACAAAATGACTCAGTTACACCAGCTATGTAAGGAGGAATGGGCCAAAATTCACCCAACTTATTGTGGGAAGCTTGTGGAAGGCTACCTGAAACGTTTGACCCAAGTTAAACAACTTAAAGGCAATGCTACCAAATACTAATTGAGTAAACTTCTGACCCACTGGGAATGTGATGAACTAAATAAAAGCTGAAATAAACCATTCTCTCTACTATTACTCTGACATATTCACATTCTTAAAATAAATTGGTGATCGTAACTGACAAAACACAGAGAATTTTTACTAGGATTAAATGTCAGGAATTGTGAAAAACTGAGTTTAAATGTATTTGGCTAAGGTGTATGTAAACTTCTGACTTCAACTGTATATATATTTTGTGTATTTTACCCACTTTGTTCTCCTAATTTCATTTACGATCTTGTCTCATCGCTGCAACTCCCCAACAGGCTTGGGAGAGGCGAAGGTGAAGTCAGTCCGAAACATGACCTGCCTAATCGTGCTCCATAACACCCGCCAGCCTAACCTGGAAGCCTACCACACCAATGTTTCAGAGGAAACACCATTCAACTGGCGACCGGGGTCAACCCAGGTCTGTAGTAATGCCTCTAGTACTGCGATGCAATGCCTTAGATGGCTGCGCCCCTCGGCAGGCCCGTTCTGCTCATTCTATTGTTCAATCGAACAGTAACTGAATGTCTCGATACCTGTCTGTCTGCTTTATATAGCAAGCCACGGCCACAATCCATTTTTGTGAACAGTGTGATGTACCTAATAAACTAGCCAGTGAGTGAATATATAAAACAGGACAATCATGTGTTTTACTGCACTGGGTCTTTAAAGAATTTAAAGCCAGCAGAAAATAGACAGAATATACATTTTATCTGTTATGTGTGAGTTCTTCATGCTAGTGCTGACATGCACAACACACACACACACACAGAGACAGACAGACGGACGGACGGACAGGACAGACAGACAGACAGACAGACAGACAGACAGACAGACAGACAGACAGACAGACAGACAGACAGACAGACAGACAGACAGACAGACAGACAGACAGACAGACAGACAGACAGACCGAGAGAGGCCATGTCCGAACTGCATACTGTGTACTAATTGTGCTATATACTATTTAGCATGTACTGTTTAGTAAAAACGTATGCAGTATGCCACGTCGGCGGTAACATATGACTTTTGGTGCATTTTAGACAAATGGGAACTCAGAGCTCAGACTGGGGAAAATGGGGGCCGCCTCGAGCAAGCCCATCAGTTGTAGGAACGTTTGTATTTTCACCAATGCATTCAACTGAAATTGTTGCAGAAGAAGAATGCTGTCCATGCCATGAGGGGTTATACAGGCCCTCATGGTGTGAGAGTTCAGAGTCATGACAATTAAGGTGACCTTTGGCATGATGTAAAGTTGCTGTTTTCGTTGTTCAAGGTAAGATGAGCCAGTCACTGAGGTAAGGAAGGATCTTGATCCCCTCTAGCTGGAGGAAGCTCAGGGCGGCACTCAAGCATCTTGGAGCCAGGGAGCCGAATCACAGGAAACGTCTGTGTTCAAGTAACACAGGAATGTGAAAGTAAGCATTCTTTAAGTCCAGGGACGTGAACCATACCCCTGTGGTTACGGTCAACCATCCGCAACATGTGGAAGGGGAGAACTTTTAGGAAAACATTGAACCGTTTTAAATCCAGAACTGGACGGAAGCCTCTGTCTTTCTTGGAACCAGGAAATAGGTTAAGTAAAATCTGTTATGATGCTTTTAATCTTGTGACCGCACTCTTCTCCAGGAGAGATATAATATTCTGGTTGAGGGTGTAAGCTTTCAGGAGGTCTGTGGTCATTCTGACCCCTGAGAATGGTGGGGGTCAGCGTCGGAACAGCAGCCCTTGAAAGAGTCATTACTACCCATGGGTCTGAGGAGTGAGATGAACAGTAGGTCAGCTGCTGCTGTTTGGTAAACTGGCCGACTCCCGCCATAGCTTCTACCCCTATGAGTGTTTGTGGCTGCATCACCACCTGGGTCCGGCAAGCACCTGCGTTAGGCTGGTGATAGGGCCAGGTGTGTGTGTAGTGAGAGCGGCAAGGTTCACGCACATCAGGCCTCCCTCTGCCACAACTCTGTGATGCCTTGTTTCTGGCCTGACTAGGCTGTTTTCTACGTTTGATGGCCCGCTCAGTCAAGGGGCCGAAGACCTGTCCAGGGACCACTGGGAGCTTTCTCAGCGTCCGTCTGGAGTGGTCGGATATGGTGGCTTAAGCGAATCAGGCCTGCCGAAGAGTCACAAACGTGTCATTCAGGTTGCAGAGGTCCAGGTCTGTGTGCACTGGTTGGAGCATCTTTTTCTTTTCTAGCATGAGCACTGAGAGAGAATTCCCAATACGGGCCATGCGGGCTGCTGTGTCGTAGACCCATGACAGTAGTTAATCAGTGGACCTGCACAGAGGTCTGGGGCAGCGGATGTCATACTTCCGGACTTCATCTGGGGAGATCATCAGCTATGCTATGCATTCATCCACCTTAGGCATATAGTAGAGCCCATGTTGTTTTGCGTCGCTCATGACAGATGGAGTCTAACTATCCTTGCCGTGGTGGGCAAGAGCCCACCGGTCTGCCAAGCATCTTTGAAGCCCCTTAAGAAAAGCTGGTGAAGGTGGCACACCTTCAGGGGCTGTGGCTTGAGGGTCATTAAGCTCTAGCCGAGCTAAGGCCGCACGCAGGACAGCATGTAGTGAGGCAGAGCTTTCTTCTGACTGTGATCAGAGCCTTGGATTGACTCCTCTGACCATCCTTAGCGTTGATGTTGAATGGGTCCACAATACTAGTTGGCAGTTCCCTAGCCATGTTGGCTGAGTCCTCATCCGGTTCAATAAAGGCCGCCATCGGTTTCATGACTTTTCCCTATTTTGGTGGCCCTGGAAAGGGTCCTGGTGAACAATGCCAGACGCTGGTAAATTATCTGTGGAAACCAGGCCCTCAACTCTGGCTAGCCATGCTTCACTCCTCCAAAGGCAGGATGGCACAAATAATGCAGGGGTAAGAGAGGGCCTTTCACAGGTGACCAATGCCTAGGAAGGTCGGGCACAGGTCATGACCATCTTCCATCTTCCACTTGTAGTTCAGCTCCACAAGAGGAGCAGCCATGCACAGCATCATGGTGATGTTTTGTTCTCACAGCACTTTTAATTCTATCACACTCACTGTATATTTTTTTATTCCATATTTGTTTCATTTGGAGCTGCGAGAACAACGAAATAATAATACAGTAACATAATATGTACCAGTATGTAATATGCTGTTCATTTATCTAAATGTTGATTATACGATCTGTCTGTTTTATTGATGTTTGATCTGAGTCTGATTGGTTATATGTAAGAATTCCTATAGGGGCACACTTGGCTTCCCAGCTCACCCATTACAAGTGATTGAAGCCGAAGCTACATCTCCATGTGATTTATTTATGTATGTATACCCTTTCGGGTATGAATGCAATTTCTAATGTATTTGTTCATGTCAGAATGTTACAGATGTTACTGTGTGTTATTTAGTCGGCAGCAAAGATGTTTACAACAGAACATTTGTATGGTTAGACCACTTTGAAATTAGCTGTTCTGCTAGCGAGCTTTCTAGAAGGTTGCTCACTTGCATGAGGTGACTATAAATATGGAAGTATAGACTAGCCAAATTGTTTACCCTGAGCATAACCACAAAACTAAGGACTTATTAGCCAGCTCTACTTTCTTGTTTATAATTTGTTGTCATGGAGGACTGATTGGGCTCATTGATTCGAAAATAAACGCTGCGCTCATGGAATGGCATGCTTGATCATTACTGAAAAGTGCTATTTACGTTACGTTACAGCCTTATTCTAAAATGTATCGACACAATTCTGTCTTGGAGCTCTACCAATACCTTATACTATGGGACCTTATATAGACAGGTGTGTGCCTTTCCAAATCATGCCCAAGCAATTTCATTTACCACATGTGGAGTTGCAGAAGTTGTAGAAACATCTTAAGGATGATCAATGGAACCAGGATGTAACTGAGATAAATTTTGAGTCTCATAGCAAAGAGTCTGAATAATTATGTAAATAAGGTTTTTCTGTTTATATTTTTTTCATAAATTTGCAAAAATGTCTAAAAACCTATTTTTCATTTGTCATTATGGAGTATTGTGTGCAGATTGATGATGGAAAACTTTTCGAATAAGGCTGTAATGCAACAAATTGTGGAAAAGGGGAAGGGGTCTGAATGCTTTCAGAATGCACTGTAAATACATTTTTTATTTGTATCGACAGTTCATAGTATTATCACAGATGTGTCTTGTTTCCGGAAAGTAGGCATATGTTGCACGTTACTACATTACAGGAGAGGCATTTGAACATAAAATTATATTTGATCAAAATTAGTTTTTTTTGCAGAAATGCCTTCTGGAACATGTGAAATTTCATCTGCCTTAATAACAAACTTGTATGCCATCTGTAAATATGAACACATTTTGTTAAATTATGAGCCTAGTTGGTTTAACCACGGAAAAAGTCAGGAACCTTTCCGCTAGCCATGATTGGCTGACATAATGGATGGGCTGGAGATGCTGCGAGATGAGTTTGGCTGGTCTGCCATGTAGCACGCTTCTGCTCAGTATGTGTAGGTAATCATTTCTAACATGGCTATTTTGAAAGATATCACCAGGAACTGCATAAGCGTTGCTAATGCTCTCCACTTCCTTGAGGACCTAGTTTTGAAATCAGTGGAATGCAGAGTGTAAGCAGAGTAAGATTGCTAAGGAGATACATTTCTGGCTTTTTATTGCAAATAATGTGATAGGAGTTAAAAAGAGAAAACATATAAGATGTCTGTTGTATAAAACACTTGTCCCTGCATTATATCTTCAAACTAAGGGCAGCCATAGCATCCATGACAGAGAGAGAGAAGTGCTCATCCATGTATACTGGTAAGATAGTTTAGCTAGCTAAAGTTACTGTTAGCTAGCTAGCTAAAGTGAACTGGATGGCTCGCTTGCTAACGTTATATGTATGATCTTTGTAGTAATATTATTCTTTATTTTTTTTATCTCAGAGCCATTTGCATTGCTAGTTATAGCCTAATGTTAGCTAACACTGAATCTCGCTAGTTGGTTAGCCAGCTGATTCGTGCAGGGTAGTGGTGTTATGAGTTGGGATAATGGTTAATTGTTTAGCTAGCTAGCTACATGTCTAAATAAAAGACTCCACTATGCAAGTAACCAATTCACTGTACCGTTTACACCTTCTGTATCCTGTGCATGTGACAAATAAACTTAGATTTTATTTGATATAGTGTATGTTTCCCAGAGACAGTAATGTGATAAACAACAAGACCTGCACCAAAGTCAAATTAGGATATAACGTTAGGCCAACAAGACCATGTCCAAGTTCTACAATTCTCTGGTAGAATGCCTTGCTTTTATTTCATCACACTTACAACCATAAGCTATTTTCTGTAATTCGCTTGCCGTTAACTTGTAAATAATTATCTTGTTGTGAGATTATTTTCCAGTAATAACGAATATAATTGAGCTAAAGTTAACACTTTGTCAAGTAAATTATCTATTCATTATTTTAACTGGCTAGCCAGCTAACTTAACATTAGTTAGCTAGCTAACAAGCTAGAAATGAACCAAAACATTGTTTAGAAAGTTGCTTTTAGTTGCCTGGTTTGCTATATTGATATATACTAAATTCATTTTTAAACTGATGGGTTTATTGGTGTGAAAATACACCAGTTATGCTATTTTAGACCACCAGGCTGCTGAGGTCATGCAGCCTGTCGTTTTTGTGTTTATACTTTTTCATAACGACAACGACAAGCTTGATGTTGGACGACAATAGAATGTTCATGATGTCACTGCGACAACTGTCTACAGACATGCCGATAAGTATAAACCAGCCTTTAGTCATGAAATCTTTGGTTGTTAAGTGCACTACCATACTCACTGTGTTTAGCACATGGACTCGCATGTGAATCCTTAAAGATATAGGTGGGGCTAAGGCTTAAGATGATGTGAAAGATGCTGAATGTGTGTAGACAAGAGGGGCTCTCCAGTAGGTGCACCAAAATATTCAAGGGCCATTTTCTTAAAAGTGGGGTGACAAGTTGATCAACTTTCAACTTTCCCATTGCTCCTCAAATGTAGTGGGTGATATACAATTTTCTAGCTCTGAGTCTGTACTTTTATCCAATGTATAAAACAACATTTCAAGTTTTGCTACGTAAGACCACCAAGCACTTCTGGACATCAGATTGACAGTTACTAACCTCGATTTCGACTTCAAATCCGACGACAATTCTGACTCAGCTGTTCCTTTGTTACCATACCAGACCCCATTCCTTTGCTTCATGGGCTACCAAAACGCTATAGGAGTAGATACGGTAGATGAGCCAGCATCCTGGTTAGACTGAGGCGAAGAGAAAATTGCACTCCCCTCCGTTCTGTTGGCAAATGTCCAGTCACTCGAGAATAAGATGGATGAGCTTAGTTTGAAAGGCTTCTATCAGAGAGACTTGAAAATCTACAATATTATGTGCCCAGCAGAGACGTGGCTGGATGACTCCATATACGTAGAACTCAGTTGTTTCTCAATGCAGCGACACGATCGGACAAAACTGTCCTCGGGCAAGTCCAAAGGAGGATGGGTGTGACTTTCCATAAGCAACAACTTCCAGTGTGAAGGAAATCTCAAGCTTTTGCTCACCTTATATAGAATAGCTTGTGGTAAGCTGCAGGCCATTTTATCTAACAAAAGAGTTCTCATCTGTAATTATCATGGCTGTCTACATCATCCGCACAGTCGTGAAGATGGCCTGATAGCGCCTCTTCCCCCACAGGAGGCTGAAAATATTTGGCATGAGCCCTGTGATCCAGAGGCTTTTATCTATCAAGAGAGTTCTCATCTGTTATTATCACAGCTATCTACATCAGGGGTTCCCAACCTTGGGGGTGCACTCCTCAAAGGGGGCGCCAATGTTTTATGTCGGGGGCGTGGGACCTTCCTTGAACAAACATATTTACTGATCTAAAACTATCCATATAGTCGTGATGACTTAGGCTAGAAACAAGCTGTAAAATGCCAGTGGAAGATGCAACTCTAAAGCACATGGGAATGTGGTATGGCTCTATGACATTCTGAAAGCTGAGCTATAACTTTCTAAAGTCAAAGAGTCAAATTAATTGAACTTTGCATGGGAAGTAATCTTATACAACGTGTGACTCTGTCGCTATCAATTGATCTATCCACTTTATGTAAAACAGAATATGTATATTTAAATTGAGAGTTCATATAAATTATGATAATAAATCACATGTAGTAGTGGAATAACTTTTGGGGAAATCAGGTCAAGACTATATTTTCCTTATAAATTATTATTATTATTATTAAATAGCCTACGTAAAATATGTCAAGAGTGTAGTTACACTATGAAGAATTACAAAAACTAGCTTCAAAACAACATTTTCCTAGGTCCCTTAAGTGACATTTTTCAACTGTTAAAAAGGGGGCCCTGGGAAAAAAAGATTGGGAACCCCTTGTCTACATCCCTCCACAAGCCAACATCACTTTGGTACTCAATGAACTGTATGGGGCCATAAACAAACAAGAAACTTCTCACCCAGAGGCAGTGCTTCTGGATGATGGAGACTTTAACGCATAGAGACTTAAAACTGTTCTACCACACTTTGACCAACACTTCCTGCATCACTCTGGGCACTAACACTCTATACCACTTGTATTCTACCCACAGAAATGCATACAAGATCCTCCCTTGTCCTCCTTTTGGCAAATCTGACCACAACTGTATTCCCCTGCTTCTTCTTTACAAACAAAAGCTCAAATTGACTTTCCAGTGTCGTGCTCAATACGGAAGTGGTCTGATTAAGCAGACGCAAGGCTACAAGACTATTTTGCTAGTACAGACTGGGATATGTACCTGGATTCCATCCAACAGCATTGAAGAGTTTAACACATCTGTCACGGGCTTCATCAATAAGTACCTACTAGCTCAGCATTTAACAACATAGTCCCCTCTAAGCTCATCACCAAGCTGGGGACCCTGGAATTGAATATCTCCTTCTGCAACTGAATCCTGGACTTCCTGATGGGCAGGCGACAGGTGGTGAGGGTAGGCAACAACACCTCTCCCACGCTGACCCTCAACATGTGGGCCCCTTAGGGTTGTTTGCTTTGTCCCTCCTGTACTCCCTGTTCAACCACAACTGCACAACTCCAACACCATCATCAAGTTTGCTGATAACACGATGGTGGTAGGCCTGATCACCGACGGCAATGAAACAGCCTACAGGGAGGAGGTCAAAGACTTTTCAGTGTGGTACCAGGATAATAACTTCTCCCTCAATGTCTGTGAGACCAAGGAGGGCATGTCAGCACCTCTTTCCACTCAGGAAGCTGAAAAGATTTGGCATGGGCCCTCAGATCCTAAAAAAAATTCTATAACTGATCCATCGAGAGCATCTTGACGGGCTGTATTACCGCTTGACATGGCAAATGCACCACCCTTGAAGACAAAGCGCTGCAGAAGGTGGTGTGGACAGCCCAGTACATCACTGTGGGTCAAACTCCCTGCCATCCAGGACCTCTATATCAGGCGGTGTCAGAGAAAGGCCCAAAGAATTGCCACCCAAGCCATACTGTTCACTCTGCCACCATCCGGCAAATGGTACCGGAGCATCGGTTCTCGGAACAACAGGCTCCTAGACAGTTTCTACACTCAACCCATAAGACTGATAAATATTTAATTAAATGGTTACTCTGAGTATCTGCACTAACCCTATCTTGAACTGACTCTATGCACACTCACAAACTATATATGCACACTATGTACACACTCACACACTCTCACACAAAACCCACACACATTCACATACACTACATACACACGCACACACATAACACACACACACATAACGACACAACACAAACACATGCACATGTACGCACACATGCATACACACAGAAACATACACACACACTTTTACACTCATCATATGCTGCTGCTACTCTGTCCTTTATTTTACTCTTATTGTTATCTATCCTAAAGCCCATGTGACCTTCCACAAGCTTCCCACAATAAGTTGGGTGAATATTGGCCCACTCCTCCTGACAGAGCTGGTGTAACTGAGTCAGGTTTGCAGGCCTCGCACACGCTTTTTTAGTTCTGCCCACAAATTTTCTATGGGATTTAGGTCGGGGCTTTGTGATGGCCAATCCAATACCTTGACTTTGTTGTCCATAAGCCATTTTGACAGAACTTTAGAAGTATGCTTGGAGTCATTGTCCATTTGGATGACCCATTTGAGACCAAGCTTTAACTTCCTGACTAATGTCTTGAGATGTTTCTTCAATATATCCACGTACTTTTCCTCCCTCATGAAGCCATCTATTTTGTGTCGTGCACCAGTCCCTCCTGCAGCAAAGCAACATGATGCTGCCACCCCCATGCTTCACGGTTGGAATGGTGTTCTTCGGCTTGCAAGCCTCCCCCTTTTTCCCCCAAACATAACGATGGTCATTATGGCCAAACAGTTCTATTTTTATTTCATCAGACCAGAGGACATTTCTCCAAGACATACAATCTTTGTCCCCATGTGCAGTTACAAACCGTAGTCTGACTTTTTTTATGGCGGTTTTGGAGCAGTGGCTTCTTCCTTGCTGTGCGGCCTTTCAGGTTATGTCGTTATAGGACTCGTTTTACTGTGGATATAGATACTTTGTACCTGTTTCCTCCAGCATCTTCACAAAGTCCTTTGCTGTTGTTCTGGGATTGATTTGCACATTTCGCACCAAAATGCGTTAATCTCTTGGACACAGAACGCGTCTCCTTCCTGAGCGGTATGACGGCTGCGTGGTCCCATGGTGTTTATACTTGCGTACTATTGTTTGTACAGATGAACGTGGTACCTTCAGGCATTTGGAAATTGCTCCCAAGGATGAACCAGACTTGTGGAGGTCTACACATTTTTGTGTAGACTTGTGGAGGTCTTGGCCAATTTCTTTTGATTTTCCCATTATGTCATGCAAAGACACACAGAGTTTGAAGGTCGGCCTTGAAATAAATCCACAGGTCCACCTCCAATTGACTCAAATGATGTCAATTAGCCTAT
The DNA here is from genome assembly GCF_013265735.2 of Oncorhynchus mykiss. Taxonomy (NCBI): domain Eukaryota; kingdom Metazoa; phylum Chordata; class Actinopteri; order Salmoniformes; family Salmonidae; genus Oncorhynchus; species Oncorhynchus mykiss. The sequence goes on from NC_048565.1 coordinate 33,667,510, forward strand.
CAGAATTTTTTAAAGCCATGACATAATTTTCTGGAATTTCCCAAGCTGTTTAAAGGCACAGTCAACTATGTGTATGTATACTTCTGACCCACTTGACCCAAGTGAAATAATCTGTCTGTAAACAATTGATGGAAAAATTACTTGTGCCATGCACAAAGTAGATGTCCTATCCGACTTCCCAAAACTATAGTTTGTTAACAAAAAATGTGTGGAGTGATTAAAAAACGAGTTTTAATGACTCCAACCTAAGTCTATGTAAACTTCCGACTTCAACTGTATCTATCTCAAACACCTCCTACTCCTGCATATTAATCTGGTACTGGTACTGGTACTCCCTATATATAGCCTCATTCATGTGTATTTTTTCCTCGTTTTACTATTTGAGTTTCTTACTCTGCATCGTTAGGAAGGGCTCGTAAGCAAATTTTTTTCTCTGCATCATTGGGAAAGCCTCGCAAGCAAGCATTTCACAATAAAGTCTACCCCCTTTCTGACAAATAAAATGTTATTTGATTTGAAGCATGAAGCTAAAGTTATGGCAGGCAGCAGGCTGTTAATCTGTTTTCAAAGATGTACAATAAATTAGTAGTGATCATTTTAAAAGAACAAAAACTACTTACCCATACATTTGAACCCCACCGCAGAATCTTTGCTAATCACCATCTTCCAAGTAGTTTTGTTGTTTACTTATTATAGTGAATGGAAAAATGTAAATCTTTGTGTAAAAAATCTAAAGATTAGTAGTCAATCATGGTACCAGTAATTGCTTCTAATACACCAGATGTCTGTTATTATTTTTATTTCGCACCCAGAAGAAGTTAAATGGATACTTTTGTTGCTACTGGCAGCCTACAGTACCCTGGTCGGCCTTCGTCTTGAGTTACTACTCAATGAAAGGGGGAAGCACTGAGCTAGCCTCCTTCTCTTCCTGGAATAGCTCAAACTGCCCATGTTATATCTTCATGAGATGCAATAATAACCCACTTCATTTGGCTTCAAAGCGTTATTGAGTCTTCACATTCATTCATATATATATTGTTATAGAGACACGCACTCACTCACACACACATACACACATGGCCACCAGTCTCCCAGCAGACGTGTTGTGTCTTCTCTAAAGGCTCAGACAGCGTGACAACCCTGGCTCCCATCTGGTTAATGACCCGTAGCACACAGCTACTGTCACGGACCATCACGCCTGGTTGACTGCTGACTGCTCATACATGTAGGAGGGAGGGAAGGAGGGAGGGAGAGGGAAGTGAGAGAGGGATAAAGAGGGCCATAAGGCTGATGAAAATGTCATTACGATATTCACTATTGGTTTTAATCTTACTGCTGTGTTTCTTAAAGAACAACTAAATGTGCTTTTAAAGGTTGGCTGTATAACATTTGAAATAGAATAGGAGTAAAAGTCCTTATAAGTGATGTGTATGAGTTCTCAGGCAGATCAGTCAGTGCCGTTCTCATGCAGATCAGTCAGCTTTACATTCACTCTACAGAGGCCATGACTGCATGTAGAGCTTGAAGTACATTTAGAGATATTTACAGCCACGTACCACAGTCCCCCCCTATATGTCTGTGTGTTAAAACATGTTATTGTCATGTGCATCGGTACAGTGAAATGCCTTTCTTTCTTGCTCTTTCCCAACAATGCAGTAGTACAATACATTTTTAAAAAAAAAGTAAAGTAGAACAAAAACACACAACAGAAATGTTGCATAATAAAAATATCCCCATAAAACTCGCTCAGTTTAAGCTCAATCGACCATATGCGCCTATGTCGCACTTCCACATCTGCGGTGAAAGGTGACAGAGCTACAGCCGTGTTTATCCGGAAAATCAGTCTACTCACAAAATATCTGTAGCGTCTGAACGGTTTGGCCTACAAACTATTAGGACCCCTCTATGGAAAAATGAGATGAACAAAAACACGTAGGTCTGAAGGTCCCCCAGTACCAGTTGAAAACATGAATGGTAGTATATATAAAAACTGCTTAGATCCAAAAATAAGGGATTAAATACATGTAGAGAAAACAAACAAATGTTTCCTTTCTTACATCTCCCAGATATAGGACAGACACTTCAGATGTTCAATGTAGTGAATCTGTTAATCATTGCATTTGTATGGGCTTATGTAAGTAAGGTCAAAAATAAATGTAATGTTTTTTTTATTCTTCAAGGGATCTTGAAATTCTAAATCAAGCCTCTCTTCCTCACTCATCTCTGCGGCCACTCTCTCCATCTCTGCGGTCGCTCTCAGTTGTAGCCATCTAGGAAGGATGGGTGGAGGGACCCACATGAAACAAATACTACAGTACTTGCTATATAATTCTGTTATAAACTGTACAATACTGTAGAATACTACAGTATACTACACACTGTGGTATCCCTTCATCATGTTTAGTGCCTACTGTAGAATACTATAGTAAATATTACAGTATCATCCACACAAAAAAACATACCTACAATTTATGGGAAATTTGCTATTTTAGTAGTTCTCCTCAAGGAGAAAGCCTTGTCACCTCTGTATCAAAGATAATAAAACAAAACACTAAAGTAAATACTACAGTGATGTCCTCAAAATCACTACAATAAAATACTACAGTATACTACAGTCTGCAAAAACACTACATTATATAATACGGTATACTACAGTCCAAAAACACTACAGTAATTACTATAGTAGATAATACAGTTGGTTTTACTACAGTATTATCTACTATAGTAATTACTGTAGTGTTTTTGGACTGTAGTATACCATATTATATAATAATAATATACTGCAGTAAACTGTAAATACCACAATACTACAGTAAAGTCCACAAAAACACTCCAGTAAATACTGTAGTATTGGTTTTGGTTGGAGGTGTGTTTCTGTGTGTGACACCTCTTAGTCTCCTGTTGTGTGTGTGTGTGTGTGTGTGTGTGTGTGTGTGTGTGTGTGTGTGTGTGTGTGTGTGTGTGTGTGTGTGTGTGTGTGTGTGTGTGTGTGTGTGTAGGTAAGTCAGTGCGTGAGTGTGTCTGTGAGTTTCCTCACCTGTATGTGTATACTGTATGTATGTGTGTTTGCCAGCTCTCCTGCAGTCTGTGAGTATGTGTAGTGCGTCACCCTGCTCTCTCTGTCCCAGGTCCCCGGTAGGAATGGGCATATGGTAACCCTGGGATGCGGGCTGGACTTAATGATGTTACTGTCACCACAAACACACTTCTGACATCACTGGCCTCCTCCTGAAACTAACCAGAGCCCTGTAGGCATCCTAACGCTGCCAAAGAGGAGAGAGAAGCCACACTCATATACATGACTAAAGGTATGTGCCCGTCGAACATCTCATCCTAAAATCATGGGCATTAATATGAAATTGGCTCCCCCTTGGCCGATACTCTTCTGGGAAGGCTTTCCACTAGATGTTGGACAATTATTGTGGGGACTTGCTTCCATTCAGCCACAAGATAATTAGTGATGTCGGAAACTGATGTTGGGGAATTAGGCTAGGCTCGCAGACGACGTTTCAATTCATCGCAAAGTTATTTGATGGGGTTGAGGTCAGGCCTCTGTGCAGGCCAGTCAAGTTCTTCTACACCAATCTCAACAAACTATTTCTGGATGGACCTTGCTTTTTGCAGGTTGGCATTGTCATGCTGAAACAGGAATGAGCCTTCCCCAAACTGCTGCCACAAAGTTGGAAGCACAGAATCATCTAGAATGTCATTGTATGCTGTAGTGTTAAGATTTCCCATCACTGGAACTAGGGGGCCTAGCCTGAACCATAAAAAACAGCCCCAGACCTTTATTCCTCCTCCACCAAACTTTACAGTTGGCACTATGCATTAGGGCAGGTAGCTTTCTCCTTGCATCCGCCAAACCCTGATTTGTCTTTCGGAATGCCAGATGGTTAAGCGTGATTCATCACTCCAGAGAACGCGTTTCCACCGCTCCAGAGTCCAATTGCTGCAGGCTTTAGAGCACTCCAGCCGATGCTTGGCATTGGCAATGCTGATCTTAGGGTTCTGTGCAGCTGCTTTGCCATGGAAACCCATTTCATAAAACTCCTGACGAAAAGTTATTGTGTTCACGTTCCTTCCAGAGGCAGTTTTGAACTGGGTGTGTTGTGAGTGTTGCAACCGAGGATAGATTATTTTTACGCGCTTCAGCACTCGGTCCCGTTCTGTGAGCTCGTGTGGCCTACTACTTCGCGGGTAAGCCATTGTTGCTCCTAGACGTTTCCACTTCACAATAACAGCATTTACAGTTCACCGGGGCAGCTCTAGCAGGGCAGAAATTTAACAAACTGACTTTTTGGACGGTGGCATCCTATGATGGTCCAACGTTGAAAGTCTCTGAGCTCTTCAGTAAGGCCATTCTACTGCCAATGTTCGTCCATGGAGATTGCATGGCTGTGTGCTCGATTTTATACACCTGTCAGCAACGGTGTGGCTGAAATAGCCGAATGCCCTAATTTGAATTAGTGTCCACATACTTTTGTATACATTGTGTATCACAACACTGAGATTTTAACACTTGCAAATTTGCTGTGTGACTGTGTCTGTCTGTGTATCTGTGTGTCTGTTTATATGTACAGTATCAGTCAAAAGTTATAGACACACCTACTCATTCAAGAGTTAAAAAAAATATTTGTATTTATTTTCAACACTGTTGAATTGTAGTAAAGACTTCAAAACTATGAAATAACACTTATGGAATTCTGTAGTAACCAAATAATTGTTAATTGTTAAACAAATCAAAATATATTTTATATTTGAGATTCTTCAAATTAGCCAACCTTTGCTTTGATGACAGCATTGCACACTCTTGGCATTCTCTTAACCAGCTTCATGAGGAAGGCTTTTTCAACAGTCTTGAAGGAGTTCCCACATACGCTGAGCACTTGTTGGCTGCTTTTCCTTCACTCTGCGGTCCAACTTATCCCAAACCATCTCAACTGGGTTGAGGTCAGGTGATTGTAGAGGCCAGATTATCTGATGCAACACTCCATCACTCTCCTTCTTTGTCAAATTATCCTGACACAGCCTGGAGGTGTGTAATGGGTCATTGTCTTGCTGAAAAACAAATGATAGTCTCACTAAGCACAATCCAGACGGGATGGTGTATTACTGCAGAATGCTGTGGTAGTCACGCTGGTTACGTGTGCCTTGAATTCTAAATAAATCACTGAGAGTGTCACCAGCAAAGCACCCCCGCATCATCACACCTCCTCCTCCATGCTTTACAGGCGGGAACCATACATGCAGAGATCATCCATTCACCTACTCTGCGTCACACAAAGACACGGCTGTTGGAACCATAAATCTCAAATTTGGACTCATCAGACAAAAGGACAGATTTCCACCGGTCTAATGTCCATTGCTCGTGTTTCTTGGCACAAGCAATTCCAACATGAAGGCCTGATTCACGCAGTCTCCTCTGAATAGTTCATGTTGAGATGTGTCTGTTACTTGAACTCTGTGAAGCATTTATTTGGGCTGCAATCTGAGGTACAGTTAACTCTAATGTACTTACCTTCTGCAGCATTGTTAACTCTGGGTCTTCCTTTCCTGTGGCGGTCCTCATGACAGCTAGTTTCATCATAGCGCATGATGGTTTTTGCGACTGCAAATTTTTCAGATTGACTGACCATATCTTAAAGTAATGATGGACTGTCGTTTCTCTTTGCTTATTTGAGCTGTTCTTGCGACAGTATGGACTTGGTGTTTTACCAAATCTTCTGTATACCACCCCGACCTTGTCACAAGTTATTGCCACAAACGCATCAAGAAGGAAAGAAATTCCACAAATAAAATGTGAACAACACACCTGTTAATTGAAATGATTTCCAGATGACTACCTCATGAAGCTGGTTGGGAGAATGCCAAGAGTGTATAATGCTGTCATCAAAGCAAAGGTTGGCAATTTTGAAGAATCTCAAATATGAAATATATTTTGATTTTTTTAACACTTTTTTTCATTACAAAACCCAGCAAAAAAAGAAAAACCCTCTCTCTGTTACTTTCAGCAAACGTAACATGTGTAAATATTTGTATGAACATAGCAAGATTCAACAACTGAGCCATAAACTGAACAGGTTCCACAGACATGTGACTAACATAAATGGAATAATGTGTCCCTGAACAAAGGGGGGGTCAAAATCAAAAGTAACAGTATCTTGTGTGTCCACCAGCTGCATTAAGTACTGCAGTGCATCTCCTCCTCATGGACTGCACCAGATTGACCAGTTCTTGCTGTGAGATGTTACCCCACTCTTACACCAAGGCACCTGCAAGTTGCCTGACATTTCTGACGGGAATGGCCCTAGCTCTCACCCTCCGATCCAACAGGTCCCAGATGTGCTCAATGGGATTGAGATCCGGGCTCTTCGCTGGCCATGGCAGAACACGGACATTCCTGTCTTGCAGGAAATCATGCACAGAACGAGCAGTATGGCTGGTGGCGTTGTCATACTGGAGGGTCATGTCAGGATGAGCCTGCAGGAAGGGTACCACATGAGGAACCACATGAGGGAGGAGGATGTATTTTCTGTAAAGCACAGCGTTGAGATTGCCTGCAATGACATCAAGCTCAGTCCGATGATGCTGTGACACACCGCCCCAGACCATGATGGACCCTCCACCTCCAAATTGATCCCTCCCCAGAGTACAGGTCTCGGTGTAATGCTCATTCCTTTGACAATAAACGCGAATCTGACCATCACCCATGGTGAGACAAAACGTGACTCGTCAGTGAAGAGCACTTTTTGCCAGTTCTGTCTGGTCCAGTGACAGTGGGTTTGTGCCCATAGGCGACGTTGTTGCCGGCGATTTATTTTGAGGACCTGCCTTACAACAGGCCTACAAGCCCTCAGTCCAGCCTCTCTCCGCCTATTGCGGACAGTCTGTGTACTGATGGAGGGATTGTACGTTCCTGGTGTAACTCAGACGGTTGTTGTAGCTATCCTGTACCTGTCCCGCAGGTGTGATGTTCGGATGTATAGATCCTGTGCAAATATTGTTACACGTGGTCTGCCACTGTGAGGATGATCAGCTGTCCCTGTAGCGCTGTCTTAGGCGTCTCACAATATGGACATTGCAATTTATTGCCCTGGCCACATCTGCAGTCCTCATGCCTCCTTGCAGTATGCCTAAGGCACGTTCACACAGATGAGCAGGGACCCTGGTCATCTTTCTTTTGGTGTTTTTCAAAGTCAGCAGAAAGGCCTCCTTAGTGTCCTAAGTTTTCATAACTGTGACCTTAATTGCCTACCGTCTGTAAGCTTTTAGTGTCTCAACGACCATTCCACAGGTGCATGTTCATTAATTGTTTATGGTTCATTGAACAAGCATGGGAAACAGTGATTAAACCCTATGCAATGAAGATCTGTGAAGTTATTTGCATTTTTACGAATTATCTTTGAAAGACATGGTCCTGAAAAAGGGACGTTTCCTTTATTTCATAGTTTTGATGTCATCTTTATAAATAAATAAAAACCCTGGAATGAGTAGGTTTGTCTAAACTTTTGACTGGTTCTGTATCTCTTCACGCGTGTGTGTGTGTGTGTGTGTGTGTGTGTGTGTGTGTGTGTGTGTGTGTGTGTGTGTGTGTGTGTGTCCTAGGGTATATGCTCTGTAATCTCTCTCCCACTGATCTGATTCAGGCTGACTGCTTGTGACCTTGTAGACTCAGTTAGAGGACTAGTGTTCACTGCCAACTGTGCTACAGGGTTTACCAAATCTCTCTCTCCTCTCTCTGTGTGTGTGTGTGTTTACACAGCATTTACAGTGTTTCCCATTAAAGGGGGGTGAACTGACTGGTTTAGCCTCGGTTTCACTCCTCATTAGGAAATGTGACTGAAATCAATTGTGTGTCTTGGAGGTGTGCTTTGATGCGGGTGTCTCTTGTGTGAGTTGGACACGTGGGAAGTGTTTATACATTCACTCTGCCAAACCCTTCTACATAGCAAACCAGGTAATGTGTCTGGAAGTAGCTTGGGATAGCTAGCAAGCTAGCCAACTTCTTTCACCAATTTGCTTCAGCCAGCCGGTACGACCTTGGCAAAATTGATTTAACTTTGGATTGCACAATGTAAATGGGACAAGATTTTCATGTTGCATACCGTTTTTTTTTTTTTTTTCTCATTTGATGCTTTTTTTGGGGGGGGGGGTGCTTATGTTTTTAGTCATTAAAATTTGGATATTTTCTCATGCACCTTGTATTATTTACTGATGGTCCCCAACTAGCAAATATGGGTATCCAAAATGAAACCAAATTTAACAAGGTCATATTGCGTTCCACACCCAGGTGTTTAAGTTGGGCATTACAAACGGTCACGTGCACCTGTGCTCAAAATTATTTATTACTTGAGTGCTGCAAGCTGTGAGCAGGATTAAAATAAACCCAACCCAAGGAAAACTGTTACATACTAGATTCCATACATGTCGCAAATCTCTGTTTGGGACGATACTGACTTTATGACCAAATCTTACACTTTGTAGTCAATTTTGACACTATAATAAAATGTTCTGATTAATATTGATGCCACAGAAGCCAGTTTTAACCAGAGAAGCTGTTTTTTTTGGTTCAGTTGCACATTAACTGTATCACATCTGGCCGTGATTGGGAGTCCCATAGGGCAGTGCGCAATTGGCCCACCGTCGGTTTGGACGGGGTAGGCCGTCATTGTAAATAAAAATATGTTCTTAACTGACTTGCCTAGTTAAATAAAGTAAACAAATAAATAAATAATAACAATAACTCCACACTAATCAATTAACTAGTCTAACTCCACAAAAGTACCAACTGTGAAGACCACTCAGGTCTAATAACTGTGATTGATTCCTGAATGACACCCCCCATACTGCGGTCAGCTAGACTAGGGGAACACTTTGTCTCAGACACATGCACACATGCACACGCACACACACATGCACACACACCCACACACACAGGCACACACACCCACACACACAGGCACACACACATCCACACGCACTCACACACACGCACACACAGCTACATGTCCCCTGTCCTCTGGCTGCTGCCTTGTGGGTTCAGCTGAAGATCGAAGCTCTCTCTGAGGCAATGTCTGTTGTCTCTCTGTGTGTGTTTTTGTGCATACGTGCGCTTGAGTTAGTGTTTGTGTGTGAGTGCGTGCGTGCATGTTCTTGCGTAAGTGTTTATGTCTGTATGTTTGTGTCTGTGTGCAAGCGTTTGCATAAGTGTATGTGTGTGTGTGTGTGTGTGTGTGTGTGTGTGTGTGTGTGTGTGTGTGTGTGTGTGTGTGTGTGTGCGTGTGTGTACGTACGTGTGTGGGTGTCAGGCTGCCATTGTCAGCCTACTGAATGATTGACCTTCCAGAACTCGACTGCTGTCCAAATACACTCATGCTATTTTTCTTCCTGTCTTTTACTTTCCATAATATTCTCTTCTGTGTTCTATTCCTTAAGTGATTATGTTGGTTCTGGTTCAATAGTTTGTTCATGAGGGAGTGGTAATTTCCCTTGGACTGATAGGTCTAATCATCATATCTCACAGATAGTCTTCTCCTAAAGGAAATATTAAGATGCAAAGTCACAAACAATAATCTTACATTATGATTTGTTAATGCAGTGAAAATACAAACTAGATGACAGCAATATTGATCATGTCCCCTTCTTGTCGCAAGGGGATGAGAAGAAGCACAAGCACCTGAATGCTCATGACTCCTTTCTACTCATATCAAAATTACGATCTTTCTCTGAATTGCTTTTTGAAAGCCTAGCACTGTAAAATCATATTTTATCATTTAACTAGTCATGTTGGCAATGGAACAAGCTTTCAAATCATGCCCACCTGACCCGGAATGCCAGTTACAGATGTCGGATCTTAACTTGATCACTCTTTTGACGCAAATAATTTTCCTGCTACATTAGGAAATTCAAATGAACCTTGTGATTCCTTGAAAATGAGCAGTTCTCTTTCTCTCCATGTGTTGGCAGCCAAGTAATTGGGATCAGGCCTGCTATCAAAATAATATTCTCTCTCACTCGCTCAAACGCTATGCCTAGGTCCTATTACTGCAACATGAAATGTATTTATTTCCATCTGAAATGCAGCCATACTCATCAACAACCTGTTTTATATATCTTAATAACAGAAGATACATATTTGTTTCCACTAGGCTATGACGTTACGAAGGAACAGTCAAAATTGAGTTCAACTGTGGCCTGGTGTGGTCTAGTGGTTAGGGCTGCTGCCTTCTGTGCGCCCATACAGTATAGGCCTACCATATGGTTTCGATTCTGTGCCCTTCTGGCATAAATAACTCAATCCCCCGATTGACTTGATTTAGTTACACATCTCAAATATGGACGGTCCAGGGATATTTCTTGATAAGAAATGATTATACCAGACACTTTTCTTTTAAAGACAGTTGTATTTAATGGATAACATAAATAGGAAACACATACAATAATAGCAGTAGGCTACACCAACATTACTTTCCATTCATACAGAGTGTCAGGTAAATTGCCACACTAGATTTTCTGTGTTAAACAAGGAAATACTTGATTTCTATTGTGTGGAATGCTTGTCAAATAGATACATCTCCCTTAGTCTGTTCCAAAAGGACTAAGTTGTTCTAATAATAATACCAACTAGAGAGCAAACTTATCTTGAAAGACTTTGGTTGCAAGAAAGACTAAGGTAACACCGAAGTCATCTTTTAGGGAGTGGTATTGAGATCAGCTGTGTTGGTGAATTTAGCACATATTGATGTTTTAACGAAACATCAGCTGGTGATAATCTAGTGCCATCGATGGATGCAATTGTCCTCTTGCTATTTGATTAATGTTCCAATACATTCTGTAGGCTACCCATTAGCCTATTCATTGTCACATAATGAAAGGTGTGAAAACCGATAATAGGCTACTGTTTGTGTTTCCCTGGCTGAGTTGATGAGCTGATTTGGGCCATCAGTTGATTGACAGATGTAGGCCTACTGTAGAATGGTAAACTTTCCTCCAGTGTAGATGCTGGGGTATATAGCGGCCGTTTTACGGGCTCCTGACCAATTATGCTGTTTTCTGTGTTCTTTTGTGCTGATCTGAACTTTTTTGTACTTAATATTTCGGCCATCGTTTCCTGTGACCGAAAAAATCTTCTGGACATCAGAACAGCGATAACACACCTTGATTTGGATGAAGAACTCTACTTCAATGACTCGGCCTCGCAGAACATACTTTTTTTTGGTACGTTTTTTTTTTAACAATAAAAAACATAAATTCAGCAAAAAAAGAAACATCCATTTTTCAGGACCCTGTCTTGCAAAGATTATTCGTAAATATCCAAATAACTTCACAGATCTTTATTGTAAAGGGTTTAAACACTGTTTCCCATGCTTGTTCAATGAACCTTAAACAATGAATGAACATGCACTTGTGGAACGGTCTTTAAGACCCTAACAGCTTACAGACGGTAGGCAATTAAGGTCACAGTTATGAAAACTTTAAGATACTAAAGAGGCCTTTCTACTGACTCTGAAAAACACCAAAAGAAAGATGCCCAGGGTCCCTGCTCATCTGCCTGAACGTGCCTTAGGCATTCTGCAAGGACGCATGAGGACTGCAGATGAGTCCAGGGCAAAAAATTGCAATGTCCGTACTGTGAGACACCAGAATGGCAACAACAACTGCCCGAGTTACACCAGGAACGCACACTCCCTCCATGAGTGCTCAGACTGTCTGCAATAGGCTGAGAGAGGCTGGACTGAGGGCTAGTAGGCCTGTCCTCACCAGACATCACCGGCAACAACGTCGCCCATGAGCACAAACCCACTGTCGCTGGACCAGACAGAACTGGCAAGAACTGCTCTTCACTGACGAGTCGCGGTTATCTCTCACCAGGGGTGATGGTCGGATTCGCGTTTATTGTCAAAGGAATGAGCGTTACACCGAGGCCTGTACTCTGGAGAGGGATGGATTTGGAGGTGAAGGGTCCATCATGGTCTGGGGCGGTGTGACACAGCATCATCGGACTGAGCTTCTTGTCATTGCAGGCAATCTTAACGCTGTGCGTTACAGGGACGACATTCTCATCCCTCATGTGGTACCCTTCCTGCAGGCTCATCCTGACATGACTGTCCAGTATGACAATGCCACCAGCCATACTGCTCGTTCTGTGTGTGATTTCTTGCAAGACAGGAATGTCAGTGTTCTGCCATGGCCAGCGAAGAGCCCAGATCTCAATCCCATTGAGCACGTCTGGGATCTGTTGCATTGGAGAGTGAGGGCTAGGGCCATTCCCCCCAGAAATGTCCGGGAACTTTCAGGTGCCTTGGTGTAAGAGTGGGGTAACATCTCACAGCAAGAATTCGCACATCTGGTGCAATCTATGAGGAGGAGATGCACTGCAGTACTTAATGCAGCTGGTGGCCACACCAGATACTGGCTGTTACTTTTGATTTTGACCTCCCCTTTGTTCAGGGACACATTATTACATTTCTGTTAGTCACATGTCTGTGGAACTTGTTCGGTTTATGTCTCAGTTGTTGAGTCTTGTTATATTCATACAAATATGTACACATGTTAAGTTTGCTCAAAATAAATGCAGTTGACAGTGATAGGTTTCTTTTTTTGAGTTTACATACAAGCAACAACATCACACAAACATCAACTGCATCATACCTGCCCAGACCCACATGCTCACACCCCCATATTCAGCGCCGGCATAACACTCTGCCACTTGGCCTCAAACAGCACCAATTTGTCTCTCTCCGTTGCCCACACACTTTCAGCATTTAAATAAAAAACTATTTGACCTTTTCATTGTGATAATGACAGTGGATTGATGATAACCAGTTTTGAAGTATACGTTTTTTCAAGATGATTGATGAAAAAAGCATCATAACTTTTGGACTTAATAACATTCCCACAAAACATGGATTATTGAGTCATTCTTAGCTTTACACTTAAAACTTGTTGGGGATAGGGGGCAGTATTTTCACTTTGGATGAATTGCTTGCCCATAGTGAACTGCATCCTACTCTGTCCTAGATTGCTAGTATATTCATATTATTATTACTATTGGATAGAAAACACTCTGAAGTTTCTAAACTAGTTGAATTATGTCTGTGAGTATAACAGAACTCATAGGGCAGGCAATCTTCCAAACAAGAAGTGAAATTCTGAATGTGGGTCAACTTTGACGTCATCGCCCCTTCCTTTCCCAATAAGATATGGATCTGGTAGCACTTCCTACGCCTTCCACCAGTAGAATGTGGAATGGAGCTTCTGGTGTGAACTTTGACCGAATGGGAGGGGAAATAGTCATGGTCTTGGCAGAATGCAATTTCCCTGTGGCGCATTTCTCTGTGGGTGCCACCATCATTCCATTTGGCTGCAGATGAAAACGTATGATCCGGTTGGAACGTTATTGGATATATATGAAAATAACATCCTGAAGATTGATTCTCTACTTAGTTTGACCAGTTTATTCGACCTGGAATATAGCTTTTTGAAGTTTTCGTGCGAGCGTCCAGCTTTTGGGCACGTGAGCTGAAAGTGCTAGCAAATGCAGCTAATTGGACACTAGTATTGGACATTATGGAACAAAACAACGATTTATTGTGGAACTAGGACTCCTTGCACTGCATTCTGATGAAAGATCATCAAAGGTAAGGGAATATTTATGATGTAATTTCGTATTTCTGTTGACTCCAACATGGCGGAGAAATACTTTTACGTCTGAGCGCTGTCTCAGATTATTGCATGGTAGGCTTTTTTCGTAACGTTTAAAAAAAATCTGACACAGCGGTTGCATTAAGAACCAGTGTATGTTTAATTATATGTAGAACATGTATCTTTAGTCAAAGTTTATGATGAGTATTTCTGTTATCTGGCGTAGCTTTCTATAATTCCTCCGGATATTTTGGAGGCATTTCTGAACATGGCGTCAATGTAAACCGAGATTTGTGGATATAAATATGCATATTATCGAACAAAACATAAATGTATTGTGTAACATGATGTGCTATGAGTGTCATCTGATGAAGATTTTCAAAAGGTTAGTGATTCATTTTATCTCTAATCCTGCTTTTGTGACTCTATCTTTGGCTGGAAAAAATGGCTGTGTTTTTCCTTTGATTTGGTGGTGGTCTAACATAAATATATGTTGTGTTTTCGCTGTAAAACATTTTAAAAATCGGACATGATGGGTAGATGAACAAGATGTTTATCTTTCATTTGCTGTATTGGACTTGTTAATGTGTGACTTGTTAACGCCTTGCCATAACAGGTCGACAGGACCCTACTCTTGTGCTGTAGAATTAGTGAATTCTGACTCTTGTATAATAAATTCTATACATTAGTTTAGGACGTATTGTTCACCCGGGACCAGGCCCTAATCCCTGACACTTTCTAAAAAAAAAAAAATTATTTTACCCCGTTTTCTCCCCAATTTCGTGGTATCCAATTGTTTTTAGTAGCTACTATCTTGACTCATCTCTACAACTCCCGTACGCGTCCTCCGATACACAACCCAACCAACCCGCACTGCTTTTTAACACAGAGCGCATCCAACCCGGAAGCCAGCCGCACCAATGTATCGGAGGAAACACCGTGCACCTGGCCCGGCCCGCCACAGGAGTCGCTGGTGCGCGATGAGAAAATGATATCCCTACCGGCCAAACCCTCCCTTACCCGGATGACGCTAGGGCCAATTGTGCGTCGCCCCACGAACCTCCCGGTCGCGGCCGGTTACGACAGGGCCTGGGCGCGAACCCAGAGTCTCTGGTGGCACAGCTGACACTGCAGTTCAGCGCCCTTAACCACTGCGCGACCCAGGAAGCCCTATCCCTGACACTTTGAAGAGGAAAATTTAACGATATAGAGGCAGACGTGTGGACACTGATGAAACTTCGGCAGTTTGAATAAACCGCTTCTATTCTCTGTTCTACTGGTGAATGTACAAAAACAGGAGAACAAACTAGACAAGGTCTGTTCCAGACTATCCTATCAACTGGACTTGAAAAACTGTAATATCCTATGTTTCACTGAGTCGTGGTTGAACGAGGACATAGTTAATATAGACTGAGTGTACAAAACATTAGGAACACCTGCACTCAAGGAGCGGGACTCTAACCCAGAAGCTTCTAAGAAATCCTGCTATACCATTAAACAGGCAAGCGCCAATACAGGACTAAGATCAAATCATACTACTACTCCGATGCATGCGCTGACCAACTGGCAGTTTTCAACCTGTCCCAGACTGAGTCTGTAATACAAACATGTTTCAAGCAGATAGTGTTCTTGGGCACAGGGACTAAGTTAATCTGCTTAAATTACTACCAACCCCTAGCATTCATGTATGTAGCCATGGAATGCTTTGAAAGGCTGGTCATGGCTTGCATCAACAGTCCCCTCCTGTACTCCCCGTTTACTCATGACTGAATGGCCAGGCACGACTACAACACCCTCATTATGTTTGCTGACTACACGATGGTGGTAGGCCTGTTCACAGATGATGATGGAACAGCATGTAAGGAGGAGGTCAGAGACCTGGCAATGGGGTCATCAACCTCTCCCTCTATGTCAGTAAGACAAAGGAGCTGATTGTGGACTACAGGAAACGGAGGACCGTTCACGCCCCCATTCACATCGAAGGGTCTGTAGTAGAGAGGGTCGCCAGCTTCAAGATCCTCCGTGTCCACATTACTAAGGATTTATCAAGGTCCAAACACACCAACAAACTCATGAAGAGGAACGACAACGCCTCTTCCCCCTCAGGAGGCTGAAAAGACTTGGCATGGGGACTCAGCTCCTCAGAGGTCCCTGACATCCAGGAACCTCCAAAAAGATTAAAGCCACAAACTGTTCTCTCTGCTACCGCACAGCAAGAAGTACCAATGCACAAGTCTGGAACCAACAGGATCCTACAGGACAGCTTCTACCCCCACGGCAAAAGACATCTAGCTAATCTAATTTAATGGCTACCTGCACTAGCTCTCTGGCACCTTGCAATGTATTTGAGGCTTAAAAGTCCTCTGAAATGTTTTATTTCGCCCTGAAAATCTCTGTCCTGAGTCTCAGCATATAGAGTTTATTTTGTATTTATTTCTTTGTTTTCTCTTTCAATAGTGGAATCAGTTAGCATAGCATCTATTGTTGCTTGCTAGGTCAGTGGATGTTCTATGAATCAATTTAGCCTACCTTGTATTATTGATAATCATGTTTTATGTTGAACGTCCACTCACAGTTGAATATATTAAAATCCTGCTGCATGATTATTTTCCTCCTGTGAAGAAACAGATCAAATTGAAATCCCATATCTGTAGGTGTATTGCTTATAACAATGTAATAATATGTCATAACCTGTCATAACCAATATCCTGTTGTAACATATGTTATGTTATTTTATGGCTCTATATGACAGCTACATAAGAGTGTCAAAACTCACATTTATTCAACTGAGTTTTTTCCATGCCAAGAGGTTTCCTTTCGTTTGTTTCTTAAATAATTTGCTGTCGTAATGAATTCTTTACAGTCATGTTTTTTTTAAATATATGTTAAATAACGAAGAAAATACACCTTACGACACTTTCATGAAGCATTATAACCATCCTGTGTCACTTTACTTTGACTAAGAAAATGCACTTTCTGACACTGTCAAGAAGCATAATGACCATCATAATCATATAAGCCAGATTGGCCTATCACGTACAGTACATGCCCATATATCAGTCATCAGTCAAAAAGAGGGTGTCTTGTCCTGCTCCTGAAATCTGCTCCTGCATTCATTCCAGTAATCAGCAACAGAGCATTGAGGTAGGTGCATGTCTGACATCAATGTGTGCACAATTACAATGATAATTTGACATGGTCAATAAAAAAAAAAATAATATAAACATACTGTTGACACGTAGGGTATGGTGTAATGGGATGTTTTGCCTTGTGTGGTAGGTTTTGTGGGTTTTTACATTCTTGCTTACGTCTCATAACTAACCATAAAATAATGCACTATATGTCACTACAGGTTTAAATACTGTATATGTCATTTCAGTGTTGTTACCATATTATAAAAGGTTGTGAAAAGTTATGTCAGCTGTTATGACATATAATGACATGGTTATGACCGTGTCATAATGTGTTATGATGCTGGGTATCAACTAAAGTGTTACTGAAAAATATCCATATGTCCTCCATTATAGCAGTGTGTGTGTGTGTGTGTGTGTGTGTGTGTGTGTGTGTGTGTGTGTGTGTGTGTGTGTGTGTGTGTGTGTGTGTGTGTGTGAGAGAGAAAGTGAGAGTGTGTATGTTCTTGAGGGAGGTCTCATCAGAACATGACGATCCTAATTTCTCTGTATTTCTATCTGTCTGTCTCTATTGCTCAATCTAAAGAGAGAGAGAGAGAGAGAGAGAGAGATTAAGAGTGGGGGATTGGGTCTGATGTCTATTAAATAACTGAGAGATAGTGGTATCTCACTCTCATTGTCTTTCTCTAACAGTGGGGATAGAGAGAGGGATATATTATCTTCATTAGCAAGACTTCAAAAAGGTGTGGGTATGTGACCTCCTGTGGTGTGTTATGTTATTCTGTTCATGTCACAATCATGACTCTGGTCTGGTCCCTGTAGTAAAGCCCTCTGGTCAGAGATAACAAGCCACACACACATGATGAAGAGGTGACCATCTAGTCTCTATAGACCAGTGGCAGTCAGTGCCATTTAAGATGAGGGACATTTATTTAAATTTTACGAGCATGGTCTTATATCTAATACAGAATATTGAATGACTATCATTCATATTCCATTCTCCCAGCTCAATGTAACATTAATAGGTTTATGCTATTACATGATACTCTAACTTTCCCTATACCCATCATGAGATAGCTACAACCTAGCCTACAGCAGGTAGGAAAGTTTACATTGTTGATGCAGAGGTCGAGAGAAAAGAGTAATTAGAGTAATCAAGGTGACAGACGGTGACACATTCAAAGCCGCCTTGCACACTGTTGCCTGCATCTAGCTGATCTAGGGTGTAATCATTAGTCCAACAGCTACAAACAAGAGCTTCTATTGGACAAATTCAGGTTTAGTTCCATTTGCTTCCGTTTAAGAAATGTTTTTCAACAGAATCAGTTGAATGAATACTCCGCCGATCACACGCAAACACAGTTCACTTTCATAGCAGCCACATACAAACATCATGATAACATAATTCCTTCTCACATCTATGAGCGCTCCTCCTCTCACATTTTCCCTTTGCTTGTGGACTTCAGTACACAACAAATCAGCTGTCTGTGACCAGGCGGAAAAAAAACATTTCCAAGTCAAACATTCATATCATAACCGCTAACCGCTACACACAGCCAACATAGTTGTCACCATATTAGCTAACATCATAGTCAACAAAGGTACTAGAACTAATGCGTTACCAAAACCACTATAATTATGCAGTACAGTGTCAGTCAGCAAGCAGTTGAGCAGTTACACTGGCGGACCCCGTGGCAATAAATTAATAAAACCAAAAGCTTTCCAGTGTTCAGTTCCAGTGTTGGATAGCCATAGCCAGCTAGCGAACATAGCATCCATTTCTGTTTGAGCCAGGTGTTTGAGAAGGCTAAACTAGCAAGCTGCATTCGCCAGTGAAAGTGAAAGTGAGAAGAAAAAAATATATATACATATATATACTCTAGTTAGCTCTCTCTCTCGCTTCTCCTTAAGTTAAAAAAAACAACTAATTTGTTAAAAATTGTTCAACTATTGTTTTTCTCTAAGTCAAGTACTCACCACATTGTATGCACTACAGTACTGGCTAGCTATAACATATGCTTTCAGTACTAGATTAATTCTCTGATCCTTTAATTGGATGCACAACATGTCAGTTCATGCTGCAAGAGCTCTGATAGGTTGTAGGATGTTTTCCGGAAGTTGTCATAATTGCTGTGTAAGTCTATGTCAGGGGAATGAGAACCATGAGCCTCTTATGTTATGTATTGTTATGTCAATGTACTGTACCTAGAGGAGAACAGAAACTAGCTGTCCTCAGGCTAAACCATGGTGCAACCATACAGAGTGCTGTTGAGGCTACCTTGTAAAACTGTGTGTTTTAATCAATTATTTGGTGATGTGAATATGTTTGGTATAGTTTTATCTAAAAATGATCATTTTGTCAATGTTTTGCTGTTATTATTATTATGAAATCACCTAGGAAGATGGTCCTCCCCTTCCTCCTCTGAGGAGCCTCCACTGCTCTAGACAGACAGGTTGCTTCTGGTAATATACCAATGCTCCAGCTTAACATGTCTGTAGAAGTTCCGGCATCAGTTGGGACAGAGAGGACGAATCTGAAATGGGAATTGCGTCACCGGTGACGTCACTTCCATATTCGCTTCTTGCACTAGCTAAACATGAGCACAATTTTCACCCGCATATTAACCCTGCCTATCCAAACTTGTGATTTGTTGGGAGAGTTGTATGTCCCCTTTTGAAATGTGAGAGAGAAGCCGACATCCTCCCCTGGGATCTACGAGACTAGTGACCGTAAAGGGAGAACCACCGTGTTGTGGTTAAATATGAGATGGCTAAACTCAGGACGCATGCATGTCCAGATGACAGATTGTGAAATGATCAAATGCAAACAGTTTTTAATTAAAGATTGGTGCTTGCCATTTGATAAATAACAAATATTTTGAAATTTCACCTATCTATAATCTCATCATGACCAGAATAGGGAAGTTGGTAGTTGGCAAGTTCTGTATCAAGTCTGTATAATTTTAGCACTTCTAGAATGGAACGCGACTCAGTTCAAAATGTGATGGAAATGTACACAAAAAAAGTAAAAGAAAGATAATATAACATTATTACATGTGTGTATTTATTTGTGTGTGAGTGTATGTGTGTGTGTGTGTGTGCGTGCATGTGTGCATTTGTGCTTGTCTGAGTGTGTGACTGGTGTTTTTTTTTTGCTACAGTGCATCGCCTCACAACTTTCTACCGGTTTCCCAGGCAACGAGGGTGTCTGAACATGGAGAGCAACTTCCCCAGAACAAGAGCCTTTGTCATTGCAGTCACGATCTGAGAGGGAGAGAGAGGAAGAAGAAGAGAGAGCGAGAGAGAGAAAGAGAGAGAGAGAATGGGTGTGACTGCAGGTGAATGTGTCATAAGTGTCAGAATCACTGCCATTTCAAAGGTGGATTAGAAAAGTCCTGTGATTTTATTTGAGTCACAGTACAATACAGTCAAATAGACTCTGTGTGTTTATGTGTCCATGAGTGTCTGTATGTCTGACTCACCTTGCGCTAAGGTTCATTGCTACTGTTAGCCACTGTTCTGTGTTGGTCCTAACTCACCCCATCAGGCTCTACTTCTTCACAGCAGGTTAGGGTCATTCATGCCATCACCAAAACGTTTGGAGATGGAAAACCAAAATGGAAGGTTCTTATTGAAAGTACAGGTACAAATGTAGGATCTTAATTTGACATATATTGTCACAGCAAAAATAATCCTGCATAAACAGGATTTGAATGTTTAGTCATTCATTTTGCTTGATCAGTGTTTAGGCCAGGGATTACCAACTAGATTCAGCCTCGGTCTGATTTTTTCCTGGAGCGGATGGTCGGGGGGAGGGCTGGAACATAATTACAAATCATTTGTAGACTGCAAATTTAATGCGAGAAGCCCAACATATACAATGTTTGACTAAGACATAATCATTTCAAATCTTGCTTATCTTTGTACTATATATGATCACGTGTATCTCTTTTATACTTGGGAACAGATTTCTTAAACTGACAGATTTTTATGGCGATTTTTGTTTGTGTCCCTTTTTCAGGGCCCTGTCTTTCAAAGATAATTTGTAAAAATCCAAAAACCTTCACAAATCTTCATTGTAAAGGGTTTAAACACTGTTTCCAATGCTGGTTCAATGAACCATAAACAAGGAATGAACATGCACCTGTGGAGCGGTCATTAAGACACTAACAGCTTACAGAAGATTAAGGTCACAGTTATGACAACTTAGGACACTAAAGAGGCCTTTCTACACAAAAAGAAATATGCTCAGGGTCCCTGCTCATCTGTGTGAACATGCCTTAGGCATGCTGCAAGGAGGCATGAGGACTGCAGATGTTGCCAGGGCAATAAATTGCAATGTCCGAACTGTGGGATGCCTAAGACAGCACTACAGGGAGACAGGATGGACAGTTCTTCTTCGTCCTCGCAGTGGCAGACCACGTGTAACAACACCTGCACAGGATCGGTACATCTGAACATCACACCAGGTACAGGATTGCAACAACAACTGCCCGAGTTACACCAGGAACGCACAACTCTCCATCAGTGGGCTGTCCATAATAGGCTGAGAGAGGCTGAACTGATGGCTTGTAGGCCTGTTGTAAGGCAGGACCTCACCAGAAATCACTGCCAACAACGTTGCCTATGGACACAAACCAACCATTGCTGGGAACAGACAGAACTGGCAAGAAGTGCTATTCTCTGACGAGTCACGGTTTTGCCTCAGCAGGGGTGATGGTCAGATTCACGTTCATCGTCAAAGGAATGAGCGTTACACCGAGGCCTGTACTCTGGAGATGGATCGATTTGGAGGTCATGTTCTGGGGTGGTGTGTCACAGCATCATCGGATTGAGCTTGTTGTCATTGCAGGCAATCTCAACACTGTGCGTTTATAGGGAAGACATTCTCCGCCCTCATGTGGTACCCTTCCTGCAGGCTCATCCTGCCTGACATGACCCTCCAGCATGAAAATGCCACCAGCCATACTGTTTGTTCTGTGTGTGATTTCCTGCAAACAGGAATGTCAGTGTTCTGCCATGGCCAGCGAAGAGCCCGGATCTCAATCCCATTGAGCACGTTTGGACCTGTTGGATTGGAGGGTGAGGGCTAGGGCCATTCCTTGCATGTGCCTTGGTGGAAGAGTGGGATAACATCTCACAGCCAGAACTGGCACATCTGGTACAGTCCATGAGGAGGAGATGCACTGCAGTACTTAATGCAGCTGGTGGACACACAAGATACTGTTACTTTTGATTTTGACCCCCCTTTGTTCAGGGACACATCGTTCCATTTCTGTGGAACTTGTTCAGTTCATGTCTCAGTTGTTGAATCTTGTTCTGGTCATACAAATACTTACATATGTTAAGCACGCTGAAAATAAACACATTCGACAGTGAGAGGACATTTCTTTTTTTGATGAGTTTATATATCGCCACAGAAACCATGAAACCACTATCTTATATGAATATATCAAGGGGGTAGAACGAGACGACCAGAATGAAATAGAGGGAAGAAAATGAGGAGAGAGATCTTCAAAGAGTGTTCTTAAACAATCAACTAACCTAAAAGCTATTTAATGTGTGCTGCTAGAAGTAATTTAGGTGTCTCACAAGATATGCAGACATTAGGGAATTTTTGGGAGGTTAGAGACTTGCAGGTGAAACTAAGGATAAATCATAATGTGTGTAGATTATCAGGACCCTAATGTCGTAACATTTGACCTTAATGTCCTGAAAAGGTAGGAAAACAATAACTTTTTTTCAGGTCCTGAATTTGTTCAAATGCTATTATAAGCTCAAGGGTTACGGTTTTGGGGTTAGGTTAGGGTTAGTGTGTCTGTTTGTGTGTGCGTGCGTGCATTTTCCCACCTTTATCAGGACCACAATGTCCTGACAAGGTACGACATTTTTGAAAAGTCAGGAATTTAATAAATAGTATTTCAGGCTTAAGGGTTAGCTTTAGGGCTTGGACTTAGGGTTAGGTTTAGGACTAGGACTTAGGGTTAGGTTTAGGGCTAGGACTTAGGGTTAGGTTTAGGGCTAGGACTTAGGGTTAGGTTTAGGGCTAGGACTTAGGGTTAGGTTTAGGGCTAGGATTTAGGGTTAGGTTTAGGGCTAGGACTTAGGGTTAGGTTTAGGGCTAGGATTTAGGGTTAGGTTTAGGGATAGGATTTAGGGTTAGGTTTAGGGCTAGGACTTAGGGTTAGGTTTAGGGCTAGGACTTAGGGTTAGGTTTAGGGCTAGGCTTTAGGGTTAGGTTTAGGGCTAGGACTTAGGGTTAGGTTTAGGGCTAGGACTTAGGGTTGGGTTTAGGACTAGGATTTAGGGTTAGGTTTAGGGCTAGGACTTAGGGTTGGGTTTAGGACTAGGACTTAGGGTTAGGTTTAGGGCTAGGACTTAGGGTTGGGTTTAGGACTAGGACTTAGGGTTAGGTTTAGGGCTAGGACTTAGGGTTAGGTTTAGGGCTAGGATTTAGGGTTAGGTTTAGGGCTAGGACTTAGGGTTAGGTTTAGGACTAGGACTTAGAGTTAGGTTTAGGGCTAGGATTTAGGGTTAGGTTGAGGGCTAGGACTTAGGGTTGGGTTTAGGACTAGGACTTAGGGTTAGGTTTAGGAGTTTGGGGTAAGGTTTAATACTTTAGAACTTAGTGGCAGTTGACAGAATTTCTTTAAATTACTATAGGGGCCACGAACTCAAAATAACGGTGCTGAAGAGGACACTACTTTTCACTGCAAAAGATGCTGTATCTGTGTTGGTTGGTGAGACGGATTTGGACATGTCCTTGCAATTTGAAAAGCGATGATGTTGAGGTGAGTAAAATTTGCAAATATATGTTTGGTGTTGTCGATGTTTGATACTGTGAAATTTTGGGAATAGCTCAGATTAGCAAATCCTGTCATGTCATGATAACTTGGTTGGTGCAGGTGAGTACATCAGCGGTGGAATTCGAATGATTGCTCTCTGTCTCATAGAAATAGTTGCAGTGTTTGTCTGTATATAACGGTGACTAACTCCAGTCCATACACATTTGCGCAACCGCAGCATTCAAACAAGGCTACAACGAAAACGAATGAACCTGTAGTGACTGTGTTGGCATCAAAATGTGGGGTGTGAACTACGTTTCTATTCAAGCGTTGATTGACATGGTAATGGACCAATAGTATTGGAGAAAAGTTGTACGTTAAATTGTGACGTGTCATGACGTAATGTAAGGCACGCATTATGAAACTCATTCTGTGCCATACTGCCTCTTTCCACTAGGTGTAGCACTTCTATTAAAAACAAGAAATTATCAACGTTGAGTGTAATGGTGATTGTAAAGTTAATTACTTGTGAGTTCATCAATAGTTCATTCAATCAATTGTTAATTTTTTTGCGTAATCACTGTGAGCCATCATGACTCAAAAACCATGACAGCCGCAATTTTATTGTGAAGACAAATTTTGCGCTGCCCTAAAAACACTATTTCAAATTCGACACAAACCTTCAAATAGGTATGTAATGAGACATTATATAAACTCTTTATAGTGTTTTATTTACATTTTTAGAGGTGATAAGTTGGACAAATCAGGTGAAAAAAGCAGTTTCCCCACACGACATATCTCCCCTTTTCACTATCATGCAGCAGCTTTCACTTCCCCACCCACCATTTAAAAAAAGCTCCATTGCCTTCTTCAATCATGCAGAGACGGGCAGCATGATGGTCTCGTCATTGATTTTGCTGGAAAGAGGAGAAATTGTGCTTTACAATGGTATTCATATGACAGTTGACCAGGAAGTATTACACTTTTGGGGGCGCTAAATTAAGGTCAAATGTACGGAACAGTGTGATATATAAAAGTGCGTAGGCTCTTGTTAGTTAGCTAACTAGTGTAATTCATATGGAAACAGCCCAAGCTGCTTGCTATAGCTAGCTAGCAAGCTAGTTAGTCTGTCCAGCAAGAAAAGTTGTGTGTAGCGGTAAATTTAACCTGCGCTCATGAAGCGTCAACCTTAATGTCACTTTCACTAGCTAGCCATACAGACAGCTAACTAGCCACCAAAATGAAGGCAATAGTAATTTGTGTTCATCTGTTGGACTTAGGTTATGGTTTGTCATGTTTGCTAGGTGCAGATATTCATAGGCTATACATTTTCCTATTATTTGACAGCTTAGCTGTTAGTGTAAGGACCGATTCTGGAGTAGAGAAGCAGGTACGAGGAGTCAAACATTTAATCAGGAACAGACATGAAACAAGCCAGGAACAGCGTCAACACACGCACACACATATGACAATCAATGCTGAAGCAGGGAACAAAGCTGGGGAAACAGACAGATACAGTGGAGGTAATGACAGAGGTGATTGAGTCCAGGTGAGTCCAATAATCACTGATGTTTATGACGGGGGAAGGCAGGTGTGCATAATGATGGTGGCAAGAGTGCGTAATGCTGGGGAGCCTGGCGCCCTCGAGAGCCAGGGGGGAAGAGCGGGAGCAAGTGTGACAGTTAGGGTAGAGGCCTGCTCAGTGGAGCTCATATGATGAGTTGAATATTTGTTTACATAGCCAGCTAACAAGTTGCTTGTTTTGTCCTGTTTTTACCAATGCAATTCATTTGGAAACTTCTCCAGCTTCGTTAACATTGGCAAATACTGTAGTTAGTCTGACAGGCAAAAAAGCAAGAGTTGATTGGAGGAGAGAGAGAGTGCATGTGGAATGGGAGACGTGTGACTGTATCACACAATTTATGGAAACCCCTTATTAGGAAGAGCGTATGTGTAAGGTTGAGAAAAAGAAAAATATTATATTCCTGACTACAACTGCATCCTATTTGTTCCTGCTCTCCTCTCCCTCTGTTACTCAAAGTCAGTGAAAGCAATGAAAGTAATGGGGAGAGTCAGGGCTGAGCAGCAAAAGGCAGGGAGGAAGAGAAGTTAGAGATGATTGGAGGGATAGATGCGGAGCAAGAGGAGTGAAGGGAGAGAGAGAGAAAATGGGCGGCGTTGACCATCTTAACCAACTGAAGAGCTATTACAATGTTGGACGCACAGGCAGAAAATGGTAGTAGTATGTGTTTTGGGGGATGCTCAACATTATCATCATAAATGTGTACATTGTGTGGGGGACCAAGCAAAGTCCCCTTTCCAGAAACCGCAGGCACTGGTCCCTGATGGCATTCAAAGTGCATTCCCTTTGTGATATGGCTACAGTGCCAGGAAGAGAGGAACCAAGAGTGTGGCACCAGTGCGTGAACCGAGTTGTCTCATTTGAAAGCAAGTGAAGTTTGAAGGGCGCAAGAGAGAGTTTGTGGTGTGCACCCGGAGAGGAAGCAGGGCAAATAGTGGGAGATGTGTAGAAACCTCCTTAGGGTGCTCTACTGTTCTGTGCAGGATGATGCCATGCTTCCAGAAGTTCCATGACATGTTGTAGGCTAAACGTAAACACTAAAGTGACAGTGTGAAACATGAATTTGTCCTTCAAAGCTTTTTGAACAGTTGTGTTGTATATCTTCTCTTTATCTCTAATACTTGTTGCAGTCACAGAATTGTCAATGTAGCCTACAATGTCAACATTGCGTGTCAGGCCTAGTCTGTACAAAATCTTATTGAAATAGTCTGAATAGTTGTTTGCATTTTTACAGAAGTAAGACTCGTTGTCAATCAAGTAGCCTACTTTGTGTGTAATGAATACTCAAGGAGAAAGAGGTGTAAATTCACGTGCAGAGTGCGGCAGATGTTCATTAAGCCTTCGCAGAAGGCAGGAATCGTGGTCGCAACCTGTGTTTGATTGACCATTGTAGGCAGTCAAAAACAAACAATATCTCACAACCATACAAACAGAAACAACTGAACTAAATAGGGAGCTGATTAGACCAGGTGAGAAACAAACACAGGTGAAATCAATGAACAAAAATTAAAGACAGAGCTACGTTCCAGAACACAAAGTAACCGGGCTATGTTCAAGAACGCAAAGAAAAAGAACACAAGGTTGACCAAGAAAAGAAAAGCAGAACCTTACAGTGTGGTCACAATTTGGATACTTTTAAAAATATGTATATGTAGATAATATTTATAAGTATAATATTTTGAGTGAGCAATTTAGTCAAATTGTCTACAATTTAAATACTTGAGGACTTTTTGTTGTTCAGTGTTAATCGTTGGCACTAAGTGTCTACACAATGGAAGACGACATTTGTGTTATTCATATTGACATGAATGTGGTGTCATATTAAAGAAGAGGTTGTGGTCTTTAAAACTAAGTTGACTTGTAATTGTCGTTTGTCTTTGTTCTTGAGCAATGTCTGTTTGTTTGGAATGTGTCAGAAAATGTTATTTATTTAGAAAATTCTCAGTAATCTGGAAATATATTGGGGTTTCTGTAAATATATTGGGGTTTAAAGTGTTAAGGTTAGGGTTAGGGGTTAGGGAAAATAGCATTTTGAATGGGAATACATTTTATCCCCCAAAAGTCCTAAAATTAATAAAAACAAAGGTGTGTGTGTGTGTGTGTGTGTGTGTGTGTGTGTGTGTGTGTGTGTGTGTGTGTGTGTGTTCCTGGCCTCAGATACTAAGTGCTAGATCATGTGTCAGGCAGCACACCGCTTAATAGGTGCTACCTTGTGAAGGAAATCACATAAGTTTCCTGAGCCACACACACACTCTGCCCCTGGCCCCAGTTGTCCTCTAGGCCAGGTTTAAATTAGATTGGGCCTTAAACCTGATTATGGCACTTTAGATCACCATTGGTGCTATTGTCAGGTCTTACCTGCTTATGACATTGGGACCTTCATGTATACACGTATGACAACCTACCTTCACGTATACATCAAAACCATTTACCCTCCTAAGGGTCTACATGAGTTTGCACACACACACACGCTTGTGCATGCACATACACACAACTCAGTAATACCTCACATAATTCCTACAAAAGCCTTTGGAGGCTGTAGGTAAAACATTAGTATTTGGTTTAGGATCATGTTAGTGTTTGCTGCAAATCTGTTGTCACCCCTGAGCAGTGGAGCAGTGTTTTGTGGTATTTCACAGTGATCAACCTGCCAGACAGTGATGGGTTGACAGGGGCCGGGCAGGGGGGTGGGGGGATAGGGGAGAGTGGGCGACTGAACTGGGCAACTTCAACCTCCCGCCATCGATTCATTTCTTTCTACCTCTTTCTTTCCAATCCTGTCCTCTTTGGACCTCTCCCTTTCCCAGTCACCTCCCACTCACAATGCAGGTAATGCACTTGACCTCATCTCTACTAGATGCTGTTCGCCTACTAATCTCACTGCAAACCCCCTCCAGGTCTCTTATCACCACTTTGTTTTCTTTTCTGTATCCCTCTCATCCACCCTACCCACTCAGCCCCTATCCAAATGGTGCTCCGTTGCAATTTTCTCTCTCTCTCCCACTACTCTCTTCTCTTCTATCCTTTCATCTCTCCCTTCTGCTAAATCCTTCTTTCTCCTGTCTCCTGATTCTGCATCTTAGACACTGTACCCTTTCCCCCCGGCCTGCTCTAGCCTCCCCTCTTGCTCAGTGGCCGACTGACACATGCGAGATCACAGAAAAGGGCTGAGTGAAAATGGAGCAAAACTAAACTTCCGGAGGACCTATCATCCTTTCACTCCCTCCTCTCTACCTTCTCCTCCTCTGTATCTGCTGCTAAAGACACTTTCAATCACTTTACATTTCAAGTGTCTGCCTCTAACCCTAGGAAACACTTTCACACCTTCTCTTCCCTCCTTAATCCTCCACCTCCCTCCTCCCTCTCTGCGGACATCTTTGTCAAACTCTTTCCAAAAATAGTTGGTGACATCCGCTCCTCATTCACTTAGATTATTGAGTCCACTGGTCCCACCCACACAGAACTACCCTACGCCATGACCTCTTTCTCCATTCTCTCTCCAGAAGAAATCCTGCTACTAGCTTTTGTCAACCTGCCTGCTCGACCCCATCCCCTCCTCTTTTCTCCAGACCATCTCTAGAGACCTTCCCCCATTCCTCACTTCCCTCATCAACTCATCCCTAACCACTGCCTGCAACCAACACTTGACTCCTCTTTCCAAAACACATGAGCATGCTATCATTGACCAACTCTCTCGTTATCTCTCTCAGAATCAAATCAAATCAAATAAAATTTATTTATATAGCCCTTCGTACATCAGCTGATATCTCAAAGTGCTGTACAGAAACCCAGCCTAAAACCCCAAACAGCAAGCAATGCAGGTGTAGAAGCACGGTGGCTAGGAAAAACTCAGAGAACGATCTTCTTGAACCTAACCAATCAGGTTTCAAGACAGGTCACTCAACTGAGACTGCTTTCCTCTGCGTCACGGAGGCTCTCAATACTTCCAAAGCTGACTCTTTCTCCTCTGTTCTCATCCTCCTAGATCTATGTACTGCCTTTGACACCTTTAGCCATCAGGCCCTCCTCACCCTCTCAGGCTGGGCGTTTCAGGCTTTGCACACTCTTGGATTGCATCCGAGATTGTAGGCCGCTCCTACCAGTTGACGTGGACAGGATCTGTGTCTGCACCATGTACTCTAACTACTGGTGTCCCCCAGTGCTTGGTTCTTGGCCCTCTCCTCTTCTCTCTATACACTAAGTTACTCTGCTCTGTTATATCCTCAAATGGTCTCTCCTATCATTGCTATGTGAATGACACTCAACTACTTTTCTCCTTCCCCCTTCTTACATCCAAGTGGCGACACACATCTTTGCGTGCCTGGCAGAGATCTCAGCTTGGACGTCGGCCTATCACCTCAAGCTCAACCTCGAAAAGATGCTTCTGCTTTTTCTCCCAGGGAAGGCCTGTCTGCTCCAAAACCTCTCCATCACGGTTGACAGGATTGGTTGATTTCCAGTTTTTAAGAAAACCTTTTTTTTTAGATGATTGACGAGAAAAGTATCATCCAACCCATCGGGTATCTCATTGCAACCTCATATGCCATGTCTTGAAAAATACAGATGGATATAAAAATACATTTACATTGTAATATTTCTGCCAGCCAACTTTCTAACTATGCCATTCACTTTTGGACGTTATAACATTCCCAGAAGGATTATTGAGTCATTATTAGTTTTACACTTCAGACATGACTTTGCCGCTGTGCTGTAGAATTTGTTAATTTGGTTTCTTCTTTAGTAAATTCTATACATTAATGTATATTGGATTAAGAGAACATTTTCGTTAACTGGTGTCTTGTTAGTTCCAACATTCCCTCCATCTTGTGCCAATATTAGTTATCTTTAAGTTTTGGTTCCAATAGTTTAAAAAAAATTCTAAGATAGTGTCAGTTGGATAGGCTCACTGCAAGGTTTTGTATAGCTGTCACGCCCTGACCATAGAGAGCGGTTTATTCTCCATGTTGGTTGGGTCGGGGTGTGATTTAGGGTGGGTTATCTAGGGGAATTGTACATCTATTTTGGCCTGATATGGTTCCCAATCAGAGGCAGCTGTTTATCGTTGTCTCTGGTTGGGGATCATATTTAGGTAGCCATTTTCCCATTGTGCTTTGTGGGACCTTGTCTAAGTTGCCTGTGAGCATATTATTTAGCTTCATGGTTTGTTTATTCGCTTTATTGTTTTTGTGCTTTAAGTTTTCTCTTCCTAATAAAGGATGGAACCACGCTGCATCTTGGTCCACTCCTTATAATGATCGTGACAATAGCTTGGCCAAAAAATTTAAAATCGACATTTTGTGATATAAGTTAAGTATTTGACAATATCTACATTTGTCAATCCAAAATTGCTTTTTAAAGCTGTAATGGAAATACAGTACATTTACTTCCTATTACTAAGACATTTACGGTTTATATGCCTTTAGTTTTCCATGTGAACCAATTTATCTGCAAATTCTGGAAAGCTATCCAAGGAATGTACTTAAGGTTGTGTTTTTAGGGAGTGATGTTGGTTCTTGTAGAATAGGTTTCATTTTCTTCCATATTTCTATAGTGTTCTTAACTATGAATATATTAATGTTCTTAGCTTTATCCTTTGAAAATAGACAGGTCAAATATTATGGGGATGAGTATGCTCATCTTCAAAATGTACCCATTATTCCTCTTTTAACTACACTGAACAAAGTGTAAGGTGTTGGTCCCATGTAGAAGATCCCTGAAATTTTCCATACGCACAGAAAGCTTATTTCTCTAACATTTGTGCACAAATTTGTTTACATTTGTGTTAGGGAGCATTTCTCCTTTGCCAAGCTCCTCCATACATCTGACAAGAAGCTGATTAAACAGCATGCTCATTACACAGGTGCACCTTGTGACAGGGACAATAAAAGTACACTCTAAAATGTGCAGTTTTGTCAAACAACACAATGCCACAGATGTCTCAGGTTTTGAGGAAGCGTGCTGCAGAAAAGTGTACAGGTGCAGTGATCTGTGAGCTGCTCTGACAGCTGGTGCTTAAAGCTAGTGAGGGAGATATGAGTCTCCAGCTTCAGTGATTTTTGCAGTTCGTTCCAGTCATTGGCAGCAGAGAACTGGAAGGAAAGGCGGCCAAATGAGTAATTGGCTTTGGTGGTGACTAGTGAAATATACCTGCAGGAGCAGGTGGGTGCTGCTATGGTGACCAGTGAGCTGAGATAAGGTGGGGCTTTACCTAGCAGAGACTTGTAGATGACCTGGAGCCAGTGGGTTTGGCGACGAGTATGAAGCAGGGGACAGCCAACGAGAGCGTACAGGTCGCAATGGTGGGGAGTATATGCAGCTTTGGTGACAAAACGGATGGCACTGTGATAGACTGCATCCAATGTGTTGAGTAGAGTGTTGGAGGCTATTTTGTAAATGACATCGCTGAAGTCGAGGATCAGTAGGATGGTCAGTTTTACGAGGGAATGTTTGGCAGCATGAGTGAATGATGCTTTGTTGCGAAATAGGAAGCCGATTCTACATTTAATTTTGGATTGGAGATGCTTAATGTCTGGAAGGAGGGATTACAGTCTAACCAGACACCTAGGTATTTGTAGTTGTCCACATATTCTAAGTCAGAACCGTCCAGAGTAGTGATGGGCGGGCAGGTGCGGGCAGAAATTGGTTGAAGAGCATGCATTTACTCTGTCTGAACTCTGTCTGAGAAGTAGTTGATGAACCAGGCAGCCATTTGAGAAACCAAGGCTGTTGAGTCTGCCGATAAGAATGCGGTGACAGATAGAGTCGAAAGCCTTGGCCAGGATGATGAATACGGCTGCACAATACGGCTGTCTCTTATCGATGGCGGTTATGATATTGTTTAGGATCTTGAGTGTGACTGAGGTACACCCATGACCAGCTGTGAAACCAGATTGCATAGCGGAGAAGGCACGGTGGGATTCAAAATGGTCGGTGATCTGTTTGTTAACTTGGCTTTCTAACTGTTCTGCCTGCGGCTATGGAACTCTGACCTGTTCACCGGACGTGCTACCTGTCCCAGACCTGCTGTTTTCAACTCTCTAGAGACATCAGGAGTGGTAGAGATACTCTTAATGATCGGCTAAGAAAAACCAACTGTCAATTTACTCCTGAGGTGCTGACTTGTTGCGCCCTCGACAACTACTGTGATTATTATTATTTGACCATGCTGGTCATTTATGAACATTTGAACATCTTGGCCATGTTCTGTTATAATCTCCACCCGGCACAGCCAGAAGAGGACTGGCCACACCTCATAGCCTGGTTCCTCTCTAGGTTTTTTCCTAGGTTTTGGCCCTTCTAGGGAATTTTTCCTAGCCACCGTGCTTCTACACCTGTATTGCTTACTGTTTGGGGTTTTAGGCTGGGTTTCTGTACATCACTTTGAGATATCAGCTGATGTAAGAAGGGCTATATAAATAAATTACATTTGATTTGCAAAAAAATTAAATAAATACATTTACTTTATAAACACTGATACCTGTTATTTTTGAGTGCTGTCTAATTCTTTCTGCAAGCTGTTCAATTGCCAGTGCAAACAAGAGAGGGGACATCCCTGTTTTGTGCCCCTTTCTAAAGCAATATTATCAGATAATGTATTACTTGTGTATAATTTTGCTTTAGGACATTTACATAATATTTGTATTAAATATATTATTTCAGATGGAAATTTGAACGCTTCCAAAATTTTGAATAGAAATGGCCTTTCCAGACAGTCAAAAGCCTTTTTGGCATCAACAACCATTATTTATGAATCTATATCTTGTTTTTTGCATATTGTATTAAAATTAAAAATGTTCTTGTATTTTTTGTTAGTGTCCTGTTGGATTGATATGTATAAATTCTGGTAAGACTTTTGCTATTCTGTTGCTTATAAGCTTTGTTATAGTGTTATTGTCACAATTGATTATACTTATGGTTCTATAATCAGTAGGGGACTCTCCAGGTTTTCCTGGTTTTAATATAATTGAAACTAGGAAGTGCGGTATTTAGTGACGTGTGCTGTCATTTGTGGGAATCGTGGCAGTACTTTGTCCAAAAATGTTGAATAGAATTCTATGGGAAAGTAATCCATTATTGGTGCTTTTGTCTGTGTGAACACTATCTAATATTTACTTTTGGGAGATCTCTGTTTTTAGTGAATCTTTTTTTTGTCTGCTGATGATTGTTTCAGGGTTGTTGAGTCTATTATGTAGCTCAGCCCAACCCCCGAAGTGACTCTTCACATCTTGCCAACCCCCATTGTCTCACCTTTGAGAAGCAGAGGTTACATCCTTTAGGTCTGATATCTGATTAGAGGTTAACTTTACAGTAATACTATTGGTCAACAACTGTTTAAAAAAAAATCCAAACAACTCAGAAGCTCATAAAAGGGTCTTAGATCCATTTTTCTTTCTCATATTTGTTCCTGACTTGCTGTGGTGAGATACCTACTGTATCATCTCTTTCTCTCCCATGAGCTATGGGCCATTGCACAAGCCATGGTTTCTTTGTGTCTGTCTCTCTCACAATGCTTAGAAAAATGAATGCCTTGTAATGTTCGTTAATGCTTTGTAATTTATTAAGCTCATGCCTTGTATATTGTTATCATACATATCACAAAGTAATTAAATGTACATGTATTTTTACTGCCCACTACAGTAAGTACTATTATGTAGGCTGGTGGCAATCCCCATCAACAGAGAATTCAGGATCTCCATTATGTAGATGTGTAGAATTTAAATTAGAATGTGTAAAAATTATGTTGAATATATAATAAACTACATTCATCAATCTGACTCCATTATTATGTGAATAAATACAGGCCCTGTGAATCTCTGGAGGATCTAGTCAAGGTAGCGAATAATTCCATCACTGACTCAATATGACTAGATACAAATAGCTAATCCTGGTGACCAATGTTCTAGCATTCATTTATTGAGTCAAGTAGATCAAGGATGTCAAGTTTTTACCCAAGCATGTGCTATAGTGTAAAAAACAACTACTGTATCAATAAACCTACTAAATTATAGGAATATAGTCCATCAAAGAATTGCTCTGGTATGCATTTACTCAATTCAACTAATATAATTTATTGGTCACAAACTAATTGACACACAAACAATTACAGTGTATATGAAATACAAGATACAGAATAACAGTGTAAATTACTATCACCAATAGGGTAAGATTTTATAATAGTTACACGCATCTTCAATTCAGAATAATCTCTACGTGAAAAAACGACATACAGCCGCTTCGTAGCAAGTTCTCATGTATGAGCAAATTCACTGCCCTTTACTTCAAATTCACTGCTCTTTACATCAAATTCACTGCCCTTTACTTCAAATTCACTGCCCTTTACATCAAATTCACTGCCCTTTACTTCAAATTCACTGCCCTTTACTTCAAATTCACTGCCCTTTACATCAAATTCACTGCCCTTTACTTCAAATTCACTGCCCTTTACTTCAAATTCCCTGCCCTTTACATCAAATTCACTGCCCTTTACATCAAATTCACTGCTCTTTACATCAAATTCACTGCCCTTTACTTCAAATTCACTGCCCTTTACTTCAAATTCACTGCCCTTTACTTCAAATTCACTGCCCTTTACTTCAAATTCACTGCCCTTTACTTCAAATTCACTGCCCTTTACTTCAAATTCACTGCCCTTTACATCAAATTCACTGCCCTTTACTTCAAATTCCCTGCCCTTTACATCAAATTCACTGCCCTTTACTTCAAATTCACTGCCCTTTACATCAAATTCACTGCCCTTTACTTCAAATTCACTGCCCTTTACATCAAATTCACTGCCCTTTACTTCAAATTCACTGCCCTTTACATCAAATTCACTGCCCTTTACTTCAAATTCCCTGCCCTTTACATCAAATTCACTGCCCTTTATATCAAATTCACTGCCCTTTACTTCAAATTCCCTGCCCTTTACATCAAATTCACTGCCCTTTACTTCAAATTCACTGCCCTTTACTTCAAATTCCCTGCCCTTTACATCAAATTCACTGCCCTTTACATCAAATTCACTGCTCTTTACATCAAATTCACTGCCCTTTACTTCAAATTCACTGCCCTTTACTTCAAATTCACTGCCCTTTACTTCAAATTCACTGCCCTTTACTTCAAATTCACTGCCCTTTACTTCAAATTCACTGCCCTTTACTTCAAATTCACTGCCCTTTACATCAAATTCACTGCCCTTTACTTCAAATTCCCTGCCCTTTACATCAAATTCACTGCCCTTTACTTCAAATTCACTGCCCTTTACATCAAATTCACTGCCCTTTACTTCAAATTCACTGCCCTTTACATCAAATTCACTGCCCTTTACTTCAAATTCACTGCCCTTTACTTCAAATTCACTGCCCTTTACATCAAATTCACTGCCCTTTACTTCAAATTCACTGCTCTTTACATCAAATTCACTGCCCTTTACTTCAAATTCCCTGCCCTTTACATCAAATTCACTGCCCTTTACATCAAATTCACTGCTCTTTACATCAAATTCACTGCTCTTTACATCAAATTCACTGCCCTTTACTTCAAATTCACTGCCCTTTATATCAAATTCACTGCCCTTTATATCAAATTCACTGCCCTTTACTTCAAATTCACTGCCCTTTACATCAAATTCACTGCCCTTTACTTTAAATTCACTGCTCTTTACATCAAATTCACTGCCCTTTACATCAAATTCACTGCCCTTTACTTCAAATTCACTGCCCTTTATATCAAATTCACTGCTCTTTACATCAAATTCACTGCCCTTTACATCAAATTCAAGCAGGAACAACAAGGATCCATCCAACTGTTTTTTAATTCAGATTTATAAACATTTTCATAGAAGCTTTTAAAATTATCACATTGCTCCTATTTATAATTACCGCATTTGTATCTTTATCTTTTAAAATCATAACTGGTTTAGTGTGTATTCATTTTATGAGAGGTGCAAGATCATTTCCAGGTTTATTTGCCATTATTAAGTAAAATGCTTTATTTGAGTTTAACCTGTAATTGTTGTCTCTCTTCAGAAGTAAACGTTCGTATTTGTCACACCCTGATCTGTTTCACCTGTCTTGTGCTTGTCTCCACCCCCCTCCAGGTGTCGCTGATTTCCCTATTATCCCCTGTGAATTTATTCTGTGTGTTTTCTATTTGTCTGTTGCCAGTTTGGCTTGTCTCGTCAAGCCCACCAGCATTTTTCCCGTACGCCTGTTTCTCGTTAGTTCCTGTTTCCTAGTTCTCCCAGCTTTTGGCCGTTCTGCCTGCCCTGACCCTGAGCCTGCCTGCCATTCTGTACCTTACGGACTCTGCCTTGGATTTACTGACCTTTGCCTGCCCTTGACCTGTAGTTTGCCTGCCCCCTGTTTTGTAATACATTTTTGTTATTTCGAACTGTTTGCATCTGGGTCTTATCCTGAGGTCTGATAGTATTCCTGTTTAATTTCAGATTTTTCTTTCTTATTGAACCTTGTAAGGATTTTTTCTAAGATAGAGATTTATTTTTCTTTAGTTTTAATTTCTGAATCAGATTTATCTTTTGCAGAGTATCAGATTATAATTTCTTTAATCTACGCTTTAGAAGCATCCCAGATTATTTTGGGGGTTGTCTTTTCTCTATCCTCTATGTCTACATTTGTAATGGGAGGTTTTTATTTTTTCATTTACGTATTTAATACATTTCAGGTCCAGAAGATGAGCTCTGTTCATTCTCCAAATGCTGTTGCTAAGTGTATTTTCTATTTGTGTAATTAAGCATTATACGTGAATTTCTGAGTCCAGTAAATTGTTGAGTGCATTTTTGGATCTAAAAATGTAACTAGTTCTTAAATAGCTTTTCTTACTTTGAGAAAAAAATGAATGTTATTTTGTAGTTGGGAATAGTAATCTCCTGCTGTCCTGTAAATTATTTGTAGAGATACATTTCCTTAAATTTGCCTTTTTTATTACTTTGTCTGTCAATCTTATCATATGTATGATTTAGGTCACCAGCTAAAATAATAGTTACTATCTGGCTATGATGTAATATAGCTTAAAATCTATCTAAAAGTACCAGGTTTGCCACGGGTAGGATATACAATGAAATCAATGTGCATTTTTCACCAAGTAAGGTACAATTCAAGATTATAAAACAGTCTTCTTGGTCCATGTTCTGGGATATAAGGGAAAATGTTGTATTATTATGTATAAGGATGCCTACACCTCTGCTGTTACTACAGTAGGTGGCAGTGTAGGTCTCTCCAACCCAGCTCCTCTTAAAATATTCAAGTTATGCTTTTTAAAATGTAACTCTGAAGAACCACATCTGCTTATAATATCTTTAACCCATAAGAGTATAATACCTGCCGAAACTGAGGGGGGGTCTCATCTATCCATAGATGGGTCATAATAGTTTGTAGGCCAAACTGTTCGGATGCTACAGACGATTTTGTGAGAGGACACATTTTCGGGATGTCTCATGGTCTGACAAACACCACTCTAGCTTTGTTCCCTTTCAAAGCAGATGCGGAAGTGCAACGTTGGCTGATGCAGAGGATTGAGACGCATATTTTACAGGGATTATTTTTGCGGGGGCGAGGACAGCAACTCTAGCAGGTTACAGTGCATTCGAAAAGTATTTAGACCCCTTGACTTTTGACATTTTTCTACGTTACAGCCTTATTCTAAAATTGATTCAATAGTTTTTTTTTTCCCCCTCATCAATCTATACACAATACTCCATAACAGGTTTATAGACACTTTTGCAAATTTATTTAAAAAAATAACAAAAAAATATCACAGTGACATTAGTATTCAGACCCTTTACTCAGTATTTTGTTGAAATGATTACAGCCTCTAGTCTTCTTGGTTATGATGCTACAAGCTTAGCACACCTGTATTTAGGGAGTTTCTCCCAGATGGGGAGGGTCGCTGCATAGCTATTTTCAGGTCCCTCCAGAGATGTTCGATCGGGTTCGAGTCAGGGCTCCACCGAAGCCACCCCTGCATTGTCGTGGCTGTGTAATTAGGGTTGTTGTCCTGTTGGAAGGTGAACCTTTGACCCAGTCTAAGGTCCTGAGCGTTCTGGAGCAGGTTTTTATCAAGGATCTCTCTGTACTTTGTCAAGGATCTCTCTGTTCATCATTCCCTCGATCCTGACTAGTCTTCCAGTACCTGCTGCTGAAAAGCATCCCTGCAGCAGGATGCTAACACCACCATGCTTCACCGTAGGGATGGTGGTAGGCTTCCTCCAGACGTATTGCTTGGCATTCAGGCCAAAGAGTTCAATCTTGGTTTCATCAGACCAGAGAATCTTGTTTCTCATGGTCTGAGAGTCCTTTAGGTGCCTTTTGGCAAAATCCAAGTGGGCTGCCATGTGCCTTTTACTGAGGACTGGCTTCCGTCTAGCCACTCTACCATAAAGGCCTGATTGGTGGAGTGCTGCAGAGATGGCTGTACTTCTGGAAGCTTGGTCACCTACATGACCAAGGTCCTTCTCCCCCGATTGCTCAGTTTGGAAGAATATTGGTTGTTCCAATCTTCTTCCATTTCAGAATGATGGAGGCCACTGTCTTCTTCAATGCTGCAGAAATGTTTTGGGACCCCTCCCAGATGTTTCGGAGCTTTACAGACAATTCCTTCGACCTCATGGCTTGGTTTTTGCTCTGACATGCACCGTCAACTGTGGGACCTTATATGGACAGGTATGTGCCTTTCCAAATGATGTCCAATTGAATTTACCACAGGTGGACTCCAATTAAGTTGTAGAAACATCTCAAGGATTATCAATGCAAACAGGATGCACTTGAGCTCAATTTCGAGTCTTACTTATGTAAATAAGGTATTTCTGTTTTACATTTGTCATTAGGGGGTATTGTGTGTAGATTGATGAGGATTATTTATTTATTTAATCAATTTTAGAATAAGGCTATAACGTAACAAAATGTGAAAAAAGAGAAAGGGTCTGAATACTTTCTGAATGCACTGAATGCACTATAAGTGTTCAAGAAACATATGCGTTCACAAGTTGGATTTTGTTAGTCTTTGCTTGTATATAATTCAAGTTAACCTTAACTGTTCTGTCTATCATTGAAGAGCCAAATACAATATTTTAGCAGACATGATATATGAGGGCAATGTACATTCCATAGATTGGAAGGATCATAGTATAAATACACATAGAGTGTGTGGGCATGTGAGCTGAGCAGACATAAAAAAAACATAAAGATATGTATAAAGCAAAGTACGTCGGTGCTATGCCTTTTTAGGGCTTTTAAGTTCCAACTCCACCAAGAGGCTGAAATGGGAATATTGGAGGCCCCGTGCACACCTCAGAGAAGTGTCTGATGCCCTGTCAGTCGCTCCCATCCCAATCCCCCGGCTAAAGCCCATCGCCATGCTCACCAATAACCACCATTGAATCTTAGTTATTATGATAAACAGGGAATAATAATGATTCAACATCCTTTCCTAATCTGTACAGAACTTTTATTTTACAACAGGTTTGCAAGTCACAAATAAAATGACACTGTAGTGTAATTAAGTCCTTCCTTCTCTCTCTCCCAAACCAAATCCGTCCCTCTCCACCACCCCCTCCTAGTTCTCCCCCCTTTACCCCACCCACCAGGGGCAAATCTCCAACTCCAGACAGGAACTATTACCCCACTCATCCTCTTCAAACATCATAGAAGTGACTCTCTCCTGCAGGTTCATTCTCTACAACACCCGTAGAGTAGGACTTTACCTCACACATGAAGAGGCACAAGCCCTAATCCAAGCACTTGTCATCCCCTTTCTGGACTACAGCAATTCGCTGTTCCCCTCTCATTCCATCAAACCCCTGAGACTTATCCAGATTACCACAGCCCAGCTGGTGTTCAACCTTGTCAAGTTCTCCCATGTCTCCTCTGCACATTCTACTGGCCGTTCGAAGCTCGCATGCACTACAAAACCATGGTACTTACCTATCCAATACTGTAGTAAGATGTAATGCCCCTGCCTACTTTCAGGCTATGCTCAAACCCTCCACCCCAACCCGAGTACTCCATTCTGCCACCTCTGGTCTCTTGGCCCTCCTACACCTACAGGAGGGCAGCTCCCGCTCAGCACAGTCAAAGCTCTTCTCTGTCCTTGCACTCCCAATGGTGGAACCACCTTCCCCTTGAAACTAGGACAGCAGAGTCCCAGCCCATCTTCCCGAAAACATCCCCCCCAAACTAACACTTGCACTTTACTTTTTTCTTCTACTAGCACTGACTTTACTGATAGCTACTTTATTGAGGAAAAATAT
Organism: Oncorhynchus mykiss; assembly: GCF_013265735.2. Lineage (NCBI taxonomy): Eukaryota > Metazoa > Chordata > Actinopteri > Salmoniformes > Salmonidae > Oncorhynchus > Oncorhynchus mykiss. The sequence continues at coordinate 33,707,917 of NC_048565.1, forward strand.
ACTATTACTGAGATATGTGGTGTTCTAGCTATCTTAAGATGAATGCACTAATAAGTAAAATAATTATGCAAAAGTAAGTCAAATTAAAAGATGTAAATGTAAAGTGGGATTATTCTGTTCATGGGCTCTTATACTGATGTGCATGACTAAATTTGAACTTGGGTTGCCTGCCTGCGACAAGGCTGTGTTAGCTTACCAAGCTAAAGCCTAGAAAGAAATGTCTATCAATTGTCCCTATTGACAATGTGCAGGAGTACTCTGGTTCTTTGGCTTAATGCTTATAGAACCTTCATAAAGCTTGCATAAGCCTAAAATAAACTTAACAGAGTCGGTAGTGATGTGTCATAGACAGTCCATAGCATGATGGTTTACACTGCTGTGAAACATATTTCTCCAAATAGTAAGCTGTGGCATATAGCATCTATATACCTCTCCTTCTCTGTCTTCAAATCAATCGTTTTTTTTCTGAGAAATATACAGAATGTACCTCCCCCCTCTCTCTCTCTCTCTCTCTCTCTCTATGACAGACAAACAGAGAGAGAGAGACACACAAAAGGATGATAATGGACACCAACGCTCAGTGTGAATGGGGCCAGTCGATATGTGTAGTGTAGTGTGTACCCTTCTGTGATGTGTATCGGTGATGTGATTTGCACTCAGCTGACTGTCCATAGGGACTATGTACAATCTGCTCTTCCTTTGCATACTCACACAGACATACACAGACACACACAATCATCCATCCATCCATTTATTCTGCAGATTGTCGTTGTAATTGCACAAATTGTACACTTTGTCCTGTTTGGCTGGTCTTTGTCCCCCCCCCCCCCCTCTTTCTGTCTGTCTTTTTCAGGAAGCTTAGAAGCAGCAGCAGGCCAGATAATGGAGTGTGTGATATGATGCTGAGGCATGAGATGACAGCAGTCTGGCGTCCCCAGTCCACCTCTACAGCACTATGGTCCTCTATCACAGCTAAATCCTTACAGACATAGAGGGATAGACAGAAAGAGGGAGAGTGAGATAGAGAGCAAGAGAGAGAGAGAGAGCAATGTGTCTATGTGAAGAGTGAGAGATACTGAGGCAGTCAGCTCATTGTAATTTATAGAGCAGTGGCAGAATGTTTGGGAGTGATAAGGTTGACTGTGTAACATACAAAGAATGAATAAACTCCTCTTCTCCTCCATTTGTAAAACTGACACTGCCTTGTATTTTAGAACATTTACACACAGATGCACGGACGCGGACGCGCATGCACGCACATACACACACAGGCACACACGCACACACTAGAACACATTACCTCTGTTAATGGTCTGTGGAATTTACTGGGGAGGGGATTAGTGTGTGAGTAAAACCACATTAAGAGTGCTGTGTGTGTTTACCAGTGGTTTGTTTGTGAGCGGTTGGTTAGGATGCGTGCAACGTTAATCCGCTCTGTATTAAAGGAGTAATTCTCCTAAGGACAAGTAATTGACTTCTTTAGGCTTACACTGGAGCAGTAGCTTCTCAGTCATTCACTAAAGTGATTATGAATTGATGGCATTTGCCATTTTCTAGACACCATCCACTTTCCCTGTTATGTGTATGTATGGTATTAATAACACTGGTTATGGCTTTTAGCCTGTATGATTGAAAGTATACACACACACACAGAGACAGCACATCCCTCAACAACCAATCACAACACTGGGATACAGTGGAACCATGGCAACCCAGAAGCCTTGAATGTAATTGGCAGGGTCAGAGAAATTAAAGAGAAAGAAGGAAGTGAAGTTTAAAGGAGAAGAAAGAGAAACTGAACAACTGCCAAAACAGCCACTGTGTTGTTGAAAGATTTGACAGTTAGTGACTTGTTGATGTACGTTAAAGGAGATAGAGGATAAGATGTAAAGAGAGAGAAAGAAAGAGAGAGAGACAGATGGGGGGAGAGAGAGAGCTGGCCTTTTAGTTTATTCAGTTAACAGAGGTTCTTTGTACTGGTCGGGTTGTATGAGTCAATGGAGGCTCCTCAGAGAAAGAGGGGGAGGACCATCCTCCTCAATGAATTTCATTTTTAAAAAATGGTGAAACTAAAACTAAATATATTCATGTCACCAAATAATTTATTAAAACACACTGTTTTGCAGTGAAAGTCTACAGTAGCCTCAACAGCACTGTAGGGTAACAGTTTCCGTCCTCCTCTGGGTACATTGACTTCAATACAAAACCTAGAAGGCTCTTGATTAGACTTACACAGTAATTATGAAAAACCTCCGGTGGACATACTCCAACCTATCAGAGCTCTTGCAGCATGAAATGACATGTTGTCTACCCAATCAAAGGATCAGAAAATAAATCTAGTACTGAAAGCACAAGCTTCAATTAGCTGGCACTGCAGTGCATAAAATGTGGTGAGTAGTTTACTCAAAGAGAGAGAAAGACAATAGCTGAACAGTTTTGAACAAATTAATTTCTTCAAAAATGTAGGAGAAGCAAAAGAGAAAGAGCTAGCTATATTTCATGATATATTGTTTTCTCACTTTCACTTACTTAGCTAGTGAATGCAGCTTGCTAGTTTAGTCTACACAAACACCCATCTCAAACAGAGATTGACACTATGTTAGCTAGCTGGCTATGGCTATCCGACAACTCTTCCAAGTCAAGGTAAACTTTAGCTTTTATTCATTTATTGCCACCGGGGCCCGCTGGTGTAACTGCTAAACTTCCCGACTGTACACTGTACTGCATGATTGTAGCAGGTTTGCTAATGCATTAGTTCTAGTAGCTATGTCGACTATGACGTTAGCTAATATGGTGACAACGATGTAGGCTGCGTGTAGTGGATTGCGGTCATGATATGAAGCCTTTGCTTGGAAATGTTTTTTTGCGATGTCACAGACAGCTGATGTGTTTTGAGCTGAAATCCACAAGCAAAGGAAAAAGGTGAGAGGAAGAGAGCACGGAAATAGATGCGAGAAGGAATTATATATATACAGTGCCTTGCGAAAGTATTCGCCCCCCTTGAACTTTGCGACCTTTTGCCACATTTCAGGCTTCAAACATAAAGATATAAAACTGTATTTTTTTGTGTAGAATCAACAACAAGTGGGACACAATCATGAAGTGGAACGACATTTATTGGATATTTCAAACTTTTTTAACAAATCAAAAACTGAAAAATTGGGCATGCAAAATGATTCAGCCCCCTTAAGTTAATACTTTGTAGCGCCACCTTTTGCAGTGATTACAGCTGTAAGTCCCTTGGGGTATGTCTCTATCAGTTTTGCACATTGAGAGACGGACATTTTTTCCCATTCCTCCTTGCAAAACAGCTCAAGCTCAGTGAGGTTGGATGGAGAGCATTTGTGAACAGCAGTTTTCAGTTCTTTCCACAGATTCTCGATTGGATTCAGGTCTGGACTTTGACTTGGCCATTCTAACACCTGGATATGTTTATTTTTGAACCATTCCATTGTAGATTTTGCTTTATGTTTTGGATCATTGTCTTGTTGGAAGACAAATCTCCATCCCAGTCTCAGGTCTTTTGCAGACTCCATCAGGTTTTTTTCCAGAATGGTCCTGTATTTGGCTCCATCCATCTTCCCATCAATTTTAACCATCTTCCCTGTCCCTGCTGAAGAAAAGCAGGCCCAAACCATTATGCTGCCACCACCATGTTTGACAGTGGGGATGGTGTGTTCAGGGTGATGAGCTGTGTTGCTTTTACGCCAAACATAACGTTTTGCATTGTTGCCAAAAAGTTCAATTTTGGTTTCATCTGACCAGAGCACCTTCTTCCACATGTTTGGTGTGTCTCCCAGGTGGCTTGTGGCAAACTTTAAACAACACTTTTTATGGATATCTTTAAGAAATGGCTTTCTTCTTGCCACTCTTCCATAAAGGCCAGATTTGTGCAATATACGACTGATTGTTGTCCTATGGACAGAGTCTCCCACCTCAGCTGTAGATCTCTGCAGTTCATCCAGAGTGATCATGGGCATCTTGGCTGCATCTCTGATCAGTCTTCTCCTTGTATGAGCTGAAAGTTTAGAGGGACGGCCAGGTCTTGGTAGATTTGCAGTGGTCTGATACTCCTTCCATTTCAATATTATCGCTTGCACAGTGCTCCTTGGGATGTTTAAAGCTTGGGAAATATTTTTGTATCCAAATCCGGCTTTAAACTTCTTCACAACAGTATCTCGGACCTGCCTGGTGTGTTCCTTGTTCTTCATGATGATCTCTGCGCTTTTAACGGACCTCTGAGACTATCACAGTGCAGGTGCATTTATACTGAGACTTGATTACACACAGGTGGATTGTATTTATCATCATTAGTCATTTAGGTCAACATTGGATCATTCAGAGATCCTCAATGAACTTCTGGAGAGAGTTTGCTGCACTGAAAGTAAAGGGGCTGAATAATTTTGCACGCCCAATTTTTCCGTTTTTGATTTGTTAAAAAAGTTTGAAATATCCAATAAATGTCGTTCCACTTCATGATTGTGTCCCAATTGTTGTTGATTCTTCACAAAAAAATACAGTTTTATATCTTTATGTTTGAAGCCTGAAATGTGGCAAAAGGTCGCAAAGTTCAAGGGGGCCGAATACTTTCGCAAGGCACTGTATACAAAACAAGCAAATTGATCCTGCTGTTTGTATGTGGCTGCTATTAAAGTTAACTGTGTTTGCATGTGATCATTCTGCTGATTCTGTTGAAAAACCTTTCTTAAATGGAAGCAAAGGGAACGAAACAGGGAAAAACATACGTGTCCTATAGAAACTCTCATTTACAACTGTTGGACTAATGATTACACCCTAGATCAGCTAGATACAGGCAAGAGGTTGCAATGCGGTATTGAATGTGTCAATGTCTGTCATCTTTATAACTCAACATTTTCTCTCTACCTGTGCACCTACGTTGTAAACTTTAATTCAAAGGCTAGGATGCAACAACCTCATGATGGGTACAGGGAAAATTAACATGTAGTAGCATGTAGTAGCCTAAACATATCCATGTTACATTGAACTGGGTGAATGGAATATGAATGACAGTCATCCATTATGCTGTAATAGAATTAAGGCCATGCTCCTAAAAAATATTATTAGTCCTCCCTCATCTTAAACGGCACAGGCTGCCACCGTTTCGAGTTATGCGGTCTATGTTCACTGTGTGTGGGTGTGTTCGTATGTTAATGCATGAGTAAGAGTGTGTTCAAATGTTCGAGCCAAGTCACCCAAGATGCAAGTCAGTATTCAACGTCCATCTATGTCTGAGGACGTCGTGAGATGCCATGGAAACCAGCCACTAGGGCAACAGTGAGCGCTGTTACCTTCAAGGAGGTTTTGGTTTTGCTAGGGTGTTGTGGATGAGGATGTAGGATAGGCGTAAGCATCTGTCTCTGGTGCCAAAGGTTGCATGTTTGAATCCAGCGATAGCGTGTGTGTGTTGTTCTAAGCCTATCCCAAACCTTAACCTTTACCTTAACCATTCAGACTTAATGCCTAAACTTAAGATTTCGGAGTTAATCTCTAAACTTAACCTTAAACACTTTGAAATGTAAAGTTTGGAACAACTTCGAAAATTGATGTTTGTGAAACAAGGATGCATAGTCACATGAACTCGTTGAATGTTCATGTGTGCGTGTCCGTGCATATCTGTGTATGTGTGTGTGTGTATGTGTGTGTGTGTGTGTGTGTGTGTGTGTGTGTGTGTGTGTGTGAGAGAGAGAGAGAGAGAGAGAGAGAGAGAGAGAGAGAGAGAGAGAGAGAGAGAGAGAGAAAGAGAGAGAGAATGCAGAGGTGAGTCATCATCCATCCTTCTCGGAGAGGAGGAGATTTGGAAGAGGTGTGCTCTGGGTGGCACAAGGCTGTCTCTCACTGAGATACTGAAGCAAATAGAAATACTCTTTGACTTTTTCCACATTTTGTACAGTTAGAGCCTTATTCTAAAATTAAAACTCCCCCCTCATCAATCTACACACAATACCCCAAGACTCTTCATAGAGCTGGCCACCTGCCAAACTGAGCAATCGGGGGAAAAGGGCAAGGGTCAGGGAGGTGACCAAGAACCAGATGGTCACTCTGACAGAGCTCCAGAGTTCCTCTGTGGAGATGGGAGAACCTTCCGGAAGGACAACCATCTCTGCAGCACTCCACCAATCAGGGCTTTATGGTAGAGTGGCCAGACGGAAGCCAGTCCTCAGTAGAATGCACATGACAGCCCTCTTGGATGCATCTAAAGACCATGAGAAACAAGATTCTCTGGTTTGATGAAACCAAGATTGAACTCTTTGGCCTGAATGCCAAGCCTCACGTCTGGAGGAAACCTGGCGCCATCCCTAAGGTGAATCATGGTGGTGGCAACATCAGTCTGTGGGGATGTTTTTCAGCAGCAGGGACTGTGAGACTAGTCAGGATCAAGAGAAAGATTAATGGAGCAAAGTACAGAGAGATCATTGATGAAAATCTGCTCCAGAGCGCTCAGGAACTCAGCTTGGAGCGATGGTTCACCTTCCAACAGTACAACAACCCTGAGCACACAGCCAAGACAATGCAGGAGTGGCTTTGTAACAAGTCTCTGAATGTCCTTGAGTGGCCCAGCCAGAGCCAGGACTTGAACCCAATCGAACATCTCTGGAGACACCTGAAAATAGCTGTCCAGCGACGCTCCCCATCCATCCTGATAGAGCTTGAGAGGATCTGCAGAGAAGAATGGGAGAAACTCCCCAAATACAGGTGTGCCAAGCTTGTAGCGTCATACTCAAGAAGACTTGAGGCTGTAATCGCTGCCAAAAGTTATTCTACAATGTACTTAGTAAAGGGTCTGAATACTTATAGTGAACCCTGGAATGAGTAGGTGTGTCCAAACTTTTGACCGGTACTGTATGTGCACAGGCTAATATTAAGTTATTGAAAACTGTCCGATGCTATTGTTATTTGATAACAGTAAAGGGAAAGATATGACATAACAAGAAAATCATGTTTTCAAAGATGTGGTTTTCTTTTTTGACATTTGCAAAAAAGATTTATCCATTTTAGAGTAAGGCTGTAACGTAACAAAATATGAAAAAAGTCAAGGGGTCTGAATACTTTCCGAATGCACTGTCTTCTTCAGATGTCTATCACATATTCTCTCGCTCTCTCTCTCACACACACACAAACACACACACACACACACACACACACACACACACACACACACACACACACACACACACACACACACACACACACACACACACACACACACACACACACACACACACACACACACACACACACACACACACACCAGAAGCATCAGCCACCATCTGCAGCTTCCAGCTCCTATCCGAAGCTACCCTAGCCAGGAGAGTTCACTATGGCCCACTACAGGATGATGGTGTGTGTGGGTGTGTGTGTGTATTCTGAGTGAACTGGGTCAGGGGTGATAGATTCAGAGATGATGTCCATTGGCGAAGAAGCACTGTTTCTCCTTCACAATAGGGTTGAGGAGTTTTTGGTAGAATGTATAACAGACTTAAGAAGGCTGTGGTCTTTACCCTCAAACGAAAGTATATTATTTTCATGACATTAAATTAGACTGATTACAGTGTTGATATTCATGCAGTAACCAAAAATCTGTTTCAATTCACTTCTATTGTGTCCCACTTGTACAGGCACTTCTCCACAAAGGAGTGTGTGTGCATGCATTTATGTGTGCATGTGTGTGTTATCCATGGCTGCTCCAAGTCCCATTGATCTATTGTGAATTGATTGTTATTTTGTATTGCTGTGACCAGGGACAAAATACATGGTTAATGGAAACACACACAAAGCACATGGTGCTGTTGACATGCCTCTACTTGATTACAGTCTTTGAAAAACATGATTTTCTTCTTATGTCATATATTTCCCTTTGCTTTTATGAAAGAACAATAACATCGGTCTGTTTTCAATAACTGAATATTAGTATGTGCACATACGGTACCTGTCAAAAGTTTGGACACGGTTACTCAGTGTGTGGTTTGGTTCTCATTTTCTATATCCCATACTAAATATACAGTGCCTTAGGAAAGTATTCAGACCCCTTGACTTTTTCCACACTTTGTTACATTACAGCCTTGAATTAAATAAAGACAAAAGAAAAAAGGTTTTTAGAAATGTTTTCAAATGTATTAAAATAAAAAACAGAAATACCTTATTTACATAAGTATTCAGACCCTTTGCTATGAGACTCGATATTGAGCTCAGGTGCATCCTGGTTCCATTGATCATCCTTGAGATATTTCTACAACTTGATTGGGGTCGACCTACGGTAAATTAAATTGATTTGGAAAGGCACTAACCTGTCTTTATAAGGTCTCACAGTTGACAGTGCATGTCAGAGCAAGAACCAAGCCATGAGGTCGAAGGAATTGTCTGTAGAGCTCCGAGACAGGATTGTGTCGAGGCACATATTTGGGGGGGACATTTCTGCAACATTGAAGGTCCCCAAGAACAAAGTGGCCTCCATCATTCTTAAATGGAAGAAATTTGGAACAACCAAGACTCTTCCTAGAGCTGGCCGCCCGGCCAAACTGAGGAATCAAGGGAGAAGGGCCTTGGGTCAGGGAGGTGACCAAGAATCAGATGGTCTTCAGATGAAGAGGTGGAAATCTACCGTTACAGAAACACCCACCAACAGAGGACCAAGCGGCATGGAAACGGCCAGCAGCAGCAGCAGCAGCAATGTCAGGACTCCTGGACATGGGAGGATGTTTTGGATGGCAAGGGTTGCTACACATGGGAGGAGATCCTGGCTGGAAGGGATTGCCTCCCATGGGAACAGGTGGAGGCAGCTAGGAGAGCAGAGGCAGCCGGAGAGAGGAGCCAGCGATACGAGGGAACACGACTGGCAAGGAAGCCTGAGAGGCAGCCCCAAAAATGTATTGGGGGAGGCACACAGAGAGTGTGGCGAAGCCAGGTAGGAGACATGCGCCAACTTCCTGTGCTTACCAAAGAGAGAGAGGGACCGGGCAGGCACCGTGTTATGCGGTGGAGCGCACAATTTCCCCAGTGCGTGTGCATAGCCCGGTGCGGTACATTCCAGGTACATTCCAGCTCCTCGTATCGGCCAGGCTAGAGTGGGCATCGAGCCAGGTGCCATGAAGCCGGCTCTACGCATCTGGTCTCCAGTGTGTCTCCTCGGGCCGGCGTACATGGCACCAGCCTTACGCATGGTGTCCCCGGTTCGCCTGCACAGCCCAGTGCGGGCTATTCCACCTCGCCGCACTGGCCGGGCTACGGGGAGCATTCAACCAGGTAAGGTTGGGCAGGCTCGGTGCTCAAGAGCTCCAGTATGCCTGCACGGTCCGGTCTATCCGGTGCCATCTCCATGCACCAGTCCTCCTGGTGGCAGCCCCCTGCACCAGGCTTCCTGTGCGTCTCCAGAGCCCAGTACTCCCTGTTCCTCCTCCTCGCACTCGCACTGAGGTGCGTGTCCTCGGCCCAGTACCACCAGTGCCGGCACCACGCACCAGGCCTACAGTGCGCCCCGTCTGTCCAGAGCTGCTAGAGTCTCCCGTCTGTCCAGAGCTGCTAGAGTCTCCCGTCTGTCCAGAGCTGCTAGATTCTCCCGTCTGTCCAGAGCTCCTAGAGTCTCCCATCTGTCCAGAGCTGCTAGAGTCTCCCGTCTATCCAGAGCTGCTAGAGTCTCCCGTCTGTCCAGAGCTCCTAGAGTCTCCGATCTGTCCAGAGCTGCTAGAGTCTCCCGTCTGTCAAGAGCTGCTAGAGTCTCCCGTCTGTCCAGAGCTGCTAGAGTCTCCCGTCTGTCCAGAGCTGCTAGAGTCTCCCATCTGTCCAAAGCTGCTAGAGTCTCCCGTCTGTCCAGAGCTCCTAGAGTCTCCTGTCTGTCCAGAGCTGCTAGAGTCTCCTGTCTATCCAGAGCTGCTAGAGTCTCCCGTCTGTCCAGAGCTCCTAGAGTCTCCCGTCTGTCCAGAGCTGCCGGAGTCTGCTAGAGTCTCCCATCTGTCCTTTGCTGCTAGAGCCGCCAGTCTGTCCTGAGCCATCAGTCAGCCAGGAGCTGCCAGAGCCGTCAGTCAGTTAGGACCTGCCAGAGCCGTCAGTCAGCCAGGACCTGCCAGAGCCGTCAGTCAGCCAGGACCTGCCAGAGCCGTCAGTCAGCCAGGACCTGCCAGAGCCATCAGTCAGCCAGGACCTGCCAGAGCCATCAGCCAGCCAGGAGCTGCCAGAGCCGCCAGCCAGCCAGGAGCTGCCAGAGCCGCCAGCCAGCCAGGAGCTGCCAGAGCCGCCAGCCAGTTAGGACCTGCCAGAGCCGTCAGTCAGCCAGGACCTGCCAGAGCCGTCAGTCAGCCAGGACCTGCCAGAGCCGTCAGTCCGCCAGGACCTGCCAGAGCCGTCAGTCAGCCAGGACCTGCCAGAGCCATCAGCCAGCCAGGAGCTGCCAGAGCCGCCAGCCAGCCAGGGGCTGCCAGAGCCGCCAGCCAGCCAGGAGCTGCCAGAGCCGCCAGCCAGCCAGGAGCTGCCAGAGCCTCCAGCCAGCCAGGAGCTGCCAGAGCCGCCAGCCAGCCAGGAGCTGCCAGAGTCGCCAGCCAGCCAGGAGCTGCCGAGCTGCCTTTCACTCCAGCGCTGCCTGAGTCTCCCGCCTGTCCGGCGCTGCAGGAGTCTCCCGCCTGTCCGGCGTTGCAGGAGTCTCCCGCCTGTCCGGCGCTGCCGGAATTCCCCGTCCATTCGGGACCCATGTCTAGGGTTCCCAGTCCAAGGTCGGTGGCAAGGGTTGCCGCTTTAAAGAGGCCACGGAGGCGGGCGAAGAGGCGAACCAGAACTGGGTGGGGTCCAAAGGTGGGGTCCACGTCCCGCGCCAGAACCGCCACCGCGGACAGACACCGGTCTTGCCTTTGGGGGGGGGGGGGTACTCTCACGTTCTGACCTTTATTTTCCTTTGTTTTGTCTTTATTTAGTATGGTCAGGGTGTGAGTTGGGGTGGGAAGACTATGTTTTGTGTTTCAATGTTTGGTTTCTGTTTTGGCCTAGTATGGTTCTCAATCCGAGGCAGGTGTCGTTAGTTGTCTCTGAGTGAGAATCATACTTACGTAGCCTGGGTTTCACTGTTGGTTTGTGGATGTTTGTTTCCGTGTCTGTGTTTTTCACCACACGATACTGTTTCGGTTTTGTTATTTCACGTATTTGTTTATTGTTTTTGCATTTCATAGTGTTCAGTGCTTTTGTTATTAAAATCGTCATGAACACTTACCACGCCGCATCTTGGTCCGGTCCTTAATCCTCTTCAGACAAAGAGGAGGAAATCTGCCGTTACATGCACTCCCTTCCGATATTATTTTTGAATAATGCAATCTACTGGAGCATATAACTGTATGCAAATATTTATTTTCCTGTTATATGAAAATATATTGTACCCTTCACTTTGAAAATTGCTGAATGTCTGTGCAATAATTTTGAATAGAAAACATGCTACAGTATAAATTCATTAACCATCACACCAAGACAAGTTTTTGTGAGAGAGGAGAGAGGGAAGAGTTTTGATCTTGGGAAGACTGCCTGAGTAGAGGTCTTGATAAAGCCTTCAATGTGTAGGCTGACTAATAGATTGTGGAGAGAGGGATGAGAAATGAAAGGAGGGCTGGGCCATCTCTTACCCAGAGGACCATGGTTCATTTCCCACAACCCTGTTGGAGCACAAATGCAGCGGTGACGGGAGAATAACCACCGAAACCACACTGTCCTCCCTCCACAGCTCAACTCTTACATCCCACCATTCATCCACCCGTCCACCTCTCCACCCTCCATCACTGTGAACCCTGTGTTAGTCGAGAGAAAAGAAAAGAGAAAGATCGAGAGAGAGAGAGAGAGAGAGAAGCCTGGTCTGGAAAGACAAAGAGATGGTGAGAGAGCGGTAGAGAGAAGGGGGTGGTTGACTTTAAGTCAATGATTTTAAGTAAATTCATTTCAGACAAAGAGGAGGGGAGAGAGAAATAGGGACTGATCCACATTATGACAAGGCATCTTCACAGCTCATTGGCAACATGCAGGCACAGTCTGAACGCATGACAGACTCCACTGCTACTGATAAGAGAGAGGAGCTGTCTCATATTAGCACTACTGATGTTGTCACAGCAAGCCTTTTTTTGGGCTCTTGTGTTTGTAGACTAATGCCCAATATCAAATCAACCAATAACCCCTTATCATAGACAAAGACACTTCAGTAAATACAAAATAATATGGTGATAGCGCTACCTCTCCCATTTTGCTGCTGCCTATCCTTTCAGATCTTCACAAGGGCCGAGATCAGAGCTATTCAAATACCTTCTTTTCTATATCACATTTATTGAACATTGATCATAACTGTAACTGATTGGCCAGAGAGTTAAGTGGTATAGTGCCCCAAGTAGGGTTGCAAAGGAAAGGTATATTAATTGTAACTTTCTAAGTTTACCAGCAAACTACTGGAAATCTGGAAAATTTCAAAGATATTATAAATGATAAAATATGATGACTTTAATACGAAAATGTCAATGACAAAGCTGTAAAATGTTACCCTAAGTATTTCCCATCAATTTAGTGAATACCGTGGGTGTTTAATATGAGAGTTTCAGCGTAGCATATCATTTATATTTTTACAGGCTTTTGTTTACTTTACTTTGTCAATATACATTTGTTGTAAATGTTTCGACGTCACATTGGTGGCAGTTTTGAAAATAAGTCAGTAGTTGGAAGAGTTGCAGAGTTAATTGTATATTATGTCATTGTTAATTAGATACATTTTTCATTAATTAGGTAATTTTCTCTCATGGTCTATCCACTCAAAACTCATGGACAATATGGACATAGATATAGATTATAGATTATATTTGATATGATTAAATCTTTCTAATTTATTCATGTATATATTACCACAATTACCATAGATTACCGGTTAATTACCAACATTGCTGAAAATTCCAGTAACTTTGGTAACCCTAGTGTTGACTCTGAATCAGTCTCTGATTGGAGGGAGAAAATGAAAACAACAAGTGTTTTAGCACTCCGGGATTGTTATTGGATATACCTGGTTTAAAGGATGTATATCCCCACATTAAAAGGCCTCAGACAGAGCTAATGGTCTCTCAGAGGTAACTTCTCTTTCACTGACACATAAGAGCAAGAAAAGGGGAAAAGATTTTCCTTTCAACAGAACACATTCAACAAACAGACAAAGCTGCCATATTGCAGTAAAAACACGCATCACAAAAGCATTCAGATGTTAGGAGTGGAGAGGAGAGTGTCTGACTCGTTGGTGTAACATGTTCTTATTCACCTTACAGAGAAAAAGTCAGAAAACATCCACTTGAACCAGTAATGAGCGCAACTGCTCCCATCAGCACACCTGTATACAGTCCTCACACACACACTGAGGAGCAGACGGGATAGAAAACAGTCAGTAACACTCTCTAGGAACCAGTTGTCTGTAATGCATTATGAATGTATCATTTGTAGTAGATTAAGGCATTTATAGAGACAAGAGGAAGAAGGAGGATGGGAAGAGGAGAAGGAGTGGGAGGAGGAGGTGCTGAAAAAGAGGAGGACAAGGAGGAAAAGAAGGAAGAGGCAGTGTATCTGTACCCTCTGCCTGCTGAGAGAGGAAATGTCCAGCTCAGTGATAAGGCCAGTCCAATTGATGCCTGTTGGATTTAAACACAGCCTTGGTGTTCCCCTCCAAGTCTGGCAGCAGAATGCCTCTGTAATTATTGAATGGCTCATTCGTACTTCCTTTCTCTTGAAATAGACTGGGAAACATCTCTTTTGGAGCAACATGAACATTTTCAATGCTTCCCTTCCTGTCTTCCTGTTCCCCTCTGGGCCCTGATTGACATTTGGTGGTCTGAGCTGAGCTGAGGAAACAGTAGCGGTCTGTGTGTCTGCTGAGAGGAAAAGAGGGTGACTGAGTGTATCTGAAGGGGCAGATGAGAAGTTGTAGTGATGCTGCACTATTCACTACAGAACATCACGTTCCCCTGCTCAGACTTTGCATACATCAACCAATGGTTGAGTGCCACGTCATCGACTGTGTCATCGGCACTAGATTGCTATAACATAGGATGTGGTTGTTGTAAGATGTATGCATTGTAAGATTTGACATGCGTCAACAACGACTGAGCAGGGGAACACCATAATCATTTAATTCTGATGTTTGACCTTTCAACTGTGGGGCATCATGGTGATTCAGAAGCTTCATCAGTGCAGGAAAAGGCATAGTGAAACCCCCACACATTGGGAATGTACTACAGAAGCGTATTATTGATGATAACAAGAATAATTCATTTTCATTGTGAAATTGTGAAAGTGTAATTTACACAACACATAAATTACACTGTAGGCTACTTCCCCACAAAGGGGCTGTACTACGGATCCGCGTATTGATAGAAGGAAGGATTCATTTTCATTTGGATATATGTTTTTGACAGTGTAACCATATGCAAACTTCAATTCAATGGTCTAAACTATCTCCCTCTCTTTTGCGCCTTCTTCTGCGCTGATCTAACAAGAAGAGGAAATCAATATGGTAAATGACTACCAATACTTGTCTCCTCACATCAAGGTAAGTAGAAACATGTACAAGAAGAGGAAGTTGTGTTAGATTTTTGGGATGCACCCAAGCTCTGTTACTGAACCCCAAATCACCACCCTAGCAACTATGCACCTTTGTATACCTGAAAGGATTGTATGGGTGTGAGGAATAAAGCAGAAATCCAATGTAGGGCAAGGTGGCTACTACCACATTACTTGTATCTATGCCTTTTAGTGCCTAGGGGAAAGGTGCTGGAGATTTATTTGGCATTCAGCGTGTGTGTATCTATCTAACCACCTCGGACAATGTGAAGATCAGGAGATGGGAGGGAGGAGCTCCAATGTGGGAGGGAGGATAATGCAGCATTGTATAGAACATCACTTCTAGACTCATTCACTGACAGGGACCAAAGGAAATGCAATGCAAAGGAATCACAGGGGAAGAGGAGAATAGAGGGCTCAGGGCCAGACGGATTACCAGGACGCGTACTCAGAGAATGCGCTGACCAGCTGGTAAGTGTCTTCAGTAACATTTTCAACCTATCCCTGACCGAGTCTGTAATACCTACATTTTTCAAGCAGACCACCATAGTCCAAGACCACCATATGCCCAAAAACATCAAGGTAACCTGTCTAAATTATTATCACCCCATAGCACTCACATCTGTAGCCATGAACTGCTTTGAAAGGCTTGTAATGGCTCACATCAACACCATTATCCCAGACACACTGGACATATTCCAATTCCCCAACAAATCCACAGATGACGCAATCTCTATTACACTCCACACTGCCCTCTCCCACCTGGACAAGCAGGAATACCTATATGAGAATGCTGTTCATTGACTATAGCTCATCGTTCAACACCATAGTGCCCTCCAATCTCATCACTCAGGACCCTGGGACTGAACACCTCCCTCTGCAACTGGATCCTGGACTTCCTGACGGGCCACCCCCAGGTGGTGAAGGTAGTCAACAACACATCCGCTATGCTGACCCATAACACGGGGGCCCCTCAGGGGTGCGTGCTTAGTCCCCTCCTATACTCCATGTTCATCCATAACTGTGTTGCCGCGCACGACTACAACACCATCATCAAGATTTATGATGACACGATGGTGGTTGGCCTGTCCACCGACAACGATAAGACAGCCTGCAGGGAGGAGATCAGTGGCCTGGCAGTGTGGTGCTAGGACATCAACTTCTCCCTCAACATCAGCAAGACAAAGGAGCTGATCGGGGACGTCAGGAAACGGAGGGCCGAGCACGATGGGGCTGTAATGGAGTAGGTCAAGAGCTTCAAGTTCTTCTGTGTCCACATCACTAAGGAATTATCATGGTTCACACCAACCAACACATTCATAAAGAATGCATGACAACACCTCTTCCCCCTCAGGAGGCTGAAAAGATTTGCCATGGGACCTCAAATCCTCAAAACATTCTACATCTTCACCATTGAGAGCAACTTGACTGGCTGCATCACCATTCGGTATGGCAACTGCTTGACATCTGACGGCAAGTTGCTACACAGTGTAGTGTGTATGGTCCAGTAAATAACTGGGGCTGAGCTCCCTGCCATCTAGGGTGGTGTCAGAGGAAGGCCTTAGAAATTGTAAAAGATTCCAGCCACCCAAGTCATAGACTGTTCTTTCTGCTACTGTACGGCAAGTGTTACAGATTCACCAAGTCTGTAACCAACAGGACCCTGAACATTTTCTACCAAACCATAAATAGTTTGTTAAATAGTTAACTAAATAGCTACTCAGACTATCTGCATTGACCCTCTTTGGACTAACAATTCTGCTACTATTTACAATCTATCCTGTTGTCTAGTCACTTCACCCCTACCTATATGTACATATCTACCTTAATTACCTCACACCCCTCCACATTGACTTGGTACTTACCCTGTGTATATAGCCAAGTTATCATTACTCATTGTGTATTTATTCCTCATATTATTATTTTTTTGTTATCTGTAAGCGGAAGTAAGCATATCACTACACCTGTTGTTAACAAATCATGTGACAAATACAATTTGATATAACTTGATTTAATTTGATTTGACTTAGAGCATAGAAATAGCATGGACCTCTTCTTCTAGATTCCAAATCAATCCTGACCCCTGCTTCCTTGGTACTGATATACAGTACATCTGAAATGATTGGATAGGTGCAAGCGATATTGCAAAGAAATCAACAAGTTTATCAGAAGGCAAAGTGAAGCATTTGTCATATTGCTATATCTGGACCTTTCAGATCTACAGAAGTGGCTACGGGGTGGAGCTCCATTTGGAATTCAGATTGCTTTCTGTTCAGTGTCTGTGGACTGACATGCTAACAGGCTTACCAGCTAATATCGCCACACTGTGAGCAAGAGGGAAAAGGAAAAGAATGGCACGGCAATGTGTCCGAGTAGAGAAATACAAACCAAAGGTTTTGTTTATTTTTGCATCCTTATAGCCTCCCCATAATGCTCGAAATAATACCTACAATAAGGAAAATAAAAAAAACGATATTTCACTGTTTCAATTACGTCCACAGAGAAACAAGCCCAATGTCCAGACATTCATTTAATTTCAACACCACTCCTTTTTTTCTTTCAAAAGCAGATCGGTCAGCAAACCCCAGTCGTTCTGCACCACATGTCGGTATCTGTGAGGGATTACCAATAGAAGAGCTCTTACAGAGAGCAGGCAAATAACTGCTTTAATGCATCACTACATTAACCCAAAACACTACAAATGCTATTAAGAAGCATGTCGCAACCCAAGGAAAGGAAAATAAATATAAAACATAATGCATTATGCAACTGAAATCTGCATGAAGTAATCACACCAAATCACCATTCAAAATAGCCTGTCCTTCATCTTAGCCAAGGGGACCTGGGATAAATCAAATGCAATCATACTAAATGGGTTTAGATTCAGTAACATAAAAAAGAGATGCTTTTAAAAAGACGTGCAGCTTCGCTCCGATAAACAAAGGGTTAAATCTTAGCTGCAGAAATCCACTGCAGTCTGAAAACATTTGGCTGATAGCGACTGAACAGCAAAATCTACACTCTTCTCTCCACAGCTCTCCCTCGACAAATGACTCTCTGTCTAGATTTTGCTTGGTTGTGGCTGTTGGTTTTCTTAATCTTCCAGTCTTTTATTGCAACGTTTGGCACAGTACGAATTGGTGCTTTAACAAACTTAACCTGTGGAGACTGATCTGATGTTAGGGCTTGTTGTTCTATAAACTGGTGTGGGTATAAAGGGGTTTTACTGCATTCTAAATGGTCAAAATAACAAACAGAACAGTCTTCCTCAAGACAGCTCCCTCAATCAATCATCATATAGGCTACCCCCACTGCATCTCAACATCTCTCATTTTTAAATAGAAGTTACAAGTTATTAGAAAATAGTTTAAATTGTACTTTATTTTTTTTAAATATAATCTTCCACCACTGTCCTCATAGTATATTTATTTTATATGTTTTATATTTCTATATTTATGTATAAGCATGTACAAGAGAGAAAAAAACTGTCTCTATTTTGCACTCTGTACAAAATAAAGTTACTGTCTTCTTTGTGCATTCTATTGCATGGACTGGTGAGCAGAGAGAAAAGGAGGAGAGGAAGGGGTAAAGTCAGATACATATAGAAATCCACTGAGTTAGATCCACACAGCTAGATCCACAGTAAGGCCAGCATGAGTCCCTTAGATCTGGGTCTCTTGGACCTTCTCCTTGGTGTGAGTTGGCTTAATGACGTACGGCTCTGCGATGGTACTGATGAGGCTGTGGTGCTGCTGATAATACTGGCGGTTGGAGGAGCGGTGCAGGGAGTTTCCCAGGTTGTTATGGGTCCAGTGAGCCCCATAGGCAGCTCTGTCCCTGTCCCTGTCTCTGTGTCTGTCCCTGTCTCTGTGGGAGGACGATGAGGACGACGAGATGTATTCCTTATTGAAGACGGTGCTGTTGTGTTCCAGTAACATGGGCAGAGCCAGCCCAGTCTCCTCAGACCCGCTAGAACCTGATCTGGCCGATGGAACCTGGGGAAGTTCCTCGTCCATCTGGATGATCTCGATGGTCCGCGCCGCTGCCACCGTGCTCCGCTGCTGGTGCCGCTTACGCAGCTTGTAGAAGGCAATCAACATGGCGGCGGCCAGGAGTGTCACTGCAACGAAGCAGCCAATGATGATCTTGGTTGTCTTCATGACCTCATCCAGGCTGGGGGGAGGGTGGATGGGGCCACGGGCCGTGGGGAGAGATATCTGGCGGGGGGTCTGGGTGTTCTGGAGTAACACAGTGGGTGTGGAGATGAAGACGGGCTGGAACACAGAGGGCGAGGCTGGGATGGTGGGTTTGGGTTTGGGGATCTCCTCTACGGTGGGCTCCAGCACCTCCACAGTCAGTGTAGTGAAATAGGACAGGTTGGAGGTGTTGAGTTCTGCATTGCTGACATTCAGGTAGGCCGAGGCATTGGAGTTACCCGCCATATTAGTCACCATGCAGGTGTAGACGCCTGTGTCTGATGGCAGAACGTTGGAGAAGTTGAGTGTTCCGTCGTTAAGGACAGAAATCCGAGGGTGAGCCGAGCCATGGGTCAGAACGGTCCCATTAGGAAGCAGCCATCGGACCGATGACATGGAGGCTGTACGACACTTGAGTTCAGCCACTCTCTCTGCAGAGATGTTGAGGTCCCTGGGAGCATCCAGGATGAATGGAGCAGAGCACTGGAATGTGGTCTGGTCCACCTCTACCAGGTATCGTCCTCTCATGTGGGCAGGGGAGTGGCAGCGGCCGCAGCAGGTGGAGTTAGTGGGGATGTACTCCCTGAGCCACCAGGACAGCCAGACCACGTCACAGTCACACCTCCAGGGGTTGTGGTGGAGATGAAGTTCCACCAGGTACTGCAGCGGGGCAAAGAGGTCATGGGGGAGAGACGACAGGTTATTATGGGCTAGATTCAGCTCCACCAGCGCCGTAATGTCATCGAAAGCATTCCTCTCAATCACGGTGATCCCAGAGTTCATAATCCAGAGTTTCTGTAGGGAGCACAGGCCACGGAACGAGCCAGGCTTCATCTCAGGGAAAGTGTTCTCAGACATCTCCAGCTCCTCCAGGCCTGTCAGGGGTGACAGGACAGGCATCTCCATAAGGTTACACATCCCCAGATTCAGGTACTTGAGGTTCTGCAGGCCCTCAAATGCCCCGTCAGAGATGTAATCCAGCCTCCTGAGCTCTCCCAGGTCCAGCCTCATCAGAGAGGGCACCCTGTTGAAAGCATAGGACGGGATGCTCTCGATGGGGTTGTTCCTCAGCCACAGCTCCCTCAGCTTGGACAGGTACTCAAAGGCCCCGCTGGGGATCCCCGTCAGTCTGTTGTCAAACAGCTCCAGGGTGTTGAGGCTGGTCAGGCCATTGAAGGCCCCCACCTCAATCTGCCTGATGGCGTTCCTGCCCAGCTGCAGCACCTCAAGATGGTGTAGGTGTCTGAAGGTGTCAGCTTGGATGGTCTCGATGCTGTTCTCCATCAGGTTGAGGTACCTGGTGTTGGTGGGGATCCCGGGGGGCACCCTGACCAGGCCACGGCGCGTACACACCACCTTAGCAAGCTGGTTGGTGCAGGAGCACACTGCCGGGCAGTTCTGGGGGTTAGAGGGAGCACCCAGGCCGACAGGCTGGTACAAACTGAGAGCTGGCACCATGGTGAGGGCTAGCAGGGTGAGCAGGGCTGCGTTCCAGGTGGGCTGCAGAGAAACCTGGCCCACAGGACTCATGGTTCGGAGGACTCTTTTTCAGCATGGTGGGGGGAGACAGACGCTAGAGGAGGACACACCACCCTCCTACCCTGGCTGGAACAAGGACAGGGCTCGCCACGCCATCGACGGGACTGGGAGACGCTACACAGAGACAGACAGGGAGAGAAAGTGAGAAAGAGAAAGAGAGAGGGAGAGAAGAAAAGATAAAGAGAGAGGGAGAGTAATAGAGGGGAGGAAGAGTCAGAGTGAAAGAAGGAGAGAGGGGGAATAGAGGGAGAAAGAGAGATTAATGTGAAGGCAGAGCAGCAGCAGAAGCAGAATGCTTTGCAGTGATAAAAACAAACGGTTGAAAACCAGGATCAATCACCTACCTCATTAGTTCTGAAATGGCCTGTTTCTTCTTCCTTTCCGAATACTACGAAAATCACAAACCACAGCCGTGTAGTTCACTTCAATGGAAAATCCGAAAAGTGAAAAATATATTTATTTTCAGTTCTTCTCCTTCCTCTGGAATGTGGTGGTAATGTCCCTGTGTTAACCAATGGAACAAGATGTCTCCTATTAGCCCGTGGTGAGAGTGGAGCAGAGCGGAGTGGAGCAGAGCGGAGTGGAGCAGCGTGTAGAGACTACAGGCTCGGTGGGAAAGGACAGGCCGTGTGGGTTAAGCTAAGCAGGTGCCTGGTGTCCCCCAGCCCCCCTCCTCTCCCCCTCTCCCTGCCTGCAGCCGCAGACACACAGCCCCCTCTGTTGACGAATCAAACTGCTCCATCACGCAGTATAAGCCAGATACACTGAGCAGAAGGGAAAAAATTACAGAATAAAAGTCATAAAAAATCCCCCGTTTTGGCAGGTCCTCGTGCATGTGAGCGTGTTCCTTTGTTTCTGTGTGTGTGAGTGTCGGCAGAGAGCCCTCCGTCTCTGTGACTTTGCCGACGGCTAGCTTGTGCCTGATTAGCCCCGCTCTGATGGATGGAGAAAGAGAGAGAGGGAAAAGCTAAAGGACTCCTGATGCAGTCACCCCCCTATTCTCTCTTTTTCTCTCTTCTCTTCTGGTCCTCTCCCTGCGTTGGTTTGCCTGGCTGTGTCTATAGCAGCTGCAGCCTGCCGCGTGCAGCATAGTTAGCAATAATCCAGCGATTCCTCCTGGGGGGGTGGGGGGGGGGGTGTGGTGGTGGTGCTGGTTAGAGAGGAGGGAGGAGGAGGGGAGCGCAGTGCTGCCGGAGCTACGCTTTAGAGAGAAAGAGAGGAGTAGATTCCTGTTGTGTGGATGCGATGGTGGCTGTGAAGGGTATATATCTGTAGCTGCTATCCGTAAAATGAGCCAGGAATGGGGTGCTCCTGGCCTGGTGCCCTCTCCCCTGAGGTGTGTGTCTCCTGCCGTATCCCTCTGTCTGTCCTGGTTGTCTACAAGTTGATCCCCAGGGCTGAGCTCAGGACTGAGGGCTGTAGGTATGAGGTGAGGTAGCAAGTTGTGGCAGTTAGCTCTCTGTGTGGCAGAGAAGCTCCCGACTGGCTGCTGGACTACTGCAGTAACCACTGTGGAGTAGAGAGATAGGAAGCGAGAGAGGGGGAAAGCAAAAGGGAGAGTGAGAGAGCGGAAGAGAGAGAGGAGGCACACAAGCAGGCACACAGGCATGACACCGTCGCAGCATCAGCAGCATTCCAATCCCCATCTCCTCTTCTCTTCTTGTTATTTATTCTACAGCCTCTCTTTTTTCCCTGTGTGTGTGTCTTGAGAGGAGCTAAGACTGTCTCTGCCCTTTCCCTTTGTCCTTCAGTGGGAACGTGAATGTAATGCTGACGCACTCCTCTCCCTCTCAGCCGTGGCTCAAACAGCCACACACACGCACACACACACACACACACACACACACACACACACACACACACACACACACACACACACACACACACACACACACGCAGCCAGCCAGCCAGCCAGCCAGCCAGCCAGCCAGCCAGCCAGCCAGCCAGCCAGCCAGCCAGCCAGGCTCAGAGCAGTTCATTGGTTTGATGCAGTGTTCCTTTGTATTAACAAATTCACCCCCCACTCCCTTCTCTCTCTCCCTCTGGTTTTAGTATCTCTGTTAACTCTAAACCCTCAGAGTATTTATATGTGTTTCTTCCCCCTCCCTTCTCCTTCCCAGAGCACAGAGCACAGTACACCAGTGCTGCTGTACAAATACATTATATTGTGTGTACCAGGCAGTTTTTCCCTTGTAATTCATTATGCCACTAAGTATTAACCACATGCATGATGGCCACAAGACCGAACAATATGATATTGTTAGTGAGGTGCTGTGTGTGTGTGTGTGTGTGTGTGTGTGTGTGCGCGCATGCGTTGGGGGGGGGATCTCTGACATCATTGAGGGTGGAGTTGACTGCTTCTCTCTCTGCTGGATAAGCTTATCTCTCCTCCTTTCCTTCTCTCATTTCCTCTCTACCTCCCCTCATCTCCCAGATAGACCTAGAGGGGAAGAGGGAGGGAGATAGATGAGGGATGCTAATGCACAACATTTTCAGTGAGAAGGAATGAGGAAAAGAGAGAGGTTGGAGGGATGAAGGGAAAGCAGAGCTGATAACGTTGGATTATGTGTTATTTGAATGCAGGAGAAGGAGTCTCCCTCCCTCTCTCTGCCTTTAGTTAATGGCCACCTTCCTCCCTCTCCATCTCTCTTTCCATCTTTCCCTCTCTCTCTGCTGGTGTTCAGACTCGCTCCTGGGGGTGTAGTAAAGAGCTGTTAATTTCACACCAGAGCAGCGCTGCTGCCTCATTTTGGCATACAGCACATATAGCCAATCATATACACCGCTTCGTCAATTCCATTTTAATTCAAGTCAATTTAGGAAATGAATTGGACATGATTTGAATTGAAAATGCCATCATGTGAAGAGGGTATTGTAGAACCCACGCTCCATGTCCAATCAGCTTTCTGAATTCACTTTAAATTGAATGGAGTTGGACTGGAAGCAGGGGTATTGAACACTTTAAAGTAGGACACCAGGGTTAGGTCAATTCCATTTTAATGCCAGTCTATTCAGGAAGTACGTTAAAATTCCAATTCCAATTCTCTTCAATGATTTTCAATTAGATGTTTTTCGTTGACTTTTTGAATTGACTGGAATTGAAAGGAATTGGGCCCAACCCTGTGGGACACTGTTCGCTTCTAATTCTCAGAGTAAAACACTCAACGGAAATTATGAAACATTAACCTGTGTAGTGTGTAACCAAGTGTATTCTGCCCAGAAGGTCAATATAGCTGTATTCAAACAAAACATGTTTCCAGCACCACAAGTATATATACTCCTCCTTCTCTCCAATCCTTACACGTTTCATGGTTCGACAGGAAGACGAAGTGATAAACCATCTCACTTAAGGGGATCTGACCTGATCTCAGCCCCCTTGACGCTTAATCCTAAGCTCTCCACCCATATCCCCTACAGCAATCCTGTGACTTCCTCCCATCCACCCAACACATTCCAAAGCCAACTGGCTCCTGCAGATAACCATTAACTTCTGATGTAAAAACCAGTCCATATCACTCCTTAGATACTATGCTTCTGAGTATAACAATGTTCGAGTTTCACCCAGAATCTAACAACACTAACACACTTTGTCTAGATGTGGCTCAACTAAGCAGTGTTGGTATTTCTACACACTCACTCTCCTCTCTTGTGCACACTACTTACAATGTCTAATGTAATTCTGTAATGTACAATGGTTTTGTTATTATAGGCTACTATAACATGGTATAGGTCATTATCAAAAAATAAAAAAGTCACAATATGGATATGACAACTGCATGCCGTTTTCAACTTATTGTTAAATAAATGTAAACTATTTGTTTTCAATATCATCATCTCTTGAAATGCATAGTCAGAACTACACATTTCCGATTGTTGCACATTTAGCTCTATCGTCAGAGTTAAACAGCAAGTAACTTAAAACTTATTTGGGATAGGGGGCAGCATTTTCACTTTTGGATGAATAGCGTGCCCAGAGTAAACTGCCTCCTACTCTGTCCCAGATGCTAATATATGCATATTATTATTAGTATTGGATAGAAAACACTCTGAAGTTTCTACAACTGTTTGAATGATGTCTCGGAGCAAAACAGAACTCATATGGCAGGCAAACACCTGAGAATAAATCCAAACAGGAAGTGGGAAATCTGAGGTTTATAGTTTGTGAACTCACCCCTATTGAAGACACAGTGGGATATGGATAAAGTTGCACTTCCTAGGGCTTCCACTAGATGTCAACCGTCTTTAGAAACTTGAATTAGGATTCTACTGTGATGTGGAGCCGGATGGGAGCTCTTTGAGTCAATAGTCTGCCTACAGCCTCGTTCTCAGTCACGCGCTTTCACTTGAGAGGTAGCTGTCGTTCCATTGCTTCTCTACAGACATAGGAATTCTCCGGTTGGAACATTATTGAACTTTTATGATAAAAACATCCTAAAGATTGATTCTATACTTAGTTTGACAAGTTTCTTCGACCCGTTATATAACTTTTTGAACATTTCATCCGAATGGACCAGATCACGCATTTGGATTTGTCTACCAAACGCCCTAACAAAAGAAGCTATTGGACATAAATGGACATAAATGATGGACATTATCGAACAAAACAAGAATTTAGTGTGGAACTGTGATTCCTGGGAGTGCATTCTGATGAAGATCATCAAAGGTAAGTGAATATTTATAATGCTATTTATGAATATTGTTGACTACCCAACACGGCGGATATTTCTCTGGCTGGTTTGGGCTCTGAGCGCCGTTCTCAGATTATGCTTTTTTGAAATCTGACACCGCGGTTACATTAAGGAGAAGTGTATCTGTATTTCCATGTCTAAAATTTTTATTTTCATCAACATTTATAATGAGTATTTCTGTGAATTCATGTGGCTCTCTGCAATATCATTGCATGTTTTGGAACTACTGAACATAAGAATTGTATATTTAAAATGGTGCCTAATAATGGTATGTTTGAGAAATTTGATTTAGGAGATTTCTGTTGATTTGTATTCGGCATTCTGCAATTTCATTGGCTGTTGGCGAGCGGAATTCCAGTCCTAGACAGGTTAACGCTTTTCATGACCAGTGAACATCAATTGATTATGCAATTTCAGATACGTGAGGGTGCCTATCCATGCCTATCCATTTGGCATGTACTGTAGCTAGCTAGCAAAACAAACAGTGTGTCATTTAGCATGCTTCATTAGAAATATGGAAAGATTTGGCAAGTCCTCGTCCTGGTATAGTTGTCAGTTGGACTACTGTCATCACCACTATAGTTGGCAAGCAAATCAAGCAATATCTGGATATAGCCATCTAGTTAATCCCCTGAAAGTTAGCTTGTTAACTAGCCATATTGAAGTGATCTGTTGTTAGCTAGCTAGCCAATTTGACGTGGTCAATCAATCACTGTAGCCTATCATGTCTGTCAGCAGCAATTGTGATTAAACACTTTCAAAAACAATGTTAAAAAGGGGATGTTAGGTAACTTTGCTAGGTAGGCCTACAGTGCCTTGGGAAAGTATGCAGACCGCTTGACTTTTTTGACATTTTGTTACGTTACAAGCTTATTCTAAAATGTATTAAATTGTGTTTTTCCCCTCGTCAATCTACACAGAATACCCAGTAATGAAAAAGCAAAAACAAGATTTTAGATTTTTTTAAATAATGTATAAATAAAAAACAAATTAAATATTACATTTACATACGTTTTCGGACCCTTTCCTCGGTACTTTGTTGAAGCTCCTTTGGCAGCGATTACAGCATCGAGTCTTCTTGGGTATGATGATACAAGCTTGGCACACCTGTATTTGGGGAGTTTTTCCGTTCTTCTCTGCAGATCATCTCAAGCTCTGTCAATTTGGATGGGGAGCGTTGTTGCACAGCTATTTTCAGGTCTCCCCAGAGATGTTCTATCAGGTTCAAGTCCAGGCTCTGGGCCACTCAAGTATATACAGAGACTTCTACCGAAGCCAGTCCTGCGTTGACTTGGCTATGTGCTTAGGGTCATTGAACCTTCTCTCCAGTCTGAGGTCCTGAGCACTCTGAGGCCAGTTTGCATCAAGGATCTCTATGTACTTTGCTCCGTTCATCTTTCCCTCGATCCTGACTATTCTCCAAGTCACTGCCGCTGAAAATTCAAAAAGAGTAAGATAAAAGAATAACAAATACTTAAAGAGCAGCAGCAAATAACAATAGTGGGCTATATAAAGGGGGTACAGGTACAGAGTTAATGTGTCAATGTGCGGGGGCACCGGTGTCAAGGTAATTGAGGTAATTATGTACATGTAGGTAGAGTTATTAAAGTGGCTTTGCATAGATAATAACAGAGAGAAGCAGCAGCTTGGGGGGGAGGCAACGCAAATAGTCTGGGTAGCCATTTGATTGAATTTTTAGAGCCTTCCTCTGACACCGTCTGGTATAGAGGTCCTAGATGGCAGGAAGCTTAGCCCAGGTGTTGTACTGGGCCGTACGCACCACCCTCTGTAGTGCCTTGCGGTCGGAGGCCGAGCAGTTGCCATACAAGGCAGTGATGCAACCTGTCAGGATGCTCTCGACGGTGCAGCTGTAAAACCTTTTGAGGATCTGAGGACCCATGCCAAATATTTTGAGTGTCCTGAAGGGGAATAGGTTTTGTAATACCCTCTTTACGACTGTCATGGTGTGCTTGGACCATGTTAGTTCGTTGGTGATGTGGACGCCAAGGATCTTGAAGCACTAGAGCCCCGTCAATGAGAATGGGGAGTGCTCGTTCCTCCTTTTCCTGTAGCCCACAATCATCAACATTGTCTTGATCACATTGAGGGAGATGCTGTTGTCCTTGTACCACAAGGTCAGGTCTCTGACCTCCTCCCTACAGGCTGTCTCATCGTTGTCGGTGATCAGGCGGCTTGTTGTGTCATCAGCAAACTTAATGATGGTGTTGGAGTCGTGTTGGAGTCGTGCCTGGCCACTGAGCACACACCACTGAGGATCTGCGTGGCGGAAGTGTTGTTGCCTACCGTTACTATCTGGGTGGCGGCCTGTCAGGAAGTCCAGGATCCAGTTGCAGAGGGAGGTGTTTAGTCCCAGCGTCCTTAGCTTAGTGATGAGCTTTGAGGCCACTATGATGTTGAACGCTGAGCTGTAGTCATTGAATAGCTTTCTCACATAGGTGTTCCTTTTATTCAGGTGGGAAAGGGAAGTGTGGATTGCAATATAGATTGCATCATCTGTGGATCTGTTGGTGCGGTAAAAAAATTGGAGTGGTTCTAGGGTTTCTGGGATAATGGTGTTTATGTGAGCCATGACCAGCCTTTCAAAGAATTTCATGGTTAAACACGTGAGTGCTACGGGGCATTAGTCATTTAGGCAGGTTACCTTAGTGTTCTTGGGCACAGGGTCTATCGTGGTCTGCTTGAAATATGTTGGTACTACAGACTCAGACAGGGAGTGGTTGAAAATGTCAGTGAAGACACTTACCAGTTGGTCAGCGCGTGCTCGGAGTACACATCCTTGTAATCTGTCTGGCCCAGCGGTCTTGTGAATGTTGACCTGTTTAACTTCTTGACGCTACCAATCCCTTAAGCGGGATAATTGTCATCAGCAACCGCTGAATAGCATAGCGCCACAGTCAAATAATATTACTGAAAAATATTAATATTCATGAAATCACAAGTGCAATATTGCAAAACACAGCTTAGCTTTTTGTTAATCCACCTGTCATCTCAGATTTTGAAAATATGCTTTACAGCGAAAGCAATCCAAGCGTTTGTGTAAGTTTATCGATCGCATGACAAAACATTAAGTACACTTAGCATCAGGTAGCTTGCTCACGAAAATCAGTAAAGCAATCAAATGAATTGTTTACCTTTGATGATCTTCGGATGGTTACACAACAAAAGTTCCTTTTGTTCCATAAAGATTATTTTTATATCCAAAATACCTCTGTTTGTTTGTCATGTTATGTTCAGAAATCCACAGGAAAGAGCGGTCACGACAACGCAGATAATATCCATAATGTCCACAGAAACATGTCAAACGTTTTTTTATAATCAATCCTCAGGTTGTTTTTAAAATATATATTCGATAATATATCAACCAGAAGTGTAGGTTTTTCAATAGGACAGGGAGAAACAATGGCCGCTTTACTCTGTTGCGCAAAACTCACTCTGAGAGCCCCCACCTATCCACTTACGCAATGTGATCTTTCTCGCTCATTTTTCAAAATAAAAGCCTGAAACTATGTCTAAAGACTGTTGACACCTTAGGGAAGCCATAGAAAATGGAATATGGTTGATATTCCTTTAAGTGGTTTCAAAATAAGAGGAACTTCCTGATTGGATTTGCCTCAGGTTTTTGCCTGTAACATCAGTTCTGTTATACTCACAGACAATATTTTGACAGTTTTGGAAACTTTAGACTGTTTTCTATCCTAATCTGACAATTATATGCATATTATAGTTTCTGGAGCTGAGAAATAGGCTGTTTCAAATGGGTACGTGTTTTAGCCAAAAATTATAATACTGTCCCCTACACGCAAAAGGTTAACCTCTCTGGGATATTCGGGACGGTAGCGTCCCACCTCAACAACAGCCAGTGAAAGTGCAGGGCGCCAAATTCAAAACAACAGAAATCTCATAATTAAAATTCCTCAAGCATACAAGTATTTTACACCATTTTAAAGATAAACTTCTCGGTAATCCAGCCACAGTGTCTGTTTTCAAAAAGGCTTTCCCGCGAAAGCACACCAAACGATTATGTTAGGTAAGCACCTAGACACAGAAAAACACAATTTTTCCAGCCAAAGAGAGTCACAAAAGGCAGAAATAGAGATAAAATGAATCACAATCCTGAGATGATCTTCATCAGATGACACTAATAGGACTTCATGTTACACAGTACATGTATGTTTTGTTCAATAAACTTCATATTTATATCCAAAAATCTGAGTTTACATTGGCGTATTATGTTCAGTAGTTCCAAAACAAAAAATCTGAGTTTACATTGGCGTGTTATGTTCAGTAGTTCCAAAACATCCAGTGATTTTGCGGAGAGCCACATCAATTTACAGAAATACTCATCATATTCATAACTGTTGATGAAAATACAACTGTTACAATGGAACTTTAGATAAACTTCTCCTTAATGCAACCGCTGTGTCAGATTTCAAAAAAGCTTTACCGAAAAAGCACACCATGCAACAGTTTTCCTCCTCTTCAGAGGAGGAGTAGGAAAGATCGGACCAATGGTATTGTTCTCAATCAGAGACAACGATCGACAGCTGCCTCTGATTGGGAACCATACCAGCCAAACACAGAAATACAAAACCTAGAATACACAACATAGATTGCCCACCCCAACCTAAACCAGAGACATAAAAAAGGAACTAAGGTCAGGACGTGACACACCATGCAATAATCTGAGTACAGCGCTCAGACAACAAAACAGCCAAACAGATATCCGCCATGTTGTGCAGTCAACAGAAGTCAGAAATAGCATTATAAATATTCACTTACCTTTGATGATCGTCATCAGAATACACTCCCAGGAATCCCACTTCCACAATAAATGTTTGATTTGTTCAATAAAGTCTATAATTTATGTCCAAATACCTCCTTTTTGTTTGCGCGTTTGTACACAATCCAAACTCACGACGCGAAAGATGTCAACAGTCTTTAGAACCTTGTTTGATGCTTCAACAGTGAAGTGGGGGCGAATGAGAGGGGAATGAGTCAGAGGTCTGCCAGAATGCCTTGAGCTCGTGACGCTCGTTCACGTGAGAGCGAGCTCTGTTCCATTGCATTTCTACATACAAAGGAATTCTCCGGTTGGAACATTATTGAAGATTCATGTTAAAAACATCCTAAAGATTGATTCTATACTTCGTTTGACATGTTTCTACGAACTGTAACGGAACTTTTTGACTTTTCGTCTGCTCCTAGTTAACGCGCTTCGTGAGTTTGGATTTGTTTACCAAACACGCTAACAAAAGGAGCTATTTGTACATAAATTATGGGCATTATCGAACAAAACAAACATTTGTTGTGGAACTGGGATTCCTGGGAGTGCATTCTGATGAAGATCATCAAAGGTAAATTAGTATTTATAATGTTATTTCTGACTTCTGTTGACTGCACAATATGGCTGATATCTTTTCGGCTTCTTTGGGCTCTGAGCGCCGTACTCAGATTATTGCATGGCTTGCTTTTTCCGTAAAGCTTTTTTGAAATCTGACAGCGGTTGCATTAAGGATAAGTGTATCTAAAGTTTCATGTATAACACTTGTATTTTCATCAACATTTATGATGAGTATTTCTGTAAATTGATGTGGCTCTCTGCAAAATTACCGGATGTTTTTGGAACTACTGAACATAACGCGCCAATGTATACTGAGATTTGTTTTAGATAAATATGAACTTAATCGAACAAAACATACATGTATTGTGTAACATGAAGTCCTATGAGTGTCATCTGATGAAGATCATCAAGGTTAGTGATTCATTCTATCTTTATTTCTGCTTTTTGTGACTCTCTTTGACTGGAAAAATAGCTGTATTTTTCTGTGACTTGGCTCTGACCTAACATAATCGTTTGTGGTGCTTTTGCCTATTTGAAATCGGACACTGTGGTGGGATTAACAAGAAGTTTATCTTTAAAATGGTGTAAAATACTTGTATGTTTGAAGAATTTTAATTATGGGAGTTCTGTTGTTTTGAATTTGGCGCCCTGCACTTTCCCTGGCTGTTGTCATATCGATCCCTTTAGTTGGATCTCAGCCCTAAGAAGTTTTTTAAGGAATTAAAGATTACAATGCTTGTCTTTCATCATTTGGTTAAATATACTTGGATATGTAGTGTCAGTGTTTGTTGTTGGCATGTCATGCCTACGTTTGCTAATCTTGCCAATGAAAAAAGTCATTAAATTAATTGGCAATATCAGTTGGTTTTGTGATGACTGAGCCACCTTTTTTCCCAAAATGTTATTGAAAGTGCTCCAAAGTTTTTTACTATCATTCTTTAGGTAATTTATCTTTGTTCCATAGTGTAGTTTATTCTTCTTTTTATTACGTTTAGTCACATGATTTCTCAATTTGCAGTGCATTTGCTCCTCATTACACAGCCCGGACCAACAAATATTATTTACATCAACAACATAGAAATCACTACAAAACATAATGTAAGATCTCTTAGACACTATACTAGGACCAGCCTTTGGAACTTTGACTGTGCTGTTCAAGAGGAGAAGATATTACAACCAAATAGTTGTCAATGGTTTTAGTGGAGCTGGGAGTCTCCTTGCTCCCCAGCGGCAAATTAAACGCTCTGCACTGTATTGTGATATTTTATTGATAACAATCTTTTGTAATTATACTACATCCAAATGGTATTGCAATGATGGTGTAATAATTGTGTAATACACTGTGGTTGTGTAATAATTATCTGTTACGTAAAATACTAGAAAATGTTGAAGTACACTACATAACCAGAAGTACTGTATGTGGAAACCTGTTCATCGAACATCTCATTCCAAAATCATGGGCTTTCCACTAGATGTTGGAACATTGCTGCTGGGACTTGCTTCCCATCAGCCACATGCGCATTAGTAAGGTCAGGCACTGATGTTGGCCTCACAGTCGCCATTCCAATTAATCCCAAAGGTTTCGATGGTGTTGAAGACAGGGCTCTGTGCAGGCCAGTCAAGTTCTTCCACACCAATCTCGACAAAACATATACAGTATGTATGGACCTCGCTTTGTGCACAGGGGCATTGTCATCCTGAAACAAGAAAGGGACTTCACCAAACTGTTGCCGCAAAGTTGGAATCACAGAATTGTCTAGAATGTCATTGTATGCTGTAGCGTTAAGATTTCCCTTCACTAGAAATAAGGGGACTAGCCCAAACCATGAAAAACAGCCCCAGACCATTATTCCTCCTCCACTAAACATTACAGTGGTCACTATGCATTGGGGCAGGTAGTGTTCTCCTGGCATCCACCAAACCCAGATTCGTTCGTCGGACTGCCAGAAGATGAAGTGTAATTCATCTCTCCTTGAGAATGTGTTCCACTGCTCTAGAGTCCAATGGCGGCAAGCTTTACCCCAATCCAACCGACACTTGGCATTGCGCATGGTGATCTTAAGCTTGTGTACAGCTGCTCGGCAATGGAAACCCATTTGATGAAGCTCCCCATGAAGAGTTATTGTGCTGACGTTGATTCCAGAGGCAGTTTGGAACTCAGTAGTGAGTGGCGGTCCTCCTCTGTGAGCTTGTGTGGCCTACCACTTTGCGGCTGAGCCGTTGTTGCTCCTAGGCTTTACCACTTCACAATAACAGCACTTACAATTGACCTGGGCAGCTCTAGCAGGGCAGAGGGTCTGAATACTTATGTAAATAAGGTATTTAGGTTTTAAATGTAATGCATTTGCAAAAATGTATAAAACACTGTTTTTGCTTTATTATTATGGGATATTGTGTGCAGATTGCTGAGATTTGTATTTGATTTAATCCATTTTAGATTAATGCTGTAATGTTACAAAATGTGGAAAACATCAAGGGGTCTGAATACTTTCCAAATGCAGTGTATAGTGTATGTTGAATCTGTTAGGTACAGGAGGGAGGGGGGAGAAGGATATCTGAAGAAATGGAGAGAGATGGAGGGAGAGAGAGAGAGCTCCTCTGAGGTGAGGCAGTGTGTGTGCTGGCAGAAGGCAGGCAGGCAAGCAAGCAACAGAGTGGCTCTAATTGATGGCCATGGCTGAGGCTGTGGCTGCACTGTTAATAACATTACAGGGGCTATGAACATGGAAAGGTCACATAGAACACTGAATACATCTCATACACTCTCCCCCACATTCTTCTTCTCTCTGTCCTCTGTGTTCCATGCATCAGCAGTCCCTAAGCCAGTGTAGGTGAGGGGCAGGTTCACCAAGGGGTGTTCCAAGTCTTTATAGTTATGTGGACTTCACTGGTCTCTGTTCAGTGTGTTAAATGAGGCATGGGAGGGACATTTATCACCTACAGAGGGAGTGCACAGAGTAAAGCCTTATGATTTTGTATACAGTAGGTTTATATAGAGGCTGGCATGGTTGTAGGGAGGTCTGGAGGCAGCAGGTAGCTCAGAGGTTAGATTGGTCGCAGGTTCAAATCTTTGTCTAACCCAGTGATATGTTTTGTAGTGTAATGGGTCAGAGTGTTCGTAGCGTGCTGAATGTAGGTAGTGCATTCGGAAAGTATTCAGACCCGTTGAGTGTTTCCACATCTTGTTACGTTACAGTTAATTTTAAAATGTATTAAATCATTTTTTTGCCTCATCAATCTACACACAAGACCCTATAACGACAAAGCGCAAACAGATGATTTGACATTTTTGCAAATGTATTAAACATAAAAAACTGAATATGACATTTACATAAGTATTCAGATCCTTTACTCAGTACTTTGTTGAGGCACATTTGGCAGCGATTACAGCCTCAAGTCTTCCCGCTATTTTGAGTTTTAGGACCTTTTAAGGCATACTTTTTTTAATTTGAATTTTTTACATGTATTCAACACCTTATTTTTGGTACTAAACTCTCTCTTTATACAGTGGATACGTTGATAAAATGTTTTAACTCGTACCCATCTATAGTCTAGTTTTGTGAAACCAAACAATTGGCAAAACGGTGGACCAATTTTTGGGATGTCTCATGGTCTGACAAACACAGCTCTAGCTCTGCCATCTTTCACTGCAGATGTGGAAGGGTGACATTGTCAAATGCGGTGTACTGAGATGCAGCCCATGCAACAAAAAAACATATCTCTAGCTTAAGATCTGGGTTGAGCAGGCAGAGTGAGCGAGCAGTGGGTTTTAGATGTGGATATGGTTTTGAACTGTTTCTTTCTTCAGTACTTCGCAGACTTACTGATTTGTTCTGTTGATTTGTTGGTTTTGTCCTTGAGCATGTGAAATTGCTATTATTCCTGACAATATCATATAGACTGATAGACAAAGTTATCAATTTCCTTTTACCAATCTCTGGGTACATTTTAAAAGATACATTGTCCAGAATAAATATTCCTAATTGTATTCCGGTCTCAGCCTCCTCTCTATATGAACCAGATTGCAAGCTCCCACCAGGTTTCAAAGTACCTGTGTGCTATAATTGTATGGAAAGAGTTCCTAAACTCTTAGCAAACTTAGGTGGTGTAGTATTGGCTCAAATTATTTCTCTAACACCTCACAGATTTACTGGATGTTCTCAAGAATCTGGGTCACAATTCGAGTCACGTTCAGGATTTAGTTCAATTTAGTTTATTTGACAGTTTTATAACACTCATAACAAAATCACTGAGGATGACATATTAAAGTGAAAGACATAGCATATCTGTCATAGCAGAACTGTCATAAACATAGCTGATATGATAAAGCTTGGTGGACTGAGGTCTGTGGTTTGTGGTGGACAGGTAGAATTGGATGAGGGGTGTGTGGGGAGGGGGGTTAGTCAGTGATACACAAGGGCAAGGAAGGGGAAGGGGGGATGGAGGTTTACAGGCCATTGCTTGGGGGTACGGGGGACGGGGTTCTTTGACAGGGAGGTGGTGTGTAAATATTGAGCATGTTTCACATTTCCACATATGTCCGGATGAGAGTGGAAATGAAATGTTTCAGGCAATGAGGCTGGTGACTGTGTTTTTGCTCGTGTGAGAGTGTACGTGTGTGTGTATGTGTGTTTTAGCGGTAACAGTGAAGGGTGAGTGTGAGGCAGGATGGCAGGTTGGACTGTGCCAACAGACTAGAGTGATATTATCGCTACAGAGGTCTACTGATGCAGCTGTTACTACTGTGATCCTATCTACAGCTAGCACTGATGTAACACACAGACAACACAGATGTATTGGGGTACTGCCACGCTGTTAGTGTGAAAGAGGTGGCTCGGTAAAACACACATTGGTGATGAAAAACCTTGACTGACACATGGAGACTTGATTTAGCTCATTGAGATAATTAATTAGCATTTCTGCTAACAACTATTCCCATTTCCCATTGTGGTATCTCGCTTGTTGTGTAATGTCAACATCTGTACTGCCCCTCTGTTTAGCATGACCAGTCAGATGGAGAGGACCTGTGGTCTCATGGTCTACAGTGTCTTAGTGTGGTGGGTCAGCAATGTGCAGGAGTAGCAGTTGGCCTCAGACAGAGAAGTGTGTGTGTGTGTGTGTGTGTGTGTGTGTGTGTGTGTGTGTGTGTGTGTGTGTGTGTGTGTGTGTGTGTGTGTGTGTGTGTGTGTGTGTGTGTGTGTGTGTGTGTGCGTGCGTGTGTGTGTGCGCATAGAGGCAGATCGATGTGACCTGCATTTATTAACCCTCGCTCAGAGCTCTCCTCCCTGATTACAACCCCCTCCGTGCAGGGTGGGACGAGGTGACTCATCAGCTGTTCTTGCTCAGTCACAACAACACACACAGTCTGGAAAATCTACACACAACCGTCCACACACATTCAGGAGAATCAACTACATCACAGCAGAGTGATTTAAACTCAAATGCAAAGGGGAGTCTGAATCACAGGTAGATAAAATGGCTCTGAATTATAGGAAAGTGAACCAATTGGGAAGGGTCATATGTCAATTGCGATGTGTCAGAAAGTGAATCAATGTAGAATCACAAGGAATGTGTATGGTTGTAAACAATACAGTGTGACGAATCCCTGAGCAGCCTGCTACAGTGGGCAAAAAAGTATTTAGTCAGCCACCAATTGTGCAAGTTCTCCCACTTAAAAAGCTAAGAGAGGCCTGAAATGTTCATCATAGGTACACTTCAACTATGACAGACAAAATGAGGGAAAAAAATCCAGAAAATCACATTGTAGGATCTTTTATGAATTTATTTGCAAATTATGGCGGAAAATAAGTATTTGGTCACCTACAAACAAGCAAGTTTTCTGGCTCTCACAGACCTGTAACTTCTTCTTTAAGAGGCTCCTCTGTCCTCAAACTCGTTACCTGTATTAATGGCGCCTGTTTGAACTTGTTATCAGTATAAAAGACACCTGTCCACAACCTCAAACAGTCACACTCCAAACTCCACTATGGCCAAGACCAAAGAGCTGTCAAAGGACACCAGAAACAAAATTGTAGACCTGCACCAGGCTGGGAAGACGGAATCTGCAATAGGTAAGCAGCTTGGTTTGAAGAAATCAACTGTGGGAGCAATTATTAGGAAATGGAAGACATACAAGACCACTGATAATCTCCCTCGATCTGGGGCTACATGCAAGATCTCACCCCGTGGGGTCAAAATGATCACAAGAACGGTGAGCAAAAATCCCAGAACCACATGGGGGGGCCTAGTGAATGACCTGCAGAGAGCTGGGACCAAAGTAACAAAGCCTACCATCAGTAACACACTACGCCGCCAGGGACTCAAATCCTGCAGTGCCAGACGTGTCCCCCTGCTTAAGCCAGTACATGTCCAGGCCCGTCTGAAGTTTTCTAGAGAGCATTTGGATGATCCAGAAGAAGATTGGGAGAATGTCATATGGTCAGATGAAACCAAAATATAACTTTTTGGTAAAAAAAAGTTGCATCCAAAGAACACCATACCTACTGTGAAGCATGGGGGTGGAAACATCATGCTTTGGGGCTGTTTTTCTGCAAAGGGATCAGGACGACTGATCCGTGTAAAGGACAGAATGAATGGGGCCATGTATCGTGAGATTTTGAGTGAAAACCTCCTTCCATCAGCAAGGGCATTGAAGATGAAACGTGGCTGAGTCTTTCAGCATGACAAGGATCCCAAACACACCGCCCGGGCAATGAAGGAGTGGCTTCGTAAGAAGAATTTCAAGGTCCTGGAGTGGCCTAGCCAGTCAAAATCTTTGGAGGGAGTTGAAAGTCTGTGTTGCCCAGCAACAGCCCCAAAACATCACTGCTCTAGAGGAGATCTGCATGGAGGAATGGGCCAAAATACCAGCAACAGTGTGTGAAAACCTTGTGAAGACTTACAGAAAACGTTTGACCTCTGTCATTGCCAACAAAGGGTATATAACAAAGTATTGAGATAAACTTTTGTTATTGACCAAATACTTATTTTCCACCATAATTTGCAAATAAATTCATTAAAAATCCTACACTGTGATTGTCTGGATTTTTTTCTCATTTTGTCTGTCATAGTTGAAGTGTACCTATGATGAAAATTACAGGCCTCTGTCATCTTTTTAAGCGGGAGAACTTGCACAATTGGTGGCTGACTAAATACTTTTTTTGCCCCACTGTAGATGGTACACCACCCCCAACTGGTCTAACACACTCCGCGTTGACTCCCCTGTGATCTGTAGATCTATACAGCCAGTCACATCCTGTTTCTTTCCACTCTGCCCATAACTCACTCTGATTTACAACGAGGACAAGTGTGTGTGTGTGTGTGTGTGTGTGTGTGTGTGTGCATGTGTGTCCAGTTTAGCTGCTCTGTCCAATAAACTGTAAATGATCAAGTGTGTGTGAGTTTAGCGGTGATGTAGAACACCACAGTAATTAGATACATCAC
Organism: Oncorhynchus mykiss; assembly: GCF_013265735.2. Lineage (NCBI taxonomy): Eukaryota > Metazoa > Chordata > Actinopteri > Salmoniformes > Salmonidae > Oncorhynchus > Oncorhynchus mykiss. Next base: position 33,745,710 of record NC_048565.1, read on the forward strand.
TGATTACCTGAGAGATAGTACACTGACTAACCCCACAGGAGAGGAGAGGACAGGCAGCAGTGTACAGACTCAAAGTTCAATGTTCCGTGCAGTATGGTTATAGGCAGCCATGTTTGCATGTTGTGATAGGAAGTGAAGTGCTAATGAAACACTGTCATTCAATGAGAGGTTTATGTTTTACTGTTGTCATTCGATTATTTAAGTCATACCCACCTAGTCTGGCAGTGGCTAGACAACTCTCGCTGTCTCTCTCACACACACAAACACATGCACACACATGCACACGCACACACACACACACACACACACACACACACACACACACACACACACACACACACACACACACACACACAAGCACATACCATAGGAGGCTGGTGGGAGGAGCTATTAGAGGACGGGCTCATTGGCTGGAATGGAATCAATGGAATGGTACAAACACATATAACACATGGAAACAACATGTTTTACCATTGACTCGATTCCATGCCATTACAATGGGGTGGAAGGTAGCCTAGTGATTAGAACGTAGGGCTAGTAACTGAAATGTTGCTAGATCAAATCCCTGAGCTGACAAAGTAAATCTGTCATTCTGCCCCTGAACAAGGCTGTTAACCCACTGTCCCTGGTAGGCTGTCATTGTAAATAATAATGTGTTCTTAACTGACTTGCCTAGTTAAATAAAATATTTGCCATCCTCCTGTAGCTCCTCCCACCAGCCTCTTCTGACACAATCAACCCACTGTGTCTGGTGATGTATGAAGCCAGTGTGTGGGGGGCACTGTAGGGAGTGTCCCCCACCCTCTCATATGTAAATGAACTGAGCCCTGTAATTGGCTTGATGTTATTAATATTCTGTCAGTGTGTGACTTCATTAGTCTGGTGTTACCGTGCCAACAAGCAGCAGTAAAAAGGGACTTTGTCAATGTTTTATGCCTCATAAAGAGATGCGTTTGTGTGTGTGTGTGTGTGTGTGTGTGTGTGTGTGTGTGTGTGTGTGTGTGTGTGTGTGTGTGTGTGTGTGTGTGTGTGGGTGTCTGGCCAGCTGGGTGTTCAACTAGTAGCAGCACTGTAGTTGCTACCGTAGGCGCACATCAGGTGCTTTCCATCTTGCACCTGGTGAGTCGGTACTGCCAGTAGCTGCCAATGCCGAACCCCGGGCGGTTAACTAACCTGGAAAACTCAGTGTCTGAGTTTGGGTCTGTGGAACCCCTGGTAGAGGAATACCATCGGAAGCAATGGCAGGTCTAGCTTGTATGGTTCCCTGGGCAAACCCCCAGCTCAGCCCCCCCATGCTAACAAAAAAGAAAATAACCATTCTGCACTAACTGTAATTTTTATTCAGACGTCTGGAAAAACACAAATAAATAATCATAACATTAAAAACTATATAAATATATATAAAAAAAAGACTCATAAATATCAAAATTAAGTGACAAAGACAAATAGAAACAAATTTGTGTTGATTTGGCACTTGAGTATCAATACATTACCCATCCCCCAACACTGAACCAATTGACCTTGGCGGTGTGCAGACTGGTTTCATATTATTCTTAATGATTTCACACAAACCAATACAAAATACAACGATATGTCTGTAAAACCATATGTTCACAGTATTACCAATGAATTGTGGTTTATTTGGTAACCTTTCGTACTGTGACTGATTTAACTAATTGCATTAGAACTGTACAAAGTTAGAGATGCGCTATTTGATAGATTCCCCCGCTCCCCCTACCTCGGGCTTCCAGTGGGGAGACCTGAGGACAACCTACCCCAGCCGCCCTCCCCATCTCGTACTTCTGAGTGGGAGACCTTCCCAGGCAGTAACCTGCCTAGCTCACAAACTAGAATCAGGGCGCCCACACGGTGACATGATATCATTGACGTGACGTGCAAATGAGCGACAGAAAACTGATTGCGCAAATGTCACTGTAACAGTACAATTTTTAAACCGTCCCCTCGCCCATACCCGGGCGCGAACCAGGGACCTTCTGCACACATCAACAACTGACGCCTACGAAGCGTCGTTACCCATCGCTCCACAAAAGCCGCGGCTCTTGCAGAGCAAGGGGAACTACTACTTCAAGGTCTCAGAGCAAGTGACGTCACTGATTGAAACGCTATTTAGCGCCCACGCTAACTAAGCTAGCCGTTTCACATCCGTTACATCACCATTCTGATTTTTTATGTGTGGGTGCCCCTTGCTGCTCTGGGTGGCTGCCCATGTCGCCTATACCTAAACCCGCCACTGCGTCTCCTCAGACCATCCACTGCATCCAGCATTATTTCTATCCATCTAGACCAGTGGTTCTTAACCTTGTTGGAGGTACTGAACCCCACCAGTTTCATATGCGCATTCACCGAACCCTTGAAAAAAAAATCTAATTCAAAACATAGGTATATTTTTGACTGGTGCACAAAATGAACCGTGCATCAACATCACTGTGTTCAAAGAACAAAATCATCAAAACATTTTCACACAGATGATCATTTTCACACAAAAACAAAAACATAATAATTAATATTTACTGCAAATCAGTGTGACTTCTGCTGTTGCCTTTCAGAGACCAGTTCAGAAATGCGCGGCTTCACCTTGGCAAGTGCCACTCTCATGTAATTTTCGCAACAAAGTCTGTTCCTTTTCTTCGTTTTTATGTCCAGCATCCTCGAAAAGGATTGCTCGCAAAGATATGTTGTAACAAACGGTATGAAAATCTCCAGAGCTTTCTTAGCAATAACAGGGTACGTTACCATTTGTTGACACCAAAACGTTGAAAGCGTTGTTGTTCTGAAGAGTTCCTGATACACCTGGCTCTGCTGAATTTCAATGATTTCATCGAGGTATTCATCATTGACATCTGTTGTCTCAACACTAAACGTGAACGGTCTCACCCATGCTGGACATGACTCTCTTGTAGGGAAGTATCCGTCGAGAGACTTTGCAAGCTCATCTAAGTGCGTGGCAATTGCTTGCTTCAGTTCCGCGGGTACAGAAATGTCTCCGATTCCAGATACATCTTCGATCTTACTTACACAGTCGTCCAGCAGGGGAAAGTTTGTGAAGTTATTGTTCTCTGTTTGTCGTTTCCATAACGGTAGCTTTTTTTGAAAAGCCTTCAGGTTTTCCTCCGCTTCGATGATGTTGACTCCACCGCCCTGCATATTTTGATTGAGATGATTGAGAGCTGCGAAGATATCGGCCATGTATGCTAAAAGGAGAATTAACTCAGAATTTTTGAAGCAATCTGCATGACAATGTTGGTGCTCTTGCAAAAACAGGGCTAATTCCACACGCACGGCAAAAACACGATTCAGCACCTGTCCCCGGGATAACCACCTAATGTTAGAATGGTACAGAAGTACTTAGAATTCAGAGCCCATTTCTTTACACAGCTCACTGAAGATGCGATGCCGCAGAGCACTAGTTCGCACATAGTTCACGCATTCTACTACAATTTTTAATACTTCTGCCAGTTTTGGAGGCAAGGTTTTTGTTGCCAACGCATGCCTGTGCAGAATACAATGCATAACAATGATGTGTGGTGCATCGGCTTTCACTAGCGCACCAAAACCAGACTTTCTTCCCAGCATCCCACAAAAGATTGTTGTCTTTGAAGAAGTCATCCACAACTTTCTTCACTTCGGCTGCCTTAGTTGTTGTTGTAAGAGGCTTACAAAATAAAAATCTTCCTTTATCACGGCGTCTTTCACATAGAGCACGAATACAGCAAGCTGGCTTAGATTGGAAACGTCTGTGGTCTCGTCGAGTTGAAGGCTGAATTTTGCCAGGCTTGAAATCAGATCTGCAACAACTTGAGCCAAGATGTCTTTGCTCATGTCCTCTATTCTGTCACTGATGGTGTCATTTGAAAGAGGAATTTGGGATTTGGGACTTAACTTCAGCCTCTTTTCCCAGCATGATATTCGCCATCTTCAACACAGCTGGTTTTATGAGTGTTTCACCAATGGTGTGTGGTTTGCCCTGCTTTGCGATCAGGTAAGCAACTTCGTACGATGCTGTGAGGATCGGTTTGTTGATGGGTACAAAGCCGAGAACAGGCAGAGTAGCCTTTTCATCGAATCTGGCTCTCTTCACCTTGAATTCAGCTAGCGTTGTGTTCTTGTATTTTCCATCTCCATGCAGCTTAAGGAAGTGTTTTCTTAGTTTTGCCGGTGCTAGACTAGAATTGCTCAACTTGGCATTGCATATCATGCAGTTAGAACACTGACTCCCATCACTTTCCGTTATACATGTAAATCCATATTGTACATATTCGTCCGACCACTTTCCTTTTTTGCTCGACATAGTAAGTATGAAGGGATTAAAATATTAAGAAAGAAATCACAAGACGTACCATCACGACAGTCACAAGTCGACTACTGAGCGCACCAAATTCCCTGCAGCACAGATAGGCCAAGCGATGTAGCGTGATCACCTGCAGCCAATGATGGGCAAGCGGAGCGTGTCATCACGAATCATATGAATCGGATGTGTGTCTTGACCTCCGCCGAACCCCTGAGACTGACTCACCGAACCCCTGGGGTTCGATCGACACTGTCTTGCCACTGGGTACAGATGACTCTGGGTGAGAGAGTGATGTCGAAGCTACGCAACTCTCCCTCACTTAAATCCAATTCAAAGCACAAGGCATGACACCATCACCCAAAGTCATTTGGTATTCAGCGAATGAAGAACAGCAGGTGTGGATCTACTGAAAGCTGTAGCCATCGAGCCACATGCAGGAGGTTCAGGTTATCGGGTCGCTTTTCACTGGACTGAAGAGGCAGTGGAACTTCGCAACAGACTGAGCATCTGAGCATCCCTAATCAGGATCACACTGCTCTCCTCCCCAGCATGAGGAAGGGGCTAGAAAAGGTGTCCTAAACATTCTCTGATTCACTTTACTGTGGCCAGCCTACTGCAGCGGTAGAATAAAAAAAATGACTTAATCAGTGCCTATGCACCAACCATGACTAACCTGATGAACTCAAAGACAAGTTCTATGGTGAACTGGAGACTGCAATCGCTGCTGTTCCCAGCACAGAGGAACTCACCATTCTTGGCGACTTCAATGCCAGAGTTGGCACAGACCATCAGTCATGGAATGGGATTATAGGTACACATGGCATTGGCAAACGCAACAGCAATGGCCTTTTGTTACTAAGGACATGTGCTGAGCATGAACGCAAGAAAACAATATGCACCCACTGTCCAAACATTGGCACGTGATTGACTACTTCATTGTCAGGAGGAGAGACAGACATGATGTCAACGTGACAAAGGCCAGGGGCTAAAAGATGTTGCGCCCAAGTGGAAATTGAATTAGCATCATATAAAATACCTATTAAAATCCATCTGTTTAAGCTAGAGATATATTTTTTGCATAGGTTGCATCTCAACCCACCGTATCCGCCGATGGCTGGATTCCTCATCAGTGAAAGGTGGCAGATCTACAGCAGTGTTTGTCAGATTAGGAGACATCCAAAAATCAGTCTTCTCACAAAAATGCCTGTAGCGTCCAAACAGTTTGGGCTACAAACTAATGACCGCACCATCGAAAGATGAGACTCTCAATAACTTGTTTTGCTCTACAACGCCCACTAGCCTCATAAGGCTCATCTGAAGGTACCTTTTAAAAATATTTATGGAAGTACTTTAGTCCCAAAAAGAGATTGAATATGGGTCACAAAAAAAATCTGAACATTCTTCTCTCTCTCAGATATAGGACAGACCCTTCAAACATACTCCTACTGATAATTTTATTTGACCCTGGTCATTTTGAGACTTCTATCTCCACGAATCAAGGACAAATTATTGCATCGCCAAGCTAAGGTTGGTCGAAAATGATCTCTTCTACACCAAACAGTACCTATAATGTAACTTGCAGAAATGGATAACAAAAATATTTGGTTTAAATCAAATTATCTGTTGTAACAATATGTAGTTACAGTTCTCTGCACTTTAGTACACCTGAGACACACTGAACTGTACTACAATGTTCATACTTTATTTTTTGTATGTTACTTTTATGTTACATTCTTCTTGAATACCCAGTTCTCTTTTAGAGTTGGCATAAAAATTGTACACTCCCTTGTATTTTAGATTTTGACAAATAAACATTGTTTGGATATATCTGAATGTCTAACAGAACTACAGAACCTTGTGCAGCTTATAGAAATATCTTCTGTGAAACCATAAATGTAGAACATTTTTAAGGATTGATCAAAAATATCCACATGTATTTCATTGTCCTTTATCCATCTTCGGAACACTGGTAATGGTGTTTGGCATGGTGGGTTGTGGAAGTAGAGTGCTTGTGGTCTTGTCCAGTCTTTGGTGTACAGACAGCTGGATAAGACTGATAGAAGTGGTGTAGGGCACATAGAACTTAACAACCAACTGTTTGGATCTCTTGCAGAATATTTGCTGGTACTGCATGTCTCCTGGAAAGACATGGTTGTGGTTGCCATTTTATACCATTTGTGGACGTAGGGCAACACGCCTTTGTTGGTAAAGGTGTCAACCGTTTGGGACCTAAGTGTTTAGAGACAGAATAGTGTATTGTTTAGGGACAATGAGGGACATTGGGAGCTGCTTTTGACAGGAAAGATCAGTCAACAAAGTGAATAGCTGTGGGGCTACAGAAGGTGTGAAAAGTGTTTACACAGTATATATTGTTGTGTATAGGAGACTGAGGAGTTATGGCACCTTTCAATCGTTCTCCTAATACACAACAATACATTTAATATCTATAAGCACAACCAAAATCCCGTTCTTCATCTCAAAGACCTATCTGTAAACCTCCCCCAGCCCCTTGACTTGACAGATCATTCTTGTCAATAGTAGCAGTTTTTTTTTTGACATGTCTTTGTATTTTGTTTTGAGAATCTGCAGAGAGAGGACTGAGGGGGTTGTGTTATTACTGCTGTCTTGATTTCATACCTTTCAGTCTCCCTTACTAATTGTTGTCCCACAATCCTGTTGTGCTCCATAACTGCAAGTTGTGGCCCCTCTCTCATGCTCGTGTACCCCAAATGCTACAGCTTTGGTGTATTTTCAGCAGGACCTGTGGGTCCTGGGTTAGACTAAATTGATTACATGGTCTGGAAGGTACTCTGTGGTCCTCAGGCTACCTCTATCCACCTGTAACCCCATAAAACAAACACAAACCCTTAAAAACACTACCCAATTTATGTGTATGCCATGCTTACTGTAAATTGAGCTATCTTAGCCGTCAGGTTGTAAATATTTTTGCCAATTTACCTTCACCTTGTGCAGAGATTGGGGTTGAAAACATGCTGGTGCAATCAGATTATATACTACCTACAACAAAACATACACTAATACACAATTTAACTACCACACTAATTGTATTGATCTCTATTAGACTGGTTATCTTAGCACACCTAACATAGACATTTTCATATTGTGAGCTTGCTGTTAGTTAGTTATTTAGTTAGTTAGTTAGTTAGTTAGTTAGTTAGTTAGTTAGTTAGTTAGCATCACTAAATTGGCAGCAAGATTGCTAGCCAGCTGAGAACTAACTAACCAACCAAAGACATTCCAAAACTGAGTTAGCTATATCGACAATTAGATTTTTAGTAAGAGTGTGTTTTCCAGACAAGGGTGGAATAGATGGCTACCAGGTTTAGTTACTTTTATTTGCTAATGTTAGTTAGCTTAAGTTAGCTAATGTTGGACAAAGATAGAACAAACAGACAAACATGTTTATTTTGCTGAAGGTAGCAGCTACCAGTCTAGCAGTGATTTCCATGGCATAGGCAAAATGGATTGACATTTAGCTATATGATTTAGCTGATGGCTGTCAGAGTTTAATACAGGACTGTAACATTAGCGAACATAGCTAATTTACCTAGTCCAGTCTCAAATCAAATCGAGAATATTCTATTCTGTTGTGAAGGGAGAAAATGATGGTATCGCATCACTTTTCGGATAAATGGATTCCCATCTAAATGGATTTCCCGTCTGTTCAGCCTGAAAATCCCTCTGATAATCTTTGGTCAACGTAAGCATCATTCTTGATAGCCACAAACCACTGGCAGCATCTAGGTATATCTCTGGTAGGTAGAACGGTGATAGATAACTCATATTTGTGCATGTTTGTAATTAGCACAGTCAGAACACCATACGGACACGATGACAAACGTTAGTGAAGTTTTCAATGCCTAGAGAAGTTATGAGATTACTGTGTGTTGGTTGTGGGCATGCCCCATCTAATTAACAGTGCGGTATCTGCATTCGTTACAAATGCTGGACTTTGTGGTTCACTATGAGCAGATGAATACACAGGAAGTTGAAACTTCCCGATTCTACCAGTGAAATTCAAATGTGCTCATTCAAGCTTCAAATCAAATCAAGTTGTATTGGTCACATACACATGTTTAGCAGATGTTATTGCGAGTGTTTCAAAATGCTTCTGCATCTAGAACCGACAGTGCATCAATATCTAACAGGCAATATCTAACAATTCCACAACAAAACCTAATATCTAACAGATTCCACAACAAAACCTAATACACACAATCTAGTAAAGGAATGGGATGAGAACATAAAAGTATAAAATATATGGATGAGCAGTGACATGGTGGCTAAAATGCAATAGATAGTAAAAAATAGATAGTGAAGGATACAGTATATAGTATGTACATATGAGATTAGTAATTCGAGATATGTAAACATTCTTAACGTGACATTATTAAAATGACGAGTGTCCCATTTATTAAAGTGGCCAATGATATCGAGTCTATAGATAGGCAGCCGCCTCTCTGTGCTAGTGGTGGCTGTTTAACAATCTGATGGCCTTGAGATAGAAGCTGTTATTCAATCTCTCTGTTACAGCTTTGATGCGCCTGTACTGACCTCACCTTCTGGATGGAAGTGAGGTGAACATGTAGTGGCTCGGGTGGTTATTGTCCTTGATGATCTTTTTTGCCTTCCTGTGACATCGGGTGTTGTAGGTGTCCTGGAGGGCAGATAGTTTGCCCCCGGTGATGCGTTGCACAGAACGCACCACCCTCTGCAGTTGCTGTACCAGACGGCGATACAGCCTGACAGGATGCTCTCAGTTTTTTTCAGCCTCCTGAGGTTGAAGAGGCACTGTCACACCTTCGTCACCACACTGTCTGTGTGCGTGGACCATTTCAGTTTGTCCGTGGTATATACACAGAGTAACTTAAAACTTTCTACCTTCTCCACTGCTGTCCCGTCGATGTGGATAGGGGAGTTCTCCCTTTGCTGTTTCCTGATGTCCACGATCATCTCTTTTGTTTTGCTGACATTGAGTGAGAGGTTGCGTTTCCCCCTAGATCAAAGTCTTTAGTGGTTGTTAGAATGGATTCTTCAAAATACCATTTGAGAATGTTCTCATAGAATAGATCGATAGTCTCAGAGTTGAAATATTTCCAGCCGTGTAGCCAATACTCCACGTGGAATAGTCTTGTCCTCTGGTAGAGTTGTAGTTTAAACCACTTCACACACCAGCGTCACCCGGCATGTTTTGATCTTAGAAATTCAACCATTTGCAACCTTAGCTTACAACATGATTTGTGTGGTCTAATGTGAATTTCATCAGGAATGGGTTTTATAGGTAACAGTAGAAAAGGGAGGTCCATGATGCCTAATGTGATGTCTGGGCTCACGGGGGTTTGGCCACTGAGTAGTTCATCTTTATATGACAATCCATTCTCTCATTTAGAAGGTCAATGTCACATTACATCTTTTCACAAATAATTTCATTTTTAATCACATACTTTTGACAATATATAGATGTAAACCTGACAGCTGGGAAATGTACAATTTCATGTGTGTTTCCTGTACTTCATGAGATCACCAAATGAAACACACTCAACATGACTGTCCCTTAAGTGTCCACGGACTATTCCCACATTCTCAAAAGTAGCAATATTGTTTAATTCTAACATTTTGGGGTTTAGGAGTTTGGCCAAGTCTCTGTTCTGGGAGACTCTCTCCCTCAATACTGCATGGTAGTTTCTACCCGGGATTTACAACCGGAGGTAATTCATCTGGGTTAGGAGAGAGAGTGAGATAGGGCGGGGGGGGGGGGGGGGGGGGGGGGGGTCCAGGATCTACACCCAGAAAGGGCCACGTCATGACACCACCTGGGGGCGGCCCATTAGGAAGTCCAGGACCCAGTTGCACAGGTGGGGTTGAGACCCAGGGTCTCAAGCTTAATGATGAGTTTGGAGGGTACTATAGTGTTGAATGCTGAGCTTTAGTCAATGAACAGCATTCTTACATAGGTATTTCTCTCGTCCAGATGGGATAGGGCAGTGTGCAGTGTGATGGCGATTGCATCGTCTGTGGACCGATTGGGGCGGTAAGCAAATTGGAGTGGGTCTAGTGTAACAGGTAGAGTGGGGTGATATGATTTCTCAAAGCATTTCATGATGACAGAAGTGCCACATTTAGTTCAGATATCTTAGCTTTCTTGGGAACAGGAACAATGGTGTCTATCTTGAAGCATGCGGGGACCACAGACTGGGATAGGGATTGATTGATTATGTCCGTAAACACACCAGTCAGCTGGTCTGCACATGCTTTGAGGACGCGGCTATGGACGCCGTCTGGGCCGGCAGCCATGCGAGGGTTAACACGTTTAAATGTTTTACTCACGTCGGCCACGGAGAAGGAGAGCCCACAGTCTTTGGTAGCAGGTCAGATTTGCCAAAAAGAGGGTGGGGGAGGGCCCTGTATGCATCGCGGAAGTTAGAGTAGCGGTGGTCGAGTGCGTTACTCACTTGTGTACTGCAATCAATATGCTAATAGCATTTAGGTAGCCTTGTTCTCAGATTAGCTTTGTTAAAATCGCCAGCTACAATAAATGCAGCCCCAGGATATATGGTTTCCAGTTTGCATATATTCCAGTGAAGTTCCTTGATGGTCGTCTTGGTATCCACTTGCGAAGAGATATACACGGCAGTGACGATAACCGAGAGTTTTCTTGGGAGATAATGCGGTTGGCATTTGATTGTGAGAAATTCTAGGTCAGGTGAACAAAAGGACTTGAGTTCTTGTATGTTGTTACAATTACACCATGGGTCATTAATCATTAAACATCCACCCCCACCCTTCTTCTTACCAGAGAGATGTTTGTTCCTGTCGGCGCAATGCACTGAAAATCCCGTTGGCTGTTCGGACACCGACAGCATGTCCCCAGCTAGCCATGTCTCCGTGAAACAGAGAATCTTACAATCCCGGATATCTCTTTGGAAAGGAACTCTTGCCCTAATTTAGTTTACTTTGTTAACTAGGGACTGGACATTAGCAAGTAATATGCTCGGAAGCGGTGGGTGGTGTGCACGCAGCCGAAGCATCACTAGAAGACCGCTCCGGCACCCTCTCCTCCGAATGTGTTGTTTTGGGTTGGCCTCTGGAATCAGTTTAAATGCCCTGGGAGGTGCAGAAAAGTCGTATTCCTGATCGGAGTGCTGGTTGTGCTGGTAAATTGACGTCTCTCTGATATCCAATAGTTTTTCCCGGCTGTATGTAATAACACTTAAGGTTTTCTGGGCTAACAATGTAAGAAATAATGCATTAGAAAAACAAAACACTGCACTGTTTCCTAAGGCCCTATCGGCGCATCTTATCGTACCCCTGCACAATAAACTTGTGCTTTGGATAATGTTAATGTTTATGACAAAAATACAATGTTGTTAATATAGTAATAACTATATGCCCTGACAAAGCCAGGTTGAAAAAAATACACTTTTTGTTGGTGTTTCTTTTATTATGGCAGTTACCTGTACATCTCTTAACTTTTTTTGAGAAAACCTAAGGGATTGGTTTAGGGATGGAATCAGTGAGTGAATGGCTGCAGCAATGGTCTGACATGCCTAACTTGCGCTTAGTAAAAGAATTAGGCCTAATTAGACAAAATAACATTTAAGTTGTTCAAACAGGACACTAAGTCGTTCGAACAAGATACTAAGTCATTTGAACGACGTATTATCTTGTTCAAATGACTTACTTGCTCTTTTGTCTAATTAGGCCTCATTTGGTCTGCAGCTCCAGTTGTGCTTGTCAGACCATTGACAGTTCTGTCCTAGGGCTGCGTTTGAATGCTAGAGCATGTAAGTGGGCCAACAAGATCTCACAGCTTTACCAATTTACTTCAGATTCTGAGGTTTATCCATGTTTTTCCAAACACCAAATTTCAAAGTTGCTCCAAACATAACATTTCTACGGGTTTTTGACATCCTGGGTCACTCCTCTTGCTCAGCATCGTCTTTCCGAGGGTTGTGTGTTAAATCCCAGTGGTATACACTCATTTGAATTGTTTTTGTTTAACCCTATCACAAACATTAACCCCTACGTTAACAATTCGGAATAAATGCCTAAACTTAAAGGAGAATTTTTAGATGTTCAACTTCATATTCATTATCTCCAGCACAATCCCAACATCGAGTTATGTGAAAATGTCGAGTTTCCATGTTTTATAGTAAAAAAAGATAGAGTGTCAGGTGCGTGAATGAGGACCCAAAAGCGAATTAACAAACAGAGTTTCTTTAATGATAAACACACGTGGGCTCAGATGGACAGGTAGATTCCGACAGGACAGGACAAGGTTGCAGCAAACACGATGATAGTCTGGTTCAGGCATGAGACACACAAACAAGAATCCGACAAGGACAGGAACAAAAACAGAGAGAGATATAGAGGACTAATCAGAGGGAAAAAGGGAACAGGTGGGAAAAGGGGTGACGAGGTAGTTAGGAGGAGACAAGGAACAGCTGGGGGAAAGCGGGGGAGAAAAGGTAACCTAATACGACCAGCAGAGGGAGACAGGGTGAAAGGAAAGGACAGAAAGACACAACATGACAATACATGACATAGAGGGAGATAAGTGTTTCCAAAGACATCATCAACCAAATAGTAGACAATTAGTAGGTAAGTAGTAGGCAAAGTCTACTCATAATTGGTTTAAATCATGAGGTACATCGATGATTTCATTGGAAACACTTATCTTCCTCTATATTTTTACTACAACACATAGAAACCAGCTATTTTCACATATGTGGCCAACCATCTCTTTTCAGTGCTATGTTCCAAAATTTGAAGTTGTGTTTTTTATATTGGATAGAAGTGCAGACTCAGAGCTTCAAAATGACATATCAGGCACAGTAGTTGGAAATGTGAGGAAGTAATGCTGTTTTAAAAGATGATAAATGTATAATCCCATTCAGGAGAAAATGCATTCAAACATTTTGCTGTGATTTTCAGACTTGCTCTAAAGAAAAGGAACACCTGCAACAAACTGCCAAAATGGATTCTCTGAACATTAAATCACCAAGTTCCCCCATTAGGCAAACTATTAACACGATTACATTGCCTATTGTTGAGTAATAAAGATAACCTTTCACATTGAACAGCTACAGTGCTGCTTTGTTTATGCCTATTTAGCATTGTTCACACCCTCTAAAGCCTCAGACCCACCCATCTCAAAGAATTCACATTGGAACACGTGACTGTGGTCATGTGCTAAAGCAGTGAGGTAGTGTTTAAAACACAAATAAATATTTCAACATTTATTAACTTCAGGTGCTAAAGGTAGTAGTCTACAGTTAGGAAAAACTTAAAAACACAAATGCATAAAGGTAGAAACACTTTCTAGACCTAGGCATATATCATAAGATCCTTTGAGTGACTTTGGTTAAAGTCATGTTATGATATGAACAAAGCAATCTAGCCATAGAGCATATTTATGTCCTGCCCTTTGGAGCAGGACATGTCATTTACATAGCCTTTTCATTGTGAAAGTTCTGATCTTCTCAAAGATCTAGTTGTGTCCAGTCTGGGGGATGCTTTCACATCTCTGGGTGGAAGGACATCAACATTACACAGCAGCTGAAACTTGGTTCAAACTGAGTTTGAACCAAGACAATTGAAGCTGTAAAGTAGGAAAGCAGACACAAATAGACAAAACAAGTTCAAGCATTAAGCTCAAAGTACAACGACAAAATACCTGAAGTGTTGCTTGTTCACCCTCAATCGTGTCCTTGTACTGGTGGTGGGGAGCAGGATTATGCTGAAAGACAAATTCCAGATTTTGTTTTTCAAAAATTAATTAATTCACCTTCTATAGCTTCCTATTACAGGTTGACTGTGACAGCTGTACTAAAATGCCCTGTACACAATCAACCTGCTTCCAGCCAAACACTGTCAATGCAGACACTACAAGATAAATAGATAGAACGTCATAATTACCATCTGGCTAGATATGAATGGTATTCATCTAGCTAGCCAGCTAGTTGGATGGGCAATAAAAACAACCTTGAAATTGATAATTCAATAGCTACAGGAGCTATTTCGATATTATATCATCGTGGCTAGCTAGCCAACTTAGCATGTGTCCCTAACACTTAACATGGGGTTTGATTAGCTTGCTAATCGATTAGCATTCACACCACAGTGGCTAGAAGACAGCTGTGTCATTACCAGGAGCTGTGTTTAAGACAAAAGTGTTATTAAAAGCTGTTCCAGCCACCTCATTATCTCAACCAGTCATGGCCAGGCAATAATCTGTATTTTCTCCTTGTCTAAACAGTTTTGTGATTTCATATTTTATTTATACTTAAAGATTACATGTGAGTTTGTTATAACAGCACATAAACGTTCACGTGTTCAAAAAGGCATTTCTGCAAAAAGAGCATTTAGATAAAAATAATTCTAATAATATGTTAAAATGCCTCTCCTGGGATGTAGTGACGTAGTGACATCCGAACAGCATTTCAGAGTATTCATGTTAGAGTGAAAGGGAACATCACAACAAATCCTTACAGAACAGAATATCAGAACATTAAAGTTCAAACAAAAAGTGTGATATCCCTGTGTGATTTTATATCCTATGAAATGTGGTATTTGTTGTTTTTGCTGATAAAACCAAGGAATGGTGTGTGCATGTGCCGTGTGTGTGTGGTGCAAAAGTAAGCCGACAGTGGGGCCAGTCACACCTACACGGATGTAATGAGGGCTTTAGCAAAACTACAGTCTAGAGAGAAACCTGACACTGCAACATTTTTCTTGTCTCTCTGTGTGTGCATGTGCATGCAGTATGTGTATGCGTGTGTCAGAGAGAGAGAGAGAGAGAGAGAGAGAGAGAGAAATAATTGGGCAAGGAGAAATAGACAGAGGGAGCTAGAAGAATGGGTGAGGTGTTGAGGTAGACGGAGAACGTAGAGGAATATGTGAGGAAGTATAGAAAGTATCTTCTCAAAATGAGAGAATATCCTGTCATCATCTGTCCAGTACATACACACATTCTGACAAAGGCAGGTGTTAAATTAAATCAAATCAAAATGTAATAGTCACATGTGCCGAATACAACAGGTGTAGGTAGACCTTACAGTGAAATGCTTTACTTACAAGCCCCTAACCAACAATGCAGTTTAAAAAATAAGAATAAGAAAAAAAAGTAGTTAACTTGTTGCGGCTAGACTTTCCGCTAGCTGAACACCTCGACAACATCCGGTGAAATGGCAGAGCGCGAAATTCTAATTAAATTACTCTAAATATTAAACTTTCATGAATTCCCACAACAATGCAGTTTAAAAAATAAGAATAAGAAAAAAAAGTAGTTAACTTGTTACGGCTAGAATTCACCAACAATGCAGTTTAAAAAATAAGAATAAGAAAAAAAAGTAGTTAACTTGTTACAGCTAGACTTTCCGCTAGCTGAACCCCTCGACAACATCCGGTGAAATGGCAGAGCACGAAATTCTAATTAAATTACTCTAAATATTAAACTTTCATCAATTCACACATGCAATACACCAAATTAAAGCTGCACTTGTTGTTAATGCAGCCAACGTGTCAGATTTCAAAAAGGCTTTACGGCAAAAGCAAACCACACGATTATCTGAAGATAGCACCCCTACAAACAAACACATGACACTCATATTTCAACCCGTCAGGCGCGACACAAAACGCAGAAATAACCATATAATTCATGCCTTACCTTTGAAGATGTTCTTTTGTTGGCACTCCAATATGTGCCATAAACATCACAAATGGTCCTTTTGTTCGATTTCTTTCGTCATTATATATCCAAAATGTCCATATATTTGGCGCGTTTGATCCAGAAAAACACGGTTCCATCTCGCGCTACATGACTACAAAATATCTAATCAGTTACCTGTAAACTTGTTCCAAACATTTCAAACAACTTTCCTAATACAACTTTAGGTATTTTTATACGTAAATAATAGATACAATTTAAGACGGGATAAACTGTTCAATAGCGGATAAAAACAAAGTGGAGCGAGCTTTCAGGTCGTGCAACCTAACAAACAGTACACTACACTCGACCCTCGTTCTGAACTGCCCTACTTCTTCATTTCTCAAAGGAAATCCATCAACCAATTTCTAAAGACTGTTGACATCCAGTGAAAGCGATAGGAACTGCAAGCAAGTGCCACAAAAATCTAGATCCCCAAAGAAAGCCCATTGAAAAGAGAGTGACCTCAATTTATTTTTTCCTGGATGGATTTTTCTCAGGTTTTTGCCTGCCATATCAGTTATGTTATACTCAAAGACATTATTCAAACAGATGTATAAACTGTAGAGTGTTTTCTATCTAAATATACCAATTATATGCATTTTCTAGCTTCTGGGCCTGAGTAGCAGGCAGTTTACCTTGGGTAAGCTTTTCATCCGGACGTGAAAATATTAGCCCCTGGCCCGAAAAGGTTAAAGATAAGCAGTAAAATAACAATAAAGAGATACAGGGGGTACCGGTACAGTCAATATGCGGGGGCACCGGTTAGTTGAGGTAATTGAAGTATATGTACAGTGGGAAAAAAAAGTATTTAGTCAGCCACCAATTGTGCAAGTTCTCCCACTTAAAAAGATGAGAGAGGCCTGTAATTTTCATCATAGGTACACTTCAACTATGACAGACAAAATGAGGAAAAGAAATCCAGAAAATCACATTGTAGGATTTTAATGAATTTATTTGCAAATTATGGTGGAAAATAAGTATTTGGTCAAAAACAAAAGTTTATCTGAATACTTTGTTATATACCCTTTGTTGGCAATGACAGAGGTCAAAATTTTCTGTAAGCCTTCACAAGGTTTTCACACACTGTTGCTGGTATTTTGGCCAATACCTCCATGCAGATCTCCTCTAGAGCAGTGATGTTTTGGGGCTGTTGCTGGGCAACACGGACTTTCAACTCCCTCCAAAGATTTTCTATGGGGTTGAGATCTGGAGACTGGCTAGGCCACTACAGGACCTTGAAATGCTTCTTACGAATTCAGTCCTTCGTTGCCCGGGCGGTGTGTCTGGGATCATTGTCATGCTGAAAGACCCAGCCACGTTTCATCTTCAATGCCCTTGCTGATGGAAGGAGGTTTTTACTAAAAATCTCACGATACATGTTCCCATTCATTCTTTCCTTTACACGGATCAGTCGTCCTGGTCCCTTTGCAGAAAAACAGCCCCAAAGCATGATGTTTCCACCCCCATGCTTCACAGTAGGTATGGCGTTCTTTGTCCTCCAAACACAACGAGTTGAGTTTTTACCAAAAAGTTATATTTTGGTTTCATCTGACCCTATGACATTCTCCCAATCTTCTTCTGGATCATCCAAATGCTCTCTAGCAAACTTCAGATGGGCCTGGACATGTACTGGCTTAATAACAAACTTGTATTCCATCTGTAAATACGAATAAAATTGTTAAATTAATGGGCTAGTTGGTTAAGCCACAGAAAAAGCAAGAAACCTTCCCATAAGTCGTGATTAGAGATGAGATGAGATGATGGACATGCCGAGAGTTGAGTTCGGATTGGTCTGCCATGTTGACGCTCTGTCTATTTGAGCTGGTCAGTATGTGTAGGCAATCCTGTCCAACAATGTTTTTAAAAATATATATCACGTAGTAGAAATCCATAAGTGTTGCTCTCTGCTTTCTGGAGGACCGAGTTCTGGAATGAGTGGAATTTGAGTATGATAGCCAAGGAGATGGAGAAAAGACCTGTCTCCGGATTACATCTTTAGCTTCTCTAGGGTAGGGGGCAGCATTTGGAATTTTGGATGAAAAGTGTGCCCAAATTAAACTGCCTTCTACTCAGGCCCAGAAGATAGGATATGCATATAATTGGTAGATTTGGATAGAAAACAAATTCCTTACCTTTGATGATCTTCTGTTGGCACTCCAAAAGGTCCTAGTTACATCACAAATGGTCCTTTTGTTCGATAATGTCCTTCTTTATATCCATAAAAACTCAGTTTAGCTGGCGTGCTTCAGTCAATAATCCACTCAGTTCCATCCATCAAAATGCATACAAAATGAATACCAAACGTTACTAATAAACTTTTCCAAACAAGTCAAACAACGTTTATAATCAAACCTTAGGTATCCTAATACACAAATAAATGATAAAATTGAAGAGCCACCTAGGAAAACTACAATTTTCTGGGTAATTAAAAAAAAAAAAAAAATGAAACTCTTTCTAAAGACTGTTGACATCTAGTGGAAGCCCTAGGAACTGCAATATGGGAGGACTTGGGCTTATAATTATAACAATTGAAAACAGTGATAAGCTGATTTTTTTGGGGGGGGGGTGGTTGGCCTCTGGGTTTTGCCTGTCATATCAGTTCTTGTAACGGATTTCTTTAGGTGAAGGAGAGTCGGACCAAAATGCAGCGTTGTGATGATTCATGTTTTTTAATGAAGAAAAAACTATACATGAATAAACTACAAAATAATGAAATGTGAAAACCTAAACAGTCCTATCTGGTGCAAACACAGAGACAGGAACAATCACCCACAAACATACAGTGAAACCCAGGCTACATAAATATGGTTCCCAATCAGAGACAATGACTAACACCTGCCTCTGATTGAGAACCATATCAGGCCAGACATAGAAATAGACAAACAAGACATCCAACATAGAATGCCCACTCAGATC
Source organism: Oncorhynchus mykiss (assembly GCF_013265735.2). Taxonomy (NCBI): domain Eukaryota; kingdom Metazoa; phylum Chordata; class Actinopteri; order Salmoniformes; family Salmonidae; genus Oncorhynchus; species Oncorhynchus mykiss. The sequence continues at coordinate 33,764,666 of NC_048565.1, forward strand.
ACACCCTGACCAACCAAAACATAGAAACATACAAAGCAAACTATGGTCAGGCTGTGACAGTTCTGTTACACTCACAGACATAATTGTAACAATTTTAGAAACTTTAGAGTGTTTTCTATCACAATCTACCAATTATATGCATATCCTAGATTCTGGGCCTGAGAAACAGGTAGTTCAGTTCGTGTTGGTCACGCTTTTCATCCAGACGTGAAAATACTGCCCCCTATCCCAATGAAGTTTTAAAGATGAGTTAATCAGACAAATAGTTTTATCTGTGTTAGGGAAGATGTAACACATCAGATGTAGGCCAGCCAAATTAGTCCATCCACTAGTCAATCACAGATGTCCATATAGATCCAGTCCCCAGTGGCTATAGGCCTATTGATCACTAACTAATTATTTAGTTAGTGACTTTCAGGGAGATCACTCTAGTTTAAAGTCGAAGTTAGACGTCCATCCAGGTCCCAAGAATGTCTAGAATTGCCTTCAAAACCGGGCCACCAGGGGCGTAATCAAATGGGACGTTTGTCCATGTTTTTCAAAAGTCTATTGGTGAAGTCAAGGTAAACATTGGTTTTGATGTTGAAGTGGAGACGCTGTTACCTATCTCCGCAAAAGAGAAAGAAAAAAAACACTGGCACATCGAGATGGGGGTTTCACATCTCGTTAAGGGTCATCACTAGTTACCACAGCCACAAAGTCAGAAGGCTTGTCTCCTCGATCAATTCAGATGAGGGAGTGTGATGACACGTTTGTTAACTCAGAATGCCCGCCTACTCAACTAGTGAAGATAAATAGTATTCCGGTTCGCATGAAATGCTTCATTTTCAAAATGGCATATCTCGAATTTAGGTTTGAGGACTTTCAAGACAACTGGGAAATCAGAAAAAAAACGAATGTCAGAGTTCAAGAAAAAAAAAAAATCCAAGTTGGATAACCAATCAAAACAAATTTTTCCCAGTTGGAGCTATATTTTTCACAAATTCCCAGTTCTCTTGAAGGTCGGACGTCAGAGATTTCCCAGTTCCCATTTGTTTTGAATGCGCCACAAATAACTAAATACATTCGGGAGCAAGAATTGACAGCGCACAAAAAATCATAACATTAAGAAAGGACAACTAGTAGTCAACTTCTGCTATTCTCATCTACAATGAGCTACCTAGCTAGCATTAGGGATTCCATTCCAAGCACAGAGGAGTTATTCTATTTGACAGAGTAACACTGTTAGTTTCCCTACAAGCCTTTCATTCTAATAGTAATATATCATATTCTTGACCTTCAACAGATGCACAGCCTTTGGCAGGAAAAAAACTCTGGGAAAGGAAAAGTCTCCCATTCAATGGCGTTCAGTTTCAAGTTGTGTAAAAAAAAAAAAGACAAAGTAAAACAATTACTTTTGTTCTCCGAAGAGGTTGATGGATGTTCCAATAAAATAAATACAAACAAAGAGTATGTATAAATATACTGTACATGCCCAGTCGTTGTACAACATTCTAAATGCAGTCATGGGAAAGCACACCTTTGAAAGCAGTTTTGATGGCCACTTAAAAGATGAGGATCACTGAGTTTTCAAGTGTTACTAGACTACACATGTCTCTCAAATCCAATAAATAAGTAAAATACATAATTTTTGAACCAGAGCTTTTAGCAGCGGCCTGGATAATGGGCGCTAGTGGTCGCCAATGGCACCAATGTCGTTCAATGCATAGCGAAGACTGGGGCTAAATGTAACACGGGTCTAGACTTTAGAGTTTGTGATCTAGCTAATGATTAGCCCAATGGGGTAAATGCAGATGGGCAACCCTCAGCCTATTTTATTATACCCGCTATGCTATCAGTTGGGGGACTTCAGGTGATAGCCTAATGCTAATTGCTAAATTGCACACCTATCTGATAATATGGAACAATATGTTATTGGGCTCATTTCTGGAGGGGGAAATTATTTGTTAGACATCTGCATTATCTACTCTCATTCATTTTGGAGTAGAATGTCCTTTTAAAAAGTCACCAGAGCTGACCTTCTCACAGTCATCCTCACCCAAAAAATGATAGGTCCCTCCGTGCCACATAGTATGCTGTGATATTTCATTTAGTCATTTCATACTGTTTAGGCTAGTGTATTATATCACGTGTCTGCAGGGCCAGCAGTGTGATGTCTGCAGGGTCGTCAGTGTGATGCCTTTCCATCACTCTCTCTGTTGAATATCAAAGAGGCTCTGACTTCCTCTACAGAACTCTGTGGGGAATAGGGATCATTTTCACGGGTCAAAAGGAATTCAATTCACGGTCGGATAAAAGTGGAGAAATGATTAAGATTGGGCTTAATGGTCACATGACCAATGATGTGACGGCTTGGCATTGTGTGTATGACGAATATTAGGGTACAACTTTGGAAGATTTAGAAAGTTGGATACTGTACGATAAAAGTGCAAGGCCCAAAAGTATTATCAGTGCAGTAGTGGAGATTTTATCATGTTGCTTATGCCTTGCTTGTTCAAGGGAAGGGGTAGAGAGTGAATAACGATCTGCTGAAAGACAGAGAGCGTGAGAATATTGTGTGGGTAGTCTCCCCATAACAGGTTGGCTGAAATTGATATGGAATATCATGGAATAACATGATAGAAAGACAGAGTGTGTGCCAGCGTGTATTTGAAAAGAGGACTGAGGTGTAGGATCGGGTATGGCAATTATTCAGCCATAGTACCCAGGGCAGCATACTGTACATTATAACTATTTAGAATGTGTTTGTTTGTGTGTGTGTGTGTGTGTGTGTGTGTGTATGTGAGAGAGAGAAACAGAGTCAGTCTCCCAGAGCTGTTTTTAGCTACCCTTAGCGACCTCTGTAAATTAATTGCTTTCTGATGTAAACTGTGTGTGTGTCACATGAGGTTGGTGGTGATGGCTGAAGTGAAATTAGTAGAATGGTATCAAATACATCAAACACATAGTTTCCATGTGTTTGATACCATTCCATTCACTCCTTTCAGGACATTATTATGAGCTGTCCTCCCCTCAGCAGCCTCCTGTGGTGTGTGTGTGTGTGTGTGTGTGTGTGTGTGTGTGTGTGTGTGTGTGTGTGTGTGTGTGTGTGTGTGAGGATCTGCCAAAAACGATGGCAAAGCAGTTGGCTAGGTACTCCTCTGTTTCAGCTGTTGTGGGCTATCTAGCTGTTTGGAGAAGAAGGTGCTTTCTGTACCCTTGATGGCCATGCATAGAGGGACCTTTGAAAGGTTTGGATCCTTTTTTAATGTAGGATGAAATTGGTGGATTCAAATAAACAATTTAAAATGTGTTTTGTGTGTGTCTGTGTGTGTGAGAGAAAAAGGGAGACTGTCAGTCTCTCAGAGCTGTCTTTAGCTAACCTTAGCGACCTCTGTAAATTCATGTATTTCTGATACGGTGTGTGTGTGTGTGTGTTTGTATGTGTGTGTGTGTGTCTGTGTGTGATAGCTTGTGTGTGTGTTTTGTGTGAGTGAGTATGCATCAAGGTCTCTCTTGTTGTGATGTGGGTTTTGTCCTATATTTATATTGTATTTATTTAAAAAATGTAATCCCAGGCCCCGCTCCCCGCAGGAGGCCTTTTGACTTTTGGTAGGCCGTCATTGTAAATAATAATTTGTTCTTAACTGACTTGCCTAGTTAAATCAAATTAAAAAAATTAAAAACTAGCTAGGCTTATTTGAAACATTGCCATCTTCTGGCATTTACCTGCCAGATTCTAAAGCTTGTAAACCCCATTGGGTTTAGTGGCTCAGGTCACTGAGGTGACATTGGTGCAGAAAATGACCTGGAGGGCAGGCAGCTTGCCCCCTTTGATGTGTTGGGCTGAACGCACCACTCTCTGGAGAGCCATGTGGTTGAGGACGGTGCAGTTGCTGTACCAGGCGGTATTGCAGTCTGACAGAATGCTCTCAATGGTGCAACTGTAGATGTTTGTGAGGGTCTTAGGAGCCTTGCCGAATGTTTTCAGCTGCCTGAGATTGTAAAGGTGTTTTTGGGCTACTGGGCAAAAAAGGGTCAATATCAGGGTCAATATCAGGGTCAATATCAGGGGATATCTGTATCTACAGTGCCTTTGGAAAGTAGTCAGACTTTTTACACATTTTGTTAGGTTACAATCTTATTCTAAAATGTATTGAATAGTTTTTCCCCTCATCGATCTACACACAGTACCCCATAATGACAAAGCAAAAACAGATGACATTTTTGCTAATTTATAAAAAACTGAAATACTATATAAGACAGGGTTGTGCCTTTCCAAATCATGTCCAATCAATTGAATTTACCACAGGTGGACTCCAATCACGTTGTAGAAACATCTCAAGGATGATCAATGGAAACAGGAGGCACCTGAGCTCAATTTCAAGTCTCATAACAAAGTATGTATGGTATTTCAGTTCTTTATTTTTAATAAATTAGCAAAAATGTAGAAAAAACTGTTTTCACTTTGTTATTATGGGTATTGTGTGCAGATTGATGGGTCTTTTTTTTATTGGCTGTAACGTAACATGTGGAAAAAGTCAAGGGATCTGAGAACATTTTGAAGGCACTGTATATACTTCTGACATTTTATTAGATATAAGGAATAAACATGCTCCAGATACGCATGTCCTTCACATCATATATGGAGATATTTTCTGTAATGGGACAGTTTGTACATGCTAATCCTGATCTTCCTGCTACAGTATGAGTCCAGGGACATATCTGGGGTGAGATACGTTCAAGACATTCACCTGATGTTCGTGCACCCAATTATATATTTGTAGAATATTCTAACTCTGGAAAAGGTATGTATCAACATGCTGACATATCTAAGCCTTTGTACTTAGGCATGAACGAATCCACATATTTTCAGAAATGTATATCTATAGTCATTACCTGATCATTTTTGCACCCTTATAAAAATCAACATGCTTCTTCACATGAAGGTGACATATCTGAGGATACATTTGCACCACATTCAGTAGTAGGCTACAAGGCACAGAAAGGCAAACATTGTCATAATAAACCAAGTTGCTATTTTCAAAGTAGATCGCTGCTATTTCTGTTTAAAACATGCAGAATATCAAATCCAGCGCTCCAATCACAACACATTTCATTGTTAAAGATGTAAACGAAGACTAATCTTTGCATTTATTTTACAGAAAATAAACATTGCACACCCTCTACCCCTGCCTGCCCTGTTTGTTATAGACAATGGATGCGGATTAGATCGTCAATGGTGGTCCCTTGCAGTCCAGACCCAATGTGGTGGTAGTGTTGGCCTGTGATCCACTCCAAACTGTCAATGCATAAATCATGAATTAAATTTGTTGTTATCTCAAGAAAATATTGTAATTTCAATATTTCTGCTGTCATGATGAGAACTACCTGGAACAAGGTAGTTAGCTAGCCAAGTTAGTTAGCTAGTTAGCTTATATTTACCAGTAATTCAAAATACACTTAAACATTTTAAAATGTTAGCTGTCACCTTGCAGCTTGATGGGGAGTAAACATGTTTTTCCCTGAAGGGATGGCAATTTGGTTATTTGTTAGCTAGCTAACTTACCAGTTAGTCTTTACCCCCTTGTCAAGCCTGGCTAGTTAGCTAGCTAGCCCTACTAGCTGCTGGTCAAATTAGCTAATGTTCCTGATCCTAGTTACTAAGATAAATAAAACATCTCAAATTAGCTACTTACTTTTCTCACCTCTTTGTTTCTCCAATTGTCAGTTCGACCACACGCTGTTTACACACTCATTAAAAAATGACAATTGGAACTCCACAGAGTAACATGCACGATTGTTGTTGCTAGCCTACCAGTTAATGCTTTTAGCATACGGTTTGCACATGCCTTTATGCAGAGGCAAGGCAAACATTTTAGTTAGTGTCTGAAAGAATCATATGGACTTTGTCAAATTATTGACTATGTCATCAAGCTCAAATAAGAATCAGAAATTGCCATTATTTAGCATATCAAAAAGCATATCAAGGTCCTGATATGGACCTCAGTCAAGAGCATATGCATTGAGAAAATATACAATGTATGCCTACTGTTAGTCTTTGTCATCATATAGAGAAATGAAGATGTCCACATAGGCCTATCAAGATATCTATTGAGTCAATATCCGGCCATACCATGCATGATATCTGGAGGGAATCCAAAAATGATTTGTGCATGAAAGAACATATGGATTTTGTATTTGTCAAATTATTGACCATGTGCTTAAAACTCAGAAATGCATCGTCCTTATTTTCAGCATATCAAAAAGCTTATAAATATCCAGATATGGACTTCAGCCAAGAGAAACATATCTGGAATAAATATAGCTTAATATATTGAATGTGCTGAGAAAACACAGATATGAGATGTATACAGTCAGTATTTGTCAAGATGAAGAGAGAAAAGAGGATGTCACATATCAGGATTTTGAATGATTCTATAGTCGGCCATAGGAAATGCCCATGTGTGATATTTTGAGTAAAACCAATTGTGTCTAAAAGACACATCTAGATTCAGAATTTGTCAGGATATGGTACATATCCACAAAACATGAATTGGAAATTCTGTACTCTAGAATATCAAAAATGTGTGTCATGTAAAGATATCCCCTGATATAGTCCCTTTCCGCCCAGTGTGCCTTCTTCACCATGGTGTCGTTGTGGTGAGATCATTTCAGGTCCTCTGTGATGTGCATGCTGAAGAATGTGAAGCTTCTCACCCTAACAACTGCGGCCCGTCGATGAGGATGGGGCTTGCTCCCTCTTCTTTTTCCTCTAGTCCACGATCGGCACTTCTGTTTTGTTGATGTTGAGGGAGAGGTTGTTGAGGGAGAGGTTATTTTCCTGGCACCACTCCGCCAGGGCTCTAATCTGACTGGTCGGCCCATCAGGAAATCTAGGACCCAATTGCACACGGAATTTCAGACCCTGAGCTTAGTGAGGAGCTTGGAGGGCACTTTGGTGTTGAAAGATGAGCTGTAATCGATTTAACAGTTATTCCTCGTGTCTAGGTGGGATAGGGCCTTGTGCAGTGCAATGGCGATTGCATCATCCGTGGATCTGTTGGGGCGGTATGCAAATTGTAGTGGGTCAAGGGTGTGAGGTGTGGTGGAGGTGATATCGTCGTTGACTTTCAAAGCACTTCATGATAACAGAAGTGAGTGCTACAGGGTGATAGTAATTTAGTTCACTTACCTTAGATTGCAGTCTAACCAGAACAGTCTAACCAAAACAGTCTAACCAGTGCTGAATTAGCTGTTCTCTAATTTGTGTCTGGAAGTAGCTAGCAAGTTAGCCAACATTAGCCAGTTAGCTTGGGTTATTGACTGCTGATGATAGGTCTGAACACGCGGAACAACCCTACTCCTTGGCCAAAGCGTCCAGTGTGAGAAAACGATCTGAATTTAAGAACTGACAATCTGAAAATGCACTCTGAGCGCATTCTGACAATCCAGATTGAATTCATGATCACACCCCTAGTATAAACTAGACTTTAGTCTTGAAATCTTTAGTTGTTTAGTACATGGCCTCACATGTGAATCCAGATGGGTGGGACTAAGGCTTAAGAGGTTGTGAGCAATGCTGAATTGGTGTAGACAAAGAGCCCTCCAGTAAGTTTACCAAAACATTAATTTTGTCAAAAGTGAGGTTACAAGTTTATCAACTTTCGATGCAGAATTACTTTCCCATTGTTCCTCAACTGTATTGTATGATATACAATTTTCTATGTCTGAATTTCCACTTTTATCCAATGAACAATTTTTTAAAAATGTTGCTACGTAAGACTGAATCAAGACAGTCGGTCAGAATTGCACGCTCCCTCAGAACTTGAGACATCTGGCATTGTGTTGTGAGAAAACTGCACGTTTTAGAGTTGCCATTTATTGTCCACAGCATAAGGTGCACCTGTGTAATGATCATGCTGATTAATAGTCTTATTGACATGCCACACAGGTCAGGTGGATGGATTATATTGGCAAAGAAGAAATGCTCACTAAACAAATTTGTCCACAACATGTGAAATAAAATATCCCAGAAAATTCTTTCAGGTCATGAAACATGGGACCAACACTTTACATGTTGCTTTTATTTTTTTAAATAAAAAGACATCAGGCAAGATCTATCCTGGAACCACTCAAGAGAAAAGTAAAAAGAGGGCGCCCGAGAAACACCTGGAGGCAGGAGCTTGAGGTGCTGAGATTGCAATCCTGGCGAAGGTTCTGCCCCTGGTTAAATAATTATGTTATTTTATTGTCTATTCTAATGCTGCACGTATTGCCAGGGCTGATTAAATTATGTCATATATTTTACCCCCCCCCCCCCCCCCTCTCTATGACCTGTGGCTTAATCTAAATGTGCACAAGCAACAGAAAAATAAAGAGATCTCTCCTGGTCTTGTTCTTTCTCTCCCCCTCCTTTCCCTTTCCTCCCTCTGTTATTACCCTCTTGACATTAAGAGTCGTGAGGAGCAAGGTGACTCAAATTGGAATCTTATATAACAGACAGAAGAGAATAATACAACCCTACAGAGAGAGAGAGGGAGAGAAAGAGAGAAATAGCGAGCGAGAGAGAAAGAAAGAAAAAGAGAGAGATTTCTCTAATTTCCAAAGGAAGTCTTGAAATGAAGCCACTGTCTCCTCGTGCAGAGTGTGGATGTGTGTGTACAGGTGTGTATGCTTGTGTGTGTGCACACGAGCGTGTCCAGGTAGAGGTTGGTTAGTGTTGGATGAAGGCCGACTGCTACAAGTTGTGTCTCATCACAGGATTGTGTCTGTCTCTAGGATACCAATTACTATCGTAACATCACCATGGTGACAGACTACTCCCACTCAACATTGTATTTGCAATCTCTACCTAACCTCAACACACACATATGCACACACACACACCTGTCATATGACATTAAAAACTGAAATATCTTATGCTTCACGGAGTCGTGGCTGAATGACGATATTATCAACATACAGCTGGCTGGTTATACGCTGTATTGGCAGGATAGAACAGAGGCGTCTGGTAAGGGGGGTGGCGGACTATGCATATATATATATATATATATAAACAACAGCTGGTGCGCGATATCTAAGGAAGTCTCAAGGTTTTGCTCGCCTGAGGTAGAGTATCTCATGATAAGCTGTAGACCGCACTATCTACCAAGAGAGTTTTCATTTGTATTTTTCGTAGCCTGGACATACCACTACTGACCGATGCTGGCACTAAGACCACACTCAATGAGCTGTATTCAGCCATATTCAGCCAAAACGCTCATCCAGAGGTGGCGCTCCTAGTGGCAGGAGACTTTAATGCAGGGAATCTTAAATCTGTTCTACCAAATTTCTATCAGCATGTTAAAGGTGCAACCAGAGGGGAAAAAACTCTAAGCCACCTTTTCTCCACACACAGAGATGCATACAAAGCTCTCCCTCACCCTCCATTTGGCAAATCTGACCATAATTTTATTCTCCTTATTCCTGCTTACAAGCAAAAATTAAAGCAGGAAGCACCAGTGACTCAGATGAAGCAGATGCTAAGCTACAGGACTGTTTTGCTAGCACAGACTGGAATATGTTCCGGGATTCTTCCTATGGCATTGAGGAGTACTCCACATCAGTCATTGGCTTCATCAATAAGTGCATTTATGACGTTGTCCCCACAGTGACCGTACGTATGTTGCCCAAACAGAAGGCATGGAATACAGACAACATCCGCACTGAGCTAAAGGCTAGAGCTGCCTTTTAAGGAAAGGGACAATAATTCGGATGTTTATAACAAATCCCACTATGCCCTCCGACTAACCATCAAACAGGCAAGGTGTCAATACAGGACTAAGATCGAATCGTAATACACTGGCTGCGACGCTCGTCGGATGTGGCAGGGTTTACAAACCATTAAAGACTACAAAAGGGAAGCACAGCTGAGAGCTGCCCAGTGACACGATCCTACCAGACGAGCTAAACTACTGCAATGCTCGCGTCGAGGCAAATAACACTGAAACATGCATGAGCGCACCAGCTGTTCCGGACGACTGTGTGATCACTCTCCGCAGCCAATGTGAGTAAGACCTTTGAACAGGTCAACACAGAGATTACCAGGACATGTACTGTGAGCATGCGCTGACCAATTGGCAAGTGTCTTCACCGTGAAGCATTTTCAACCACTCCCTGTCTGAGTCTGTAATACCAACATGTTTCAAGCAGACCACCATAGTCCCTGTGCCCAAGAACATTAAGGTAACCTGCCTAAATTACTACTGATCAGTAGCACTCACATCTGTAGCCATAAAGTGATTTGATAGGCTGGTCATGGCTCACATCATCACCATTATCCCAGAAACCCCAGACCCACTCCAATTTGCATACCACCCTAACAGATCCACAGATGATGTAATCTCTATTGCACTTCACACTGCCCTTTGCCACCTGGAAAAAAGGAACACCAATGTGAGAATGCTATTCATTGACTACAGCTCAGCATTCAACACCATAGTGCCCTCAAAGTTCATCAATAAGCTAAGGAACCTTGGACTAAACACCTACCTCTGCAACTGGATCCTGGACTTCCTGACGGGCCGCCCCCAGGTGGTGAGGGTAGGTATCAAAACACATCCTCCACGCTGATCCTCAACACAGGGGCCCCTCAGGGGTGCGTACTTATTCCCCTCTGGTACTCCCTGTTCCCTCATGACTGCACGGCCAAGCACAACTCCAACACTATCATTAAGTTTGCCGATGACACAACAGTGGTAGTTCTGATCACTGACAATGATGAGACAGCCTATAGGGAGGAGGTCAGAGACCTGGCCGTGTGGTGCAAGGACAACAGCCTCTCCCTCAACATGATCAAGACAAATGAGATGATTGTGGACTACAGGAAAATGAGGACCGAGCACCCCCCATTCTCATCAACGGGGCTGCAGTAGAGCAGGCTGAGAGCTTCAGGTTCCTTGGCGTCCACATCACCAACAAACTATCATGGTCCAAGCACACCAAGACAGTCATGAAGAAGGCACGAAAAAACGTATTCCCCCTCAGGAGACTGAAAAGAACCTCAAGGTTATACAGCTGCTCCATCGAGAGAATCCTGACTGGTTGCATCACTGCCTGGTATGGCAACTGCTCGGCCTCCAACTGCAAGCTACTACAGAGGGTAGTGAGTACAGCCCAGTGCATCACTGGGGCCAAGTTTCCTGCCATCCAGGACCTCTATCGCAGGCGGTGTCAGAGGAAAGCCCTAAAGATTGTCAAAGACTCCAGCCACTCTAGTCATAGACTGTTCTGTGTGCTATCGCATGGCAAGCGGTACCGGAGTGCCAAGTCTAGGTCCAAGAGGCGTTTAACCTCTGGGGTAGGCAGGATGCTTTGTCCCACTTGGCCAATGGCCAGGGAAAATACAAACCGCCAAATTCAAATACATTTCTATAAAAATCTAACTTTCATTAAATTACACAGGCAAGATAGCAAATTAAAGCTACACTTGTTGTGAATCCAGCCAACATGTCAGATTTCAAAAAGGCTTTTCGGCAAAAGCATAAGATGCTATTATCTGATGATAGCACAACAGTAAACAATGAGAGAGTAGCATATTTCAACTCTGCAGGTGCGACACAAAATGCAGAAATAAAATATAAATCATGCCTTACCTTTGACGAGCTTCTTTTGTTGACACTCCTATATGTCCCATAAACATCACAAATGGTCCTTTTGTTAGATTAATTCCGTCGATATATATCCAAATTGTCAATTTATTTGGCGCGTTTGATCCAGAAAAACACAGCTTCCAACTTACGCAACGTCGCTACAAAATATCGCAAAAGTTACCTGTAAACATTTCTGTTACGAATCCCTTTTTGGCCCGACAGTCTAGGGGGATGGTATTGAGACCCGTAACAACTCATGCAAATTCTAATAGTGACAAAGTAAAAGTGAGAACGAAATAACTACGACAACTGAAATCTACCGTCAAACTCAGGGTTTATTAGTAAACACACGGTAATGGGGGGGGGGGGGGGGGGGGGGCAGGAAAAGGGGCTGAGCTGGACCCAAGGAAAGAAATAATAATTATTCAAAAACACCCCTAAGCTAGACTAGCCTATTTCAACAATAGCTAACTAACTAACCAAAATACAGTGGGCGGTCCGCCCAGTTCTAACTAGTGTATTTAACAAAGTTTACCTACGGGTAGTGTATGCCCACGGGCGACTTGTCTTGTTTCCCCCTTTTCCCACCAGCAAACAAACAAACACCATAACCAAAAACAATACTCACAGGTGCTATGGAGGTGCTCAAACAACAGAGAGGTCAATACACAAAGAGAGAGTGAAACAGAGAGATCTACAGACATGGCATTTACAGAGAGATTGAGCTCCACAGCAAACAACTGACAGGGTTTTTAAACCAAGGGAAAGGAACTGTGATTGGGTAGGAAACAGGAGGAGGTGTGTCTTTTGATTGATGATTGATTGGGGAGTGATGATTTTCACCTGTGAGGGGAGAAGGAGAGAAAAGAAACACACACACAGGATACACACACAGGATACTTGTATCCGTAACAATTTCCAAAACATTTCAAACTACTTTTGTAATACAACTGTAGGTATTTCTAAACGTACATATTTGATCAAATTGAAGACGGGATGATCTGTGTTCAATACAGGAGCAAAACAAACTGACGCTACTTTTCTGGTTACGCACCTCTATCAAAAGGTACACATGAAGTGACTCTCTTTCTGAGCTATGGTACTTCTTCATTACACAAAGGAAAAACCTCAACCAATTTCTACAAACTGGTGACATCCAGTGTAAGTGGTAGGAACTGCAGAAAGGTCGATTAAAATTCTGGATTCTCCATAAAAACTTATTGATAAGACAGTGACCTCAAAAAAAAGATCTGAATGGTTTGTACTCAGGGTTTCGCCTACTAAATAAGCTTTGTTATACTCACAGACATGATTCAAACAGTTTTAGAAACTTCAGAGTGTTTTCTATCCACATCTACTAATGCTATGCATATCTTATATTCCTGGCATGACTAGCAGGAAGTTGAAATTGGGCACGCTATTTATCCAAAAGTGAAAATGCTGCCACCTATACCTTAACAGGTTTTAAAAAGTTCACCATTTCCAGAAGGCATTTCTTCCAAAAGACACATTTTGTTTTTTGTTTTTAAAAGTTTACATTCAAATGGCTCTCCTGTGTAATAGTGACGTACGACATATGCCTTGCTTCGTGAAACAAGTCACATATGCTTTCAGTTTTTTTTGATTGCTTACAGGTTTTTTTTGATTGCTTAAGCACGATTTTCACGATTTTCGTGCTTAATCACGATTTTCAAAACACTACACATAATTAGCACAACCACACACCCAATTAGCAAAACACTACAGATCCTTTGCAAAATTAAACACTTGTAAAAACCATACACTTCTTTTTAAAAACCACACTTTGTTACCAAATGGAACACACACATTTCACATTACTATACTCTGTTTGCACGAGTTACACTCTGCTGTGATAAACCTAAAACACTTTTAGCACTTCTACTTCCCTATGATTAGAGTAGGCTACCATCAACAAAGTACAAATATAATGTAAATTCACCAAACACTACACAAGACCAATGTTGCAGACTGAAGAAACTCATTTATTTCTCAACACGCCCAAAATGTTGACATGGAGATTCATAATACTGTAACCAAACGTCACTTTACGTATTGTAAGTTAAAAAAATTAAAAATAAAAATAACTAGACATTGTCTCTTCGCCTAGCTGGATCTGGCCAGAGAATTTAATCAACATCGCAGGCAATGTTGTCATTAGCAAGACACCTTGGAAAGAAACATCTTGAATGACGAATCCATCCTTGCATTGCTGCTACCTCCATCTGGTCACAGGCCTCCTCCATGGCTTGGATGAGGGGTACCTCAGCCTGGAGACGGAGATCATATACCTTCCACCTCCATGCCGAGAAAAACTCTTCTATAGGGTTGAGGAATGGAGAGTGTGGTGGAAGATATAGGATGGTGAAATGTGGATGTTGCTGAAACCAGTTCTGAACCAGAGCAGAGCGGTGGAAAGACACATAGTCCCAGACAACAATGTATAGCATATGATCGATTTGATTTGCTGCTGTTATGTTGTGCAATTGGTCCAAGAATGTAAGTATGGGTGCTGTGTTGTAAGGGCCCATGTGGGCATGGCGGTGGAGGACCCCATTCTGTGTAATGGCTGCACAGAGTGTTATATTACCCCCACATTGCCCTGGGACATTGACTATAGCCATGTGGCCAATGATGTTTCTTCCCCTCCTTCGTGTTCTCGTCAGGTTGAACCCAGCCTCATCTACGTAAATGAACTCATGCTGGATCTCCTCTCCATCCATTCGTAAAACTCTCTGAAAAACAGTGTCAGGCAAGATTGTGTAGTTCAGTGTAGATTAGTATACATATTACAGTACAGTAAAAGATTATGAGACAGTATGCAAGATCACACTGCTAAAGTGAATACACACCTCTACATAATCATGCCGCAGTCGTTTCACCCTTTCGGAATTGCGCTCGAAAGGCACTCGATAAATTTGCTTCATTTGAATATTTTTTTTTAGGATGCGTGCCAGAGTTGATGTTGAGACCTGATGGACATCGTTGAAAATGGCGTGGTTATTGACAATGTCAGCTTGGAGCTGCTTGAGTGTTATAGCATTGTTGGCCAAAACCATGTTTACTATCTCCCTCTCTTGCTGTTCTGGAGGCCTTCCCCCTTGTCGTCCCTGACCCTCAATCCTATGTAGAAAAAAAACAGTACACAATAGTACAGTAATTTTACAGGAAAAGGTAACAGAAGTGCTGATAGTGCATAGAATACAGTACTGTAAGCAGTTACTGAAACCGTGCAGATGTTTTTGATATGATGATATTTTTACAATACCTATTTTCCAGGCGAAATGTTCTCATCACACTTGCCACTGTATATCGGCTTAGATTTGGCTGTACTCCCAGTCCAGCCTCCCTCAGCGTCAGGCCGTGGTTGACAACGTGGTCAACCAGTGTTGCGCAGATCATATTTGTCAGATTCGGTCCTCTTTGAGCACCTTCTTGTCTTGCTCTTCCTCTTCCTCCCCTTCCTCCTCCTCCTCGTCCTCCTCCTCATCCTCCTCGTTCTCCTCCTTGTCCTCCTCCTCATCCTCCTCATTCTACTCCTCGTTCTCCTCGTCCTCCTCGTCCTCCTCATTCTCCTCGTCCTCCTCGTCCTCCTCGTTCTCCTCGTCCTCCTCGTCCTCCTCGTTCTCCTCGTCCTCCTCGTCCTCCTCGTTCTCCTCGTCCTCCTCCTCGTCTTACTCTTTCTCTCTTTCCATTGTGCTTGAAGACCGATGAACTCACCTGCTGCTTTTTATAGTGCTTATACACCTGATTGGTGTGTCTACAATTAAGCAAATGAGTGTTTGCACACCTGATGACTGTGTTGAACCAATTGGTTGGACGGTGTGGTAATTTGACAGTCAGTGCTTTGGTATTGCAAGGACGTGACTTCATGATCGATTTTTGTGTGTATGTTAAGTGTGTTTAGTGTTTTGCAAATCACTGTGTGTAGAGTTTTACAACAAGTGTGAGGTTGATAATGTGCTTATAGTTGTGCAAATAGGGGCTGATGTTTTGCTTCTTGAGTGTAAGGTTTTGCTAATAGTGTACTACTTTTAATTTTAGTGCTTAAGCAATCCAAAAAAACTGTAATACTTGTATATATCAATGTGTATCAGAATGTGATCTATATCACACCCTACTAACTCAAGCAACCTCCAAATTTGATAATTTCCTACACCTGCATGCAGGACCTTTTCATCGGACAGGAGAATATCTCCCCATGAAATTTTCCCATTAATTTCTCTGCTATTGACTGCTCCTAATATACCCAAATATTGAATGGCTCTGCATTGAATGAACTATAACAGCATGTTATTAAAATCAATAGCAATAACTACAATCCCTCATTCTGAGAGTTGCTCTCAACCCAATCAATGGGTATCTGATTACTCTGCCTGGATGGGGCCTACTACCTCTTTGAACAACAACACACATGCACAGATGCACAGCTCAGGACAGTGGTTCTGTGTGTGTGTGTGTGTGTGTGTGTGTGTGTGTGTGTGTGTGTGTGTGTGTGTGTGTGTGTGTGTGTGTGCGTGCTTGTGTGTGTGTGTAAGGGGAGAAGGCTTATTAATAATTGTGTTATATAGCCAATGTCAGTCTCAGTCTGTCGTCAAGACGAAGCATAGCCTGTTGCTAGGCAGGGGAGAGAGGATATGATACGGGCTGGTCGCTCAAAATGCACTGTAAAGTTCAACGTCTGTCCAGGTAAGCAGGATGTCGCGAGATGACTTCAAAACCGGCCACTAGGGGCAACGGTTAACACTATTACCATCAAGTAGGCTTGGGGTTTGCAAAGGTATGGATGGGGATAGTGGATGGGCATAGTGTGGCACTTGTTTTTTTTGTGTGTTTTTTTTAAACCTTAAACCTTACCTTAACCATTCAAAATTAATGCCTAAACCTAAAAAATATGATGTTTATGGGCAAACGTCGAATTCTGCTGTGAGACTGTGAGAGCTTGCTGGCTGGACACACAGGGAGACACACATGCACGCACACACACAGAGTGGTTAGTATTATAGAGCTGTAATGAGGTGCGTGTAGTAAATTATGCATGCATGCGGTAGAGGCCCACCCAGACTGCTGCAGTGAGTTCTGGTGACAGATACAGTAGTAGGACAGCATCAGAGTTGTAACTATACTCAGAGGGAAACAGCTTTAAACTTGCTAATTAACAGCCTAACCCCTGGGCACATACGTCAATTCAATGTCTATTCCACGTTGGTTCAACGTAATTTCATTGAAATGACATGGAAACTACGTTGATTCAACCAGTGTGCCCAGTGGGTACAGCTCTACACTCCCAGACACAGGACAGACGTACAGTATCTAACTACATTACAGTACTGTGATTTACATACACTAATGTATCTGTCTGTGTCTATGTGTGTGTGCATAATGCAAATAGGACAGACATACAATTTTATATGCAGTTTTTTTTTCTATAATATTAATTTGAATAACAGAGATGAGAAACACATACAATACTGACTACAGTAGAGCAGACCTGAGCTTTTCATCTGATGTAAATCAAGCAATGACCTGCCGGGTGTGGGCCCACCGTCTTGGACTAGGCAGAGAAGCACATGGCAGTTCACACCATCCAATACTGCCCACTGAGAAATAGAGCAAGAGAGAGAGAGTGAACGAGAGCGAGAGAGCGAGGGGGGGGGCAGCCATGTCATATCTCTGTTGCTGCAGTTAAGGCGAGGAAAGGCATTTTCTTTGGAGCTTGCATTGTTCTTATGTGATGTATGTCTGGCTACTGGACAAGATACATACAGTGTTTCCTCCTTTAAACGTTGTGTCATACTGCAGCACACCTTGCGGGCTGCTGCAGAATTCTATGGCACGTTATTTAATTGTCAGCCTTTTTTACCATTAATGCTAGTTAGTTTGACCACCACAGGGCATCTTTGAGAAGCATTTGATAATCTTCAATATTGGCATTACTGGAGAATTTAAAACCTTTTTTGTAAGAACATAGTATATGGGATTGATTTTAAGAAATGTAACATAATTAATTTGATTCATATTATGGTGTTTCTATTCCAAGAAAAAAAGAAAGACGAAACCCTCAGGGTTTCCATTAGGATGGAACAAAAAATATGGCCCGGTACAACGTGATGGTTGGGAGTAGGTTACAGTACTAAGAGCATAAGAGGATTGGAGGATTCTAAATTAATATCTAAGGGCAATATTCCTTAGGGCAAATCTGATCTGTGATAATCTTGAAGGGGCTTTTAATTAATTATAAATTAATTAATAATAATAATATATTTTGGAGATGATTTCATTTTCATTTAACCTAGTGTGAGTGAGAAAAATGCCTTTCTGAACATGGGGTGAGACATTCTCACTCATTTGTAAATAAAGACAGTTTGTTATTTAGACTTGTTTATTTCTGGTTTTAGAGGGAGAGAAACCAAAGCCGCCTCATGGGTCTCCCGGGGCGGCTGGCATGGGTATCGAACCAGCATCTGTAGCAAAGCAGTTCGCACTGCAATGCAGGGTCTTAGACCGCTGCGCCCCTCGGGAGGCTCCATCCACAAAGTTTTTAATGCTGATCAATTGCCTTGCACAAAGTATCAAAATAACAGAGAGGTGTCGGTAAAGGTATATTGTCCTGCTAATAATAGCCCATAATGGGCTATTATAATACTGTACATGGTGTCCAGGTCAGGATAACCAAAACATTTATTTATTAAAGACTATCAGAAAGAATGTTGGTACTTATTTATTTTGATCCAAAGCTGTGAATGAGTGAGTCACTCAGCTTTATGTAGGTGCCAGGGCTATATGACTGTGCCATCAACTAGATTATATATAAAGATATTTTGGAGATGATTTTGTTTACAAAAAATGAAAGTGAGTGATTGTAATCTGAATAAAGGCCAAATTAACATTTTTAAAGGCCAAAACATGTATTTCTTCTTTTAGAGGGAGAGAAACGCTGGGCCAATTGTGCGCCGCCATATGGGACTCCCAATCATGGTCGGATGTGATACATAACAATGATAATACAACTTTTTCCCCTTCCACATGTTTAAAGTTCAATTGATAAAACATTTTTATCGATTAGTATATTTGAGTTTGACCACAATATTTGTTGTATTATTTGTTTTGTCTTTTCTGGTGGATTAAACTGAAATTGCAACCATTCACGGCCGGTTGTGATACAGCCAACCTAACTAAGAAATACATTTGATGATAGTATTCTCCCCATACCCTCCTTCTAGGCAAGTCTAATATCCTGCTAATAGCCCTGCTAATCGCTATAATGGCACTATAATTTGTTGACCTTCATTAGCCTACTTTGTTCCAATTTTTCTGTCATTCAGTGATATATATTACCATAGTAATTCATTATGGATCCATATGGAAATAAACATCTGCATTTTGAAAGAGTATTTCTATCATTATTTTATTAATGAAAGCATAAAGAAATACAGTACCGTACTGCACTGTACTGTATATGTCACGTTCTGACCTCTGTTGTTTTGTATTTATTTAGTATGGTCAGGGCGTGAGTTGGGTGGGCAGTCTATGTTTGTTTTTCTATGTTTTGGGGCATTTCTATGTTTTCGGCCTAGTATGGTTCTCAATCAGAGGCAGGTGTCATTAGTTGTCTCTGATTGAGAGTCATACTTAGGTAGCCTGGGTTTCACTGTGTGTTTGTGGGTGATTGTTCCTGTCACTGTGTTTGGTGTCACAGGATAGGACTGTTTTGCGTTTTCACATTTCTTGTTTTTGTTAGTTTGTTCATGTGTAGTGATTTATTAAAACATGAATAACCGCTGCGCTTTGGTCCGCTTCTCTTCCTCCTACAGACGAACGCCCTTACAGTATATGACATTTTGTGGTTTAGTGAGGTCTAATGCTTTAATATTTAATAATATCCGCCCTCCGAATTTATATCTAAGAGGCATTTTTCACGCCATTATTACTTACATTGTTTTAGTTTGAACGTGCAGACAGGCTGTTCTTGTTTTAGTTTGAACGTGCAGACAGGCTGTTCTTGTTTTAGTTTGAACGTGCAGACAGGCTGTTCTTGTTTTAGTTTGAACGTGCAGACAGGCTGTTCTTGTTTTAGTTTGAACGTGCAGACACGCTGTTCTTGTTTTAGTTTGAACGTGCAGACAGGCTGTTCTTGTTTTAGTTTGAACGTACAGACAGGCTGTTCTTGTTTTAGTTTGAACGTGCAGACAGGCTGTTCTTGTTTTAGTTTGAACGTGCAGACAGGCTGTTCTTGTTTTAGTTTGAACGTGCAGACAGGCTGTTTTAGTTTGAACGTGCAGACACGCTGTTCTTGTTTTAGTTTGAACGTGCAGACACGCTGTTCTTGTTTTAGTTTGAATGTGCAGACAGGCTGTTCTTGTTTTAGTTTGAACGTGCAGACACGCTGTTCTTGTTTTAGTTTGAACGTGCAGACACGCTGTTCTTGTTTTAGTTTGAACGTGCAGACACGCTGTTCTTGTTTTAGTTTGAACGTGCAGACACGCTGTTCTTGTTTTAGTTTGAATGTGCAGACAGGCTGTTCTTGTTTTAGTTTGAACGTGAAGACACGCTGTTCTTGTTTTAGTTTGAACGTGCAGACAGGCTGTTCTTGTTTTAGTTTGAATGTGCAGACACGCTGTTCTTGTTTTAGTTTGAATGTGCAGACAGGCTGTTCTTGTTTTAGTTTGAATGTGCATACAGGCACTGAGAACAGCGGGAACTTCCCTAGTCAGTGGATAAAGCTGGACAAATGTAAGGTTGTGTGCACCATTGTGCACCATTGTTCATACAGACCAGTATGAACAGAGCTCACCCTCAGGAGACTGCCACCAACATATCATGTCCAGTGTGCCAAAGAGTGTTCCGGGCTCAGGTTGGTCTCATCAGCCATCTGCGCACTCAATGTACCCCAGGCTCATCCCAATGAATTGTGTAATGGTCATCATCAACCTATGATTGAGGAACAAGGAAGGAATGAAGGAAGGTGTGTGATTGTGCATCTGTGCTTCTGTGAGTGTGTGGGTGCATACATGCGTCTTGATGAGCGTCGTTGTGTAACCCTCCTGTAATATGTTTCCTGGAGTGGAGAGAATGTATTTCCCAGGTACCCCAGTGTTGCAGTGATGAAAAGTGTTCAACAGCATTTTCTAGACTGGAGTCAATATCAGAAAGCAATTAATTTACAGAGGTTGCTAAGGGTAGCTAAAGACAGCTACTGTATGGGAGACTGACTTTCTCTCTCTCTCTCTCTCTCTCTCTCTCTCTCTCTCTCTCTCTCTCTCACTCTCACTCTCTCACACACTCTCACTCTCTCACACACACACAACACTAACATACACAAACTGCAAAACAGAAGGAGAGGAGGGCAGCATAAATACAAACAGATGAATTAAAGCAGTAACCAGTAGTGTTTATATTAAACCAGGTCTGAACTATTAACCTGCTCATACACTACATGACCAGATGTATGTGGACACTGCTCGTTGGAACATCTCATTCCAAAATCATGACTATTAAGATTATTTTGGGATTTTGACATGAGTTGAGGTATTTGGGTTGAGTTTGGCTTGAGTTGAAAAAAGTGTAGGAATTTGTCTAGAGGGAATTGAATGTGAATTGTTTTGGCTGAATAATGAGTGAGGAATTGTAGTTTTTAATTGATTTAGAGTTAGAATTTGTGTTTAGTTGAATTGACTCTGAATTGAAGAACTGCTAAGGAATTACGAATTTAATTTGTGGAATTTTTAAGGGATTGGATATAAGGGAATTGGAATTGAATTTGTGGAATTGAACCCAACCCTGATAACAGGTTGTTATGCCATTTACAAACCCCTGTGTATAAAACTGAATGGAAAGATGGGTGTTGTAACCATATTCATATGCCTTTATAGAGTGTGCACAGACAGGGGTGTCAAAGATACGGCCAGCGGTCCGAATCTGGATCCAACCGGGGATGCAATATTTTTGAAAAGTCTCCTCTGAACAGTTGATGTTGAGATGTGTCTGTTACTTGAACCCTGTGAAGCATTTATTTGGACTGCAATTTCTGAGGCTGGTAACTCTAATGAATGTATCCTCTGCAGCATAGGTAACTCTGGGTCTTATTTTCCTGCGGTCCTCATGAGAGCCAGTTTCATCGTAGCGCTTGATGGTTTTTGCAAATGCACTTGAAGAAACTTTCAAAGTTCTTGAAATTTTCCGAATTGACTGACCTTCATGTCTTCAAGTAATAATGGACTGTCATTTCTCTTTGCTTATTTGATCTATCTTTGACATAATTTGGACTTGGTCTTTTACCAAATAGGGCTATTTTCTGTATATCAACCCTACCTTGTCTCAACACAACTGATTGGCTCAAACGCATTGAGAAGGAAATAATTTCCAAAAATGTACTTTTAACGAGGCACACCGGTTAATTGAAATGCATTCCAGGTCACTACCTCGTGAAGCTGGTTTAAAGAATGCTGAGAGTGTGCAAAGCTGTCATCAAGGAAAAGGGTGGCTACTTTATTTACATATCCCACTCACCCTGAGACACACTCAAAGAGCAGGGTTAGGGCCAGGGATCAGCCATTATTGACATTGACCCTAGAGCAATTAAGAGCCTTGCACATCAACAGATTTTTTAACCTAGGATTCGAACCATCGACCTTTGGATTACTGGGCCAACACTCTTACTCGCTAGGCTACTACTGTGTGTGTGTGTGTGTGTGTGTGTGTGTGTGTGTGTGTGATATGCATTGAAGTTGTGATGTAAGGACACATTATCTGTTATTAAACAGTCATTTTCTTTCATATTACACATGCTCACACACACAAACAAACAGACACACAAACACACACATATACACTAAAACAGGTCAATGTCTCTATTATTGAACACAAATTTTTCCCTATAAGGAGTTACTAATGGAAACACATTGACTTCACTCAATCTTGGACAGCCTTTCACCCTCACTATCAGCGATGACATTCCATAGTAAGATGTGTGTATCTGTGTGTGCATGTGCCTCCGGGTGTGCCGGTGTGCATGTGTGTTACCTTGATGAGTCCAAAAATGTGTACATGTTCTAGAACCTTCATACTCAACTGGCGGACCGGTAACCGGAGCCAGACCCAGAACGGGGTCAATACGGACCACATCATTTTGTAAAAAAAACATTTTCTCGGTCGGGCTTTGAACCTTGGTATCATATCAATACACATAAGACATTGTAGAATGCATAGAATTCCAGGAAATTAGCTTCAAAACAGCATTAAAAAATCTCTGCCCCATGCAAAATGTAAAGAAATGACATTATCCATCCAGACCTTTGCTACCTAGGAAATGTGTGTGACTGTAACTTCTCAAATAGTACTTGAGTACCAAAGTTCTAGAATATTGGACCATTGGCTTTCATACCATTTCTTCAACCGTCACCCCATTCGAATGAATAGGAGACACAAACCTTCTGTTTTCGTCTCACTCTCTCTCTCCCTCTCCCTCAGTCTCACACGTACAGGTAACTGCCAAAATAAAGGAAACACCCACATAAAGTATCTTATGGGGTTGGGCCACCACGAGCCACCAGAACAGCTTCAATGCTCCTTGAAAAATATTCTAAAAGTGTCTAGAACTCATCATTCTTTCACGAGAAATTCCATCATTTGATGTTTTGTTGATGATGGTGGAAAATGCGGTCTCAAACACCGCTCCAGAATCTCCCATAAGTGTTCAATTGGGTTGAAATCTGGTGACTGAGACACACACACACACACACACACACACACACACACACACACACACACACACACACACACACACACACACACTTTAAACCCCCTATGCTCGTTTGAGACCCCTCCTTTCAAAGTCACTGAGATCTCTTCTTCTAGCCACGGTAGCCAAAATAATGGTCAACTGGCCATTTCTATACATGACCCTAAGCATGATTTGATGTTAATTGCTTAATATACTCAGGAACCACACCTGTTTTGAAGCACCTGTTTCCAATATCGTTTATCCCTCATTTACTCAAGTGTTTATTTATTTTTGGCAGTTACCTATAGGCCTTAAGACGTTTAACCGTGTGATTCATGTTGGGAGACTGCCCACTGTGAATAATACCTCATCAATCAACTTTGCCTAGGAAACACACACACAGTCAGACATATATCACTGACAAGCTATATTCAGATCTGCTGCTGGCTTAAACTGGTAATCCTCTCCACCTCTCTCCCTTAAATCTCTTTCTCTACCTATTTTTGCCTATCTTCTTCCCTACAGAATAAATATCTTCAGCAGAGATGACACACACAAGCTTATTTTTTTGTGCAGAATGAACACCCCAAAGGAACTCAGAGTTCAGTTCGCTTGAATTCCAAGGTCCGGTTCCCAATGTTCAGATTATTTGAATGCAATATGTGATCTATAATCCAATAGCGCTTAATAAACTGTTTATTTTATTGTGGGGTTTGAATAGTGTGAGAAGACAACATATTTGGTGAGACTCATGACATAGAGTACAAAATCAATACTAGGGGCATTGGGTGTACAATTCAATCAATCAATCAAATGTATGTATAACGCTCTTTTTACATCAGCAGATGTCACAAAGTGCTTATACAAAAACCCAGTCTAAAACCTCAAAGAGCAAGCAATGTATATGTAGAAGCACAGTGGCTAGGAAAAGCTTCCTAGAAAGGCAGGAACCTAGGAAGAAACTTAGAGAGGAACCAGGCTCTGAGTGATGGCCAGTCCTCTTCTGGCTGTACTTTGTTTTTACACCAGAGTTCAGTTTAAAGAGGACTGAGATTGGTTCTTTTAAAGTGGACTATTTGTGAAAACACCCCCCCAAAACGATCTCAATCCGCTTTAATGTGAACTCTGGGGCAGTTCTCTTTGTATTAACACTGCCTTTGCCAGTCCGAGCAAAATTCTTGCTTGAGAAATGTATCTTTGCTAAGAAGCTATTTATGACTGTCATAGCAGACTGAAGACAATAGTGCAGAATGCCTCAAGATAAAAACATAATTTTCAATATCTGTAAGTTTGACTAAATACTTGAAGGCAATAACCTTCAATATGGATAACAACACAAAACAAATTATAAGGCTAGAGAGATTTCTCGACCAATATCACCAATACAATCAATACCCAAAACATTTCAAGTAAGCATGGAGAACCAATCCCCAAAAGAAAACGAGACTCCTTGATGGACACAGATGATTTATGCTTTTCCCCACCGGAAACGCTAAGTGTAGAAACCGACTTGCTTAAGTTGATCATGATAATCTGGGCATACTTGAACTAGTCAGTAAATATATAAAGGAGTTGAAGGCGAGTCTTGAGATGACTGACACAAAAGCTGTGACAATGGAGAAACAAACAAACTTAAAGGTCAATACTATTGAAACGGACGATAAAGAAGTTAAAAAAGAGAACATGTTTCTGAGAGAAGCCTTACTTGAAATACAGACTAGATCTATGATAGAAAATGTGGAAATTACTGGTATCAAAGAAAATTAGGGTCAAGATCCTGAAGGTGTAGTGAAATAATTATTTCTTAAAGCGCTATAGATCCCAGGCGATACTGTCTACAAAATCAAACTTGAACATGTACAGCGTTTTCGGACAGAGAGGACAGAGATATGAGCGCCCAATTGTTACCAAATGTGCATTCTTTAAAGATAAAATAATGGTTAAAAGCCTGGGCAAAATACTCGCTGCACCGAAAATAGGTAGGAATTATCAATTGCAGAACGGCTCAAAGTTCTGTACCTACTCTTCAAGATATATCGATTAAAAGGGAATCGTGAAACTCTCGTAGATAAACTGTATATTGATAACCAACTGTTCCAAGACACCAAGACTACTCCATGGCTATTCTAAATGTTTATATATTTATAATATTTATAAATAGATAAAAAGGCAGCTGTAGACGAAAGCATAATTATTGACATAATACATTTTCAAATATAAGGAATTGAAAATTGGTAGGGATAAAAACACAGCAAACAGAGGACATAGAAGACACAGCATGTGGGTATGTGTGGGTGTATTGTGAAGGAAGGTGGGGTGTGGGTTTTGTGTTGGAAAAGTTTGGAGTTAAGTGAGGAAAAAAGGAAAATGGTTGCAAATGCCAGAGCCCATGTCTGTCTGTGAGCAGGAGTGGTGACAGAGAGAGCTTTCAACTTTGTGCATATATGGGATATACATTTTAAATTAAATTATAAATATTGTTTATTTATTTATTGTCCTATCATGATGGAATGGTCCCAAACCCTATAGCCTATAGACACCCACCTGAGCGACCCATAAACTAAGGACAAGTCCTTATCTGTTTTATAGGCCTACTGCCAGTAGCCTATATGCAACCAAGACAGAAAGATAAATGCGGTTTTGGTCTTACAAAGCCAAAGACCCCAGATGCCTGAGCATAATTTACAAGGAATTTCTCAGAGCTTCTACGGAGAACCTTGATGAACCTGTACCTATCCGGTGGGAATTCGGGACAGATGCCCCCACTCAGGTAGTGGCAGTGCAGGCAAAACTAGCTGCAGTAACTCATGGGGAGGAGATCACACTCAAACAATCAGGGAGGTGGAAAATGGTGGCACAAAATAATCAAAGTCTGACTGTACCAAGATGCTGGGGAAATTGTCACAACAAGGGATCAGTGTGTCTTTCATGAGAAGGGGGTGTATCTGAGCTCCATCAGCTAGGACTATACATTGGTTAATCAAATCTCCCCATTCTTGCTCAATTTTGCATGCCTCTCAAACAGCTACAACTTTATATCCATTCGCACATCAAGTTGGGCTCAGGGATGAAACAACTGCTGAACATCTGAGGTTTTGGTTGTTTTTGGTGGAAGGGTGGGGTGGGGTGGGGTGGGGTGGGGTGGGGTGTGTGTGTGTGTGTGTGTGTGTGTGTGTGTGTGTGTGTGTGTGTGTGTGTGTGTGTGTGTGTTTGCTATGGAGTAATGATGTTAAGGACAATTTAGGATATACTATGATCACAATAATTGTTTGCCAAAATAATAATTGCTTTTGGGAATCCTGGTTATAGTTAAAAAATCCTTTGCATGAACTGCCTACATTATTACGCATATTATTCATAAATTGTGGAAATAACTTAAGATATGCAAGATTTTTTATACACATATATAAGTATTTTTTAAATAACTGTATGCAATACAATTGAGGTGAGGGTGTTGGAAATGATTTTGTCGGTTTATCTGCTTCTGTTCTGTGGGTGACACTGTGTGCTCTTTTCAAAGGATGGGTCCCAATCTCTCAAAGGCCCTAGGATCCAGGGGGACAGGGGTGGTCTGCCAGTCACTGGGACGGCTAACCAACTTGGGATGGGGGAAGTTTTAGCTAAACTCAGCAAAAAAAAAAGAAACGTCCCTTCTTCAGGACCCTGTCTTTCAAAAGATAATTTGTAGAAATCCAAATAACTTCACAGATCTTTATTTAAAGGGTTTAAACTCTGTTTCCTATGCCTGTTCAATGACCCATAAACAATATGAACATGCACCTGTGGAACGGTTGTTCAGACACTAACAGTTTACCGATGGTAGGCAAATAAGGTCACAGTTATGAAAACTTAGGAAACTAAAGAGGCCTTTCTGCTGACTGTGGCCAGGAAGACATCCTCCTCCCTTATGTGGTACCCTTCCTGCAGGCTCATCCTGACATGATCCTCCAGCATGACAATTCCACCAGCCATACTGCTCGTTCTGTGCGTGATTTCCTGCAAGACAGGAATGTCAGTGTTCTGCCACGGCCAGCGAAGAGCCCAGATCTAAATCCCACTGAGCACGTCTGGGACCTGTTGGATCGGAGGGTGAGGGCTAGGGCCATTCCCCCTAGAAATGTTGTCTATTGTTTACAGGAGGGGGCAAATATACTTTCTCCATGGGCAAAGAAACTCAAAAGGGGTGATGATTTGAATGAACAATCATTTTGATCAGAATGTGAAAATTGTCCAAACAGATCCGCAAGGTAGTTGTATTATTTTTTTTAAATGTTATTGAACCATAAAACTCATTAGTCTATACGGTTCAAATAATGATGATCCATGCTTCTTTGAAAATGTATTTATCAAGCCTACAAGCAATACAATACGCTATTATTATGGTGGGAGATTAAAATACTGTTTTAAATTCCTCAATTGATTGTGAAGGAAATCACACTAAAACAATGGAGATGATTGTGGACTACAGGAAAAGGTGGACCGAGGACACCGCTATTCTCATCGACCGGGCTGTAGTGGAGCAGGTTGAGAGCTTCAAGTTCCTTGGTGTCCACATCACCAACAAACTAAAATGGTCCAAACACACCAAGACAGTCGTAAAGAGGGCACACCAAAACCTATTCCACCTCAGGAGACTGAAAATATTTGGTATGGGACCTCAGATCCTCAAAGGGATAATTATACAGCTACAACATCGAGAGCATCCCGACTGGGTGCATCACTGCCTGGTAAGGCAACTGCTCGGCCTCCGCCATCCAGGACCTCTACACCAGACGGTGTCAGAACAAGGCCCTAAAAATTGTCAAAGACCCCAGCCTCCCAAGCCATAAGACTCCTGAACAGGTAGTTATTTTTTTTTACATTTTCAACATAGAAATGCTACCAAAAATAATTTTCAGAAACTCTTTACAAATGACGGAGTCACCCATTATTCACCAAACAATATTTTGAAAGAGGAAGCAAAGTACATAAAAAAGTATCTGTCCCTTTTTAAAAATGTTGCCTAAAATGACATACCCAAATCTAACTGCCTGTAGCTCAGGACCTGAAGCAAGGATATGCATATTCTTGATACCATTTGAAAGTAAACACTTCGAAGTTTGTGGAAATGTTAAATTACTGTAGGATAATATAATACATTAGATCTGGTAAAAGATATGACAAAGAAAAAAACATGTTTTTTAATATATTTTTTGTACCATAATCTGTGAAATACAAGAGAAAGGTCACAATGTATTATGCCAGTCCATTCGCAAAATTTTATTTTGGCCATTAGATGGCACCAGTGTATGTGTAAAGTTTTAGACTGATCCAATGAACCATTGCATTTCTGTTCAAAATGTATCAAGACTGCCAAAATGTGCCTAATTGGTTTATTAATACATTTCCAAGTTCATAACTGTGCACTCTCCTCAAACAATAGCATGGTATTATTTCACTGTAATAGCTACTGTAAATTGAACAGTGCAGTTAGATTAAGAAGAATTTAAGCTTTCTGCCAATGTCAGATATGTCTATGTCCTGGGAAATGTTCTTGTGACTTACACCTCATGCTAATCGCATTAGCCTACGTTAGCTCAACCGTCCCGTGGAAGGGACATCGATCCTGAAGAAGTTTGCAGACCAGGATCCAATTTCTCAGCCCCAGTGGATTTCTTCTTGGCGATTGGTAGCAAAGCATCCAGGACTTATTTTTCTGTAAATAGCCTAAAGGAATGCTAAGTTGCAGAGCCAGTGTTTGTAACTCCACTTCTCTGAGATGCAGCTCACGATCAGGTCACAGTCACAACTACACTGACCTATGGGATTGCTATGCTTGTGTATCCAACTTCACACACTTCAGGTAGATTTGGCTTTTATATGCCGTATAAGATATTGAACAGTGATGTCAGGCATTGACAGGACAGTCACAGCCACACATTCACTGCTCTCAGAATGTCTTTCTCGGACTGATGAGCATGCAAACCAACTGTCAAAAAATAGGGGCGACTCAAAACCCACTAGTTGTTTTTTCAAGGAAAGTATAAAGACATCTCATATTGCCAGCCTTACTACAATGGCAGATCATGAACGGTGGTGAACGGTGGTGTTCTTTTATATTACACTGCACGAGTGAGATATTACACTGTGCGCAGCACTAGTGAGGTTGATGGTTTACTCTGTCACACTTACCCCCTCAGAATTCAATCAACCCACACAAACCTTAAAGACGCATTACTAGGGCGGGCACTTTAAACTTGTTAAAGAAATTTCTGAAGAGTAAACCTTAGACATGGTCTGTCTATAGGACTGTACAAAACACTGTACAAAGTAATAATGTGCTTTTTACACGACTACTCTTTCTTGCCTTAACCTGAACTGTTTCATGCACTCAACACTGAATACAAGTAGCTTACTTAATACTCAGTATCACTGATATCCATGACTCTTAAAAGGAAATCTACAGTAAGGGTGTTGCTATGGCCTCTGACATGTCAGGCTCTCTAACAAGCATTTTCATGGCTTTAATGATTCTCTTGTCACACTACCCTTCCCTAAAGGATTCTTAGCACTTTGTGAATTGACTATATTGTGGGACTTGTCCTGAACACTGTCTTTTAGGGGGATATAGTCTGCTGCTTCGGGCCTGCTCAAATGGGCCAACTACACTGACCCTGGTACTATTTTGGGTGGGTCATATATTTGTTTGAACTTGATCACTCTCGGAAATGTCACTGACCCCTATACTACTCTGGGAGGGCGTTTCTATCTCATCAGCCAAGGGTTGCAAGCTATCATCCTCAGAGTGGAAAGGGTCTCCTGGATCATTGTCACGCTTGCTCAGACATTCAGAATGTTCCATGTGATTAGTCACTTCTTTGAAGTTTCTGCTCACTTTCAGCATCTCCCGTGGACTCGGCTTCGCCATTAATTTCTTGTTCTATTGATGAGGAACTGGAGGCGTCAATAGCCTCCTTACATACTGTTGGACTTCTCTGGTCATCAATGTCTTCATCCACATCCGGAAGTGGGTTTGGTCTCATAGTTCTGGCATCTGGAAAACTCTCCTCTGAAAGGATGGAGCAGACAATTGTATCCTCTTTAGCTCTCCAATCGGAAGAACGTTCACAAGAAGTAAGAAGTTGCGGAGTACAACCTTGCTCTTGTCTGTAGACGATAGATTTCCACACATCTGCCAATTTACGTTTGCCTTGTTCTTTCTTATTGGCTAAGATAACTTTTCACCGACCTCCAGGGTGCATCCTCTCTACATTATTCCAACTTATCCCAATGATTAAAATGTTTTTTGCATGTCCACTGTTCTCCAGGAGTGCCTTCACTTCACATCACCACGTTGAACCTGGCAATTCACAGACAGCCAGAGCCTCTCTTGTAAGTTCTCTGCTGTGACATGTTGACTGTCACCATCTCTGATGAATGGTACATGGCTAAGTAAGTTGCTGAGTATGTTCTGTGGCCCAGGTATGTATTTCAGGTCAAGTCATACGTGGCTAGCTTCACCACCCACCTCTGCTTGCAGGCATCAAGTTTAGGCTTTGTCAGTATGTGGGTGAGTGGGTTATGATCTGTTAGGACAGTAAACTGGGAAAAACATTTCACATACAGCCCATTTCAACACAAGAACACGAGACAATGGGCTGAATATCTTGCTTGGGATTTATTGAGGGATTTAAACACTGGGTCTACTTTTACTCTCGCCCTCTGGGATCTGGCTCAGAATAGCGCATATGCAGTCGAGTGAAGCATCAGTTGAAAGTATGAAGGGTTTACTAAAGTCTGGTGAGCTAAAACTATGGTGTTTATCACAGCTGCTTTTAACTCAACACAGGCTAGTCGACACTCAATCGTCCAATCTTCAGTTGTCAGTCTCCGACACAGCCCACTTTGTGTCTTGACGTTTTTGTCTTTATGTTTGATTTTCTGTCCCGCTGTTAAACAGTACAGTGGCTTGGCGAATAAAAATTTAAAAAACAGATAAAGTGGGAGTAATAGTTAATCTTTCTGATAAATATTGTAAAATCACGCCATCAGATCCATTGTGCTGAAAAGACAGTTTCCGCCCAATGACGCCAGTGCATCGGTTTGATTTGGTAAGAGATAAGCATCCTTCTGAGTTCTTGTGTTGAGCCATCGGAAATCTGTACAGATTCTGAGTTCACCATCTAACCACTGGAGGTTGATTGCAATAAAACAAAAAGCACACAAATAATGAATGATCCCTTATCAACAAAGATTGCTCTTGAAGTCAAATTCACATGGGATCCCTGGACTGGACTTCGGCACACACGCAAGCGTAGACATGCATGAACACAAACACACACACACTAGAGAGAGTAAAGAGTGGCCATACTAATGTAAAGGCATGTTCCTCCCAGCCCGCAGAGTGACATTTGGCTGATCTTTCCACTGAGGAAGTGAGGTGGTGTTCACAGACAGATGTTTGTGTGTGTGTGCTTGTGTGTGATGTGCTCCTAATGAATGTCATCAGGTTTCCATAGCATTTGACAGAGGCCTGTTGTGTTTTGAACACAGAATTGGGGTCCTAATTAAGTGATAATGCCCTCGAAGCCGGTGTTTGGAGGATATATTGGCACGGGTGTTTGTTAGGCCCGAGACGAAGTCGAGGAACGGCAAACCGTGCAAATATATCCTCCAAACACCTTCTTTGAGAACATTATCACTTTTATACAACGGGTTACCAACATATTCAAATAATGATTTACATATTTTCATTAAAAACGCTATTTTGATTCATTTAGTCATACTAATTTATCTTTCCATAAAATATAGTCCCGGAACAAATCTAGGGTTGCTACCCAAGCCGGCTGTTCGTTCATTCTTTTGGTTCGGTTGCCAGAGACGCTATCCAGTCTTTCAATCGTTTTGTTCTGTATCTATGGACACAACCCAGTCGTTCTAAATGTTCCATTGCTATACTGGCTGGCAACGTTCTTATCCCTTACTTGCTTAGCTAGTCAACTATGGTTAACTTACAGTCACATCAAAAAGTGAAGCCAGAATAACAACAAAGTAGCTGCATTTGCATTTGTTTAGTCTGTTTTTTAGTGACATTTATTAGGATATCTCCATAACAATAAAGTAATTATGCACAATTTCACCTGGCACAGAAAACGTGCTTTCTCGTCACAACACTGTTGTTCAGAGGATCGATCCAACAACAGACCTAACACAATCACCTCAAAATGAAGCTGGAAAGACAGCAAACCTGCTGCACTTCGATGTGTTCTACTTGTTTTCTATTTATACTTCTTTGTATGTAGCCATATAAATTATGTTATTCATGATTTCGACTGGCTGAGAAAAGCTGCCTGTCTGTCTCATCCTGACTACCGACGCGTTCAACATTACTATGAGACAGCTGGAGATCGAATTTGAATATTGAAACAATGTTGCAAATGTAGGAGAGACAGACAGCAAGGTTTATACAAATATCCACTGTTGAAAACGAAATGTTAGTCTAAAAGAAATGTGAGATAATGTCAACATGCTTTTGATAGTAGAAATCAAGTTTATAAATTGCCTGGCTGGGCTGATGAGACAGTGGATTGCACAGTCAGATGGAGAAGATTAAATAGGCATTCTAACGTCATAGATTTAGCCGGTGGTAACTTGTGGAATAGACACCGGATGGAATGCACTTTAACCAATCAGCATTCCGGATTATACCCACTCGTTGTATAATCACTGCATAATGAGATAACACTACATATGGTGACTAACAAACTATGACATAAGGTCATCCATTATTTCAGATGGACTACAGTTCGTACTGATTGGATCTGTTTGATTATCATTATTTTAAGTCTTACCTTGTCAAATTTTATTGTAAAACTTTTTCATATAATTTTTATATCATTTAATTATTTTATATTTCACAGGATCTGACCCAAAATGTAAGAGGCAGAATGCTTCAGAATTTTAATCAGCTTTCCATCATCTCATTGGAGGGATGATGAGATGTAGTCAGACAGACTAACTCACCCCAGGGGACACCCAGCCCCATTTTCTCCTCTCTACAGCAACACAACTTATGTCTCAGCATCAACAGTAGAGCTCAGGGCCAAGTAGAAGGGACATCTGCAGTAACAGACTCTAGACACACAGCTGTTAGTCTGGAACACCTTTAAACAGAACGGAACACAGAAGCTGTTACACTGTTAAGGTTAATTCATAGTCCGCTGGACCATTATGAAATAGGATTCTTAGCGCCTGCAGGCAGTGATTTTGGTACGGCTAGTGGAACAATTATGTTTTTATTTCTATGTATTTATTTAACCTTTATTTAATTAAGCAAGACAATTAAGAACAACAATTCTTATCTACAATGACGGCCTGCCCCGGCCAAAACTTAACCCAGACGACGCTGGACCAATTGCGTGCCACCCTATGGGATTCCCAATAACGGCCGGTTGTGATACAGCCTGGAATCAAACTAGGGTCTGTAGTGACGCCTGTAGCAATGAGAAGTAGTGCCTTAGACCGCTGCGCCACTCAGGATGTCCCACCATGAGAAAACACATCCATGCTGCAGGTCCCTCTCTCTCGCTCGCCTTCCATCATCCCTCTCTTTCACTGTCACTCCCTCCTACTCTCTCCCTCCATTCACAGATTACAGAAAGTGTGAGGTCAAGTGTGAGGAGTCCTCTGCTCCCTTTCCCCCCATTTTTTTCTCTCTCTCTCCTCATCTTATTGTGATGTACAGCATTTCTGCCCTGTCACTCTTTAGTAAACACTCTCAGCTCTTATTACTTATTCTTCCCTTTGGGGTTTCTGAGTGTTCAGCTGATGGCCCAACCAAGTTGTGTGTAAGTATTTGTTGTTGTGTGTTTGTGAAGTCACACAGAGACAGAAACTTCTGCAGAAGTGTACCATGGCTCTCTATTCAGTCAACTCATTCAGCTTTCAGCTCCATGTTAGAATGGTCTTACTGTAATGTCACTCCACACACATCCACACACGTGCACTTACTCACACGCACACATACACACCTATAGTAAGCACGCGCCAGTCAGACAGATACAATAGGGAGAGTCTGAGACAAGCAGAATGACGCATGACACAGACAGCTGTGTTCAGCTTAGTTCACTCAAGACATGCAGGTTCACTGACCAGGCAGAGCACATGGAAATGCACTTAAACACAGAAACATGTCATGTGTGTTGAAATATGCTCATGTGTGTTGAGGATAATATTGCATAGTGTCAGGTATTTTCCCTCTCCGGCCTCTAGGTCATCAGGCTGCTGATTATCCCACACACCTGTCACCATCGTCTCGCACACGTGCGCCTCATAACACTCACCTGGACACCTCCTTGATTAACTTCCCTATATCTGTCACTCCCCTTGGTTCTTTCCTCAGGTGTTATTGACTCTGGTTTTGTGTTCCTTGTTTCTTTTATTTATTAAAACACTCACTCACTGCACTTGCTTCCCAACTCTCTGAGTTCACATTTTTGTGAACTCAGACACCTCAAAAGAGCATCAGAAGTGAACCGAATCCCAAGAGGTGGTCTGAGTTGGTTTGCTGAATTTCGTGGTCGGGTTCCCTTTTATAGGGCATTATGAACACAAACCTCCCCAGGTTCACTTGTCATTATATCCCGCACCACACTCTAGACTGCTGCAACACTGTTTCCCCTGCCATAAACCCTCACATTGGTGCCACAAAAGAGAGAAGATGATGATGTGGAGGTTCATGGAAAAACCTGTGTTGCTTTTGAATATTAGCTTATGTCAAGGATGCACAGCCATTTTAAAATATGTGTAGAGTTTTGTGCTGACACGATGTTCAGATTATTTGTTTGCAATATGATACATATATAGTCTTAAGGAGCTCCATAAATTGTTTATTCCATTGTGGGGTTTGAATAATGTGAGGAGACAACAACATACTGTATTTGCTGAGAATAACAACATAGGTTACAAAATCAAGTTCCTTGCTTTAGGGGATCCTTGGGATGTCCCAAGTCTGATGTTACATTTTAAATGGTTAAGGTAAGGGTTAGGTTTAAGGTTAAGTAAGGGTTATGGTTAAGGTTGCGTGCCACCCTATGGTTAGGTTAAGGCTAGGGGTTAAGGTTAGGTTTAGGAATTAGGGGTATGGATGTCCCAAGGATTCGGGAATTGCACTAACCACAAAATTGATGCCGGGCATTAAAGGGGAAATGTATCATTTCCAATTAATTTGGGCGTCCCAACAGCGGAACAACTTCCGGTGAAACTGGAGGGCGTGTAATTCAAATAAACAATCATAAATATTATGGATTTTAAACATTTAGGTACATATATGTGTCTGATATCAACTGAAAGCTTAAATTCGTGTTAATTTAACCGCACTGTCCGATTTACAGTAGCTATTACAGCGAAAACATGCCATGCCATTGTTTGAGGACGGTGCCCCACATCAAGATATTTTTCATCCTGCAAAGGTTTCATACATTTACATATACAGATTAAATATTCACTTACTTTTTGAAAATCTTACTCTGATTTGTCATCCAAAGGGTCCCAGCTATAACATGTAGTGTCGTTTTGTTAGATAAAATCCTTCTTTATATCCCAAAAGTCAGTTTAGTTGGCGCCATCGATTTGAGTAATCCACTCGTTCAACTTGCAGAGAAAGAAATCAGAAAATCTACCCCTAAACTTTGTTTCAACAAGTCAAAATAAGTTTATATTTACTCCTCAGATACCCTAAAATGTAATGAAACTATAATATTTATTTTGGAAAGAAGTATGTTCAATAGGAAACCCATTTTAGCAGGTGTGTAATTTCTTCATGACACGCACAAACACAAATTTCCAAGACTGTGTCCTTCTACTAAAACTATTATTATTTATTATTAGTTTTTGAAGCTTCAAGCCTGAAACCTTGAACATAGACTGCTAATATCCTGTGGAAGCCATAGGAATTGCATCCAGGGAGCTACTTTACAACATGACCTTTCTCTTGCATTTCTAAGAGGATGGTCTCTCAAAAAGAAAAAGTGTTTTTTTGGGGGGGGGGGATTTTCTCCTACCATATCTATTGTGTTATATTCTCCTACATTATTTTAACATTTTTATCAATTTCAAAGTGTTTCCTTTCCAATGGTACCAATTATATGCATATCCTGGCTTCAGGGCCTGAGTAACAGGCAGTTTACTTTGGGAATGTCATACAGACAGGAACTGGAAGGAAGTTTTAAGTGTGCAGCACCCATCATTGTTGGCTCAGTAATCCACATGTTTATTTAACCCCTTGAGTTCGATTGCATTTAGAAATTAAATTAATTACTAGCATTATAAAAAAATCCTCATCAAAATTTAATTTTAAGCTAGAGATATACAAAAGTATGTAGGCACCCCTTCAAATTAGTGGAGTCGGCTATCTCAGCCTCACCTGTTGCTAACAGGTGTATAAAATCGAGCACACAGCCATGCAATCTCCATAAGACACATTGGCAGTAGAATGGCCTTACCAAAGACGCCAGTGACCTTCAACATTGCACCGTCATAGGATGCCACCTTTCTAACAAGTTTTTTATTTTGCATTGGATAAGTCTCAATCCACCGCATCCACCTATGTTTGTCAGACCATGAGACATCCCGAAAACTGGTCTTCACAAATAATCGTACGAACCAATGGCCTACTATGACCCCTCTACGGAAAGATAAGACTCTGGCGAACAGGATTGTGTTTTCCCCACAAGTGTCAGGAGACTTGTCTGAAGTCGTTACAGCCGATCTCCAAATTCTGCCTGTTGTGTCCAAACCGTTTGGGCTACACATTAATATGACAAAGGTGAGACTCACATGAACATGTACAGTAGCATTCAAAAGTATTGAGATCTAGGTCTCTTTTTCAAATGTGCCCTGTATATATAACGTAAATACACACATTATACACAATATATTCAGTACCAGTGCAAAAAAATAGAATTATGTATTCAAACCAGAAGTTAGATTTGATGTCTTCATTGTTATTCTGGTACTGTATATATTGTGTATAATGTGTGTATTTACATTGTATATACAGGTCTTCCCTATTAAATTGTTAAACTAAAAAAAAATATATAATAACTTGGCTCCTGTGTGGGAAGAGTTCCGTCACAAAATGGTAGTTGGAATTGTCAAAAAAATGGTGCTTTGAGAGGAGTGTGGGAGGAGTCTATTGTACCTTTACTTAACTTCTTCTTCCTATCTTTCACATATACTGTAGATGTAGGATCATTATTTGATCACTCTTTTGTTGCTGGGAATTTTCCTGTAGATGAGCTTCTTGATTCACAGAAAACCCATCTGTACACTCACACACCCTGTACTCTACATACAGTCACACACCCTTTACATGTACCACCAACACCCCAGTCCTCTCTAAATATGGACTCTCATTTTTCTTCAAGAGCAGTGTCAGTGTCCTTCTCTCCCCTGCTCCTTGTTTAATTAACCAGCTGTAATTACTGGGAGGGGGAGGAGGGTTAGGAGTGTATTCCCAGTTATGTGTTGGTAATGGATTCCTGGAGTAGACTACAGGGAAATCAGGTAGGAGTGCAACTAGAGCTTCAGAAGGAGGGTTGCGTGCTTCACATAGATCTTTGACTGCACTGCCAGTAGTGGCATCATGTCCATAGGGGTTACAAAGGCACGTGCCCCCTCAGATTTGTACAGTTTATTTATATTTTTCAGATGTTAAATTAATTACTCAACTTTTAAATTCATAGACAGTTCATTCAAAATAACTGTCTATGAATTCATAGATATTTTCTACTGTGAAATTCATTGACAGAGCTATGCACGCAAAGATTGACAGACCTTTAGATTGTTCATTTCAAAACATAAATGGCAACAATCGATACACAATTGACAGAAATGTCTTTAATTATTGGGTTATGATATTATGTAACAGTGTGCCAGGCATAAAAGTTATTCAAGAATCAATGTGAATCCTTATTTAAAAATTACAATTGAACAGGTAAAGAGGTATGCTTAGGTAACCTATGCAGAAAAATAGGCATATTTTTTTATAGAATTGTGGCATAATGATTATGGTTCTAAATTTCAGAAAAAAGTATTTGTCAGGTGTTTGTAAAATTCTCCAACTTCCAGAGGAGGTTGAAATTATTGACACACTTCATAAAGATTAGCAAAAATTACTATAAAATACATAATTCAAATACTAAGCTATATTGTATGCACAAAAAAAGGAAATTATATTATTTCATGTTAACAGAATTGCTGAGAGAAAGATAATTTGTTTAACAAGTAATAATTTTGTTCAAAAAAAGTTAGGTGACAAATTACCTGTCAATATCGCAATTTGCTAGGTTAATCAAGTCTTTTTCTGAAATTTGGAAACACATCATAAACAAATCCTCCATACAGAATCCTTCCAAATCCCTGATATCATTAATCTGTGCTTATGTAATGCCCTCTTCAAATCAAACCATACGTTTTCAATGGGTTTCAAGTCCAAAGACTGAGATGGCCATTGCAAAATGTTGATTTTGTGGCCAACGAGCACACCACATCAGGCACTGGCTATATCAATAAGTGCATCTAGGACGTCGTCCCCACGGTGACTGTACATACATACCCCAACCAGAAGCCATGGATTACAGGCAACATTCGCACTGAGCTAAAGGGTAGAGCTGCCGCTTTCAAGATGGGGGACTCTAACCCGGAAGCTTATAAGAAATCCTGCTATGCCCTCCGATGAACCATCAAACAGGCAAAGTGCCAATACAGGGCTAAGATTGAATCGTACTACACCGGCTCCGACAGTCATCTTATGTAGCAGGGCTTGTAAACTATTATGAACTACAAAGGGAAGAACAGCCGTGAACTGCCCAGTGACACGAGCCTACCAGACGAGCTAAATAACTTCTATGCTCGCTTCGAGGCAAGCAACACTGAGGAATGCATGAGAGCATCAGCTGTTCCGGACGACTGTGTGATCACGCTCTCCACAGTCGATGTGAGTAAGACCTTTAAACAGGTCAACATTCACAAAACTGTGGCGCCAGACAGATTACCAGGACGTGTGCTCTGGGCGTGTGCTGACCAACTGGCAGGTGTCTTCACTGACATTTTAAACATGTCCCTGAATGAGTCTTTAACAACAACATGTTTCAAGCAGACCACCATAGTCCCTGAGCCCAGGAGCACTAAGGCAACCTGCCTAAATGACTACAGACCCGTAGCACTCACGTCCGTGGCCATGAAGTGCTTTGAAAGGCTAGTAATGGTGCACATCAACACCATTACCCCAGAAACCCTAGGTAGGTAGCAACATATCTGCCATGCTGATATGTATCTGTATCTGCCATCACTGGAGCCCCTAAGGGGTGCGTGCTCAGTCCCCTCCTGTACCCCCTGTTCACTCATGACTGCGTGGCCAGGCATGACTCCAACACCATTATTAAGTTTGCAGATGGTACAACAGTGGTAGGCCTGATCACCGACAACGACGAGACAGCCTATAGGGAGGAGGTCAGAGACCTGGCCGGGTGGTGCCAGAATAACAACCTATCCCTCAACATAACCAAGACTAAGGAGATTATTGTGGACTACAGGAAAAGGAGGAGCGAGCACGCCCCCATTCTCATCATGTAGTGGAGCAGGTTGAGAGCTTCAAGTTCCTTGGTGTCCACATCACCAACAAACTAGAATGGTCCAAACACACCAAGACAGTCATGAACAGGGCACGATAAAGCCTATTTCCCCTCGGGAAACGAAAAAGATTTGGCATGGGTCAAAGACCCCAGCCACCCCAGTCAAAGACTGTTCTCTCTACTACCCCATGGCAAGTGGTACCGGAATGCCAAGTCTAGGACCAAAAGGATTCTCAGCAGCTTTTACCCCCAAGCCATTAGACTCCTGAACAGGTAATCAAATGACTACGTGGACTATTTGCATTGTCCCCCCATCCCCTCTTTTACACTGCTGCTCCTCTCTGTTTATCATAATTGCATAGTCACTTTAACTATACATTTATGTACATACTACCTCAGCCTGACTAACCAGTACCCCCGCACATTGGCTACCTGGGCTATAGAAGTTACAGGTCTGTGAGAGCCATAAATCTTGCTTGTTTGTAGGTGACCAAATACTTATTTTCCACCATAATTTGCAAATAAATTCATTAAAAATCCTACAATGTGATTTTCTGGATTTTCTTTCTCACTTTGTCTGTCATAGTTGAAGTGTACCTATGCTGAAAATTACAGGCCTCTCTCATCTTTTTAAGTGGGAGAACTTGCACAATTGGTGGCTGACTAAATACTTTTTTGCCCAACTGTACATACTACCTCAAATAGCCTGACTAACCGGTGTCTGTATATAGCCTCACTACTGTTATAGCTTCGCTACTGCATATAGCCTCGATACTGTTATTTTTCACTGTCTTTTTACTGTTGTTTTTTATTTCTTTACTTATCTATTAGGTCACCTAATACTTTTTTTTTTTACTTAAAAATTACACTGTTGGTTCGGGCCTGTAACTAAGCATTTCACTGTTAGGTCTACACCTGTTGTATTTGGCGCACGTGACAAATAAATGCTGATTTGATTTGATTTTAACTAACCCTTTCTTTGTGGACGTTGACGTGCGCTTGGGGTTATTTTCTTGCTGAAAGATCCACTTGTGGCCTCTCTTTGCAGAGGCAACAATGTTTTGGGCTACAATATCCAGGTAGTGGGTCAAGTTAATGATGCTGTTGACCTTAGCAAGGGCCCCAGGACTAGTGTAAGCAAAACAGTCCCATATCATCAAAGATCCACGACCATATTTTACAGTAGGTTCTCATTTCGCCACCAAACCCACCACTGGTGTGCATGGCCAAAGAGTTACTCAGGCCCCAAAGTTTTGACCCCTACCTATTTGAGAAAACTATATATGTTGTTTAAACAATCTTTTTCTCTGAACAATTGTAAAATAATATAATTTCCCCATTTTTGGGAGCATGTAATTTACTGTAGGTTAGTATTTTTTATTATTGATTTTATAGTCATTTTTGCTAATCTTTATCAATATCAAGGCAGTCAATATTTTCAGACCCTGTTGCACATGTGTGTGTGTGCTACCTTTTAACTGCTAATGATGCTACATAGCTCCATCTCACAAGCAGCAGCTGTTGTGTAATGGGGTCTGGTCACCTGGAGCCTGAGGGAACAGGCTGCTAGCTAATCAAATTAAATCAAAAATGTATTTGCCTCGTGCGCCAATACAACAGGTGAAATGTTTACTTACAAGCCATTAACCAACAATGCCGTTTTAAGAAAAATAAGTGTTAAGTAAAAAATAGATGAGTTAAAAATAAAAAATAAAAGTAACAAATAATTAAAGAGCAGCAATAAAATAACAGAAGTCAATGTGCGGGGGCACCAGTTAGTCGAGGTAATTGAGGAAATATGTGCATGTAGGTAGAGGTAAAGTAACTATTTATAGATGATACATCAAATCAAATCAAATCAAATTTTATTTGTCACATACACATGGTTAGCAGATGTTAATGCGAGTGTAGCGAAATGCTTATGCTTCTAGTTCCGACAATGCAGTAATAACCAACAAGTAATCTAACTAACAATTCCAAAACTACTGTCTTGTACACAGTGTAAGGGGATAAAGAATATGTACATAAGGATATATGAATGAGTGATGGTACAGAGCAGCATAGGCAAGATACAGTAGATGGTATTGAGTACAGTATGTACAAATGAGATGAGTATGTAAACAAAGTGGCATAGTTTAAAGTGGCTAGTGATACATGTATTACATAAGGATACAGTCGATGATATAGAGTACAGTATATACGTATGCATATGAGATGAATAATGTAGGGTAAGTAACATTATATAAGGTAGCATTGTTTAAAGTGGCTAGTGATATATTTACATCATTTCCCATCAATTCCCATTATTAAAGTGGCTGGAGTTGAGTCAGTGTCAGTGTGTTGGCAGCAGCCACTCAATGTTAGTGGTGGCTGTTTAACAGTCTGATGGCCTTGAGATAGAAGCTGTTTTTCAGTCTCTCGGTCCCAGCTTTGATGCACCTGTACTGACCTCCCCTTCTGGATGATAGCGGGGTGAACAGGCAGTGGCTCGGGTGGTTGATGTCCTTGATGATCTTTATGGCCTTCCTGTGACATCGGGTGGTGTAGGTGTCCTGGAGGGCAGGTAGTTTGCCCCCGGTGATGCGTTGTGCAGACCTCACCACCCTCTGGAGAGCCTTACGGTTGAGGGCGGAGCAGTTGCCGTACCAGGCGGTGATACAGCCCGCCAGGATGCTCTCGATTGTGCATCTGTAGAAGTTTGTGAGTGCTTTTGGTGACAAGCCGAATTTCTTCAGCCTCCTGAGGTTGAAGAGGCGCTGCTGCGCCTTCTTCACAATGCTGTCTGTGTGAGTGGACCAATTCAGTTTGTCTGTGATGTGTATGCCGAGGAACTTAAAACTTGCTACCCTCTCCACTACTGTTCCATCGATGTGGATAGGGGGGTGTTCCCTCTGCTGTTTCCTGAAGTCCACAATCATCTCCTTAGTTTTGTTGACGTTGAGTGTGAGGTTATTTTCCTGACACCACACTCCGAGGGCCCTCACCTCCTCCCTGTAGGCCGTCTCGTCGTTGTTGGTAATCAAGCCTACCACTGTTGTGTCATCCGCAAACTTGATGATTGAGTTGGAGGCGTGCGTGGCCACGCAGTCGTGGGTGAACAGGGAGTACAGGAGAGGGCTCAGAACGCACCCTTGTGGGGCCCCAGTGTTGAGGATCAGCGGGGAGGAGATGTTGTTGCCTACCCTCACCACCTGGGGGCGGCCCGTCAGGAAGTCCAGTACCCAGTTGCACAGGGCAGGGTCGAGACCCAGGGTCTCGAGCTTGATGACGAGCTTGGAGGGTACTATGGTGTTGAATGCCGAGCTGTAGTCAATGAACAGCATTCTCACATAGGTATTCCTCTTGTCCAGATGGGTTAGGGCAGTGTACAGTGTGGTTGAGATTGCATCGTCTGTGGACCTATTTGGGCGGTGAGCAAATTGGAGTGGGTCTAGGGTGTCAGGTAGGGTGGAGGTGATATGGTCCTTGACTAGTCTCTCAAAGCACTTCATGATGACGGAAGTGAGTGCTACGGGGCGGTAGTCGTTTAGCTCAGTTACCTTAGCTTTCTTGGGAACAGGAACAATGGTGGCCCTCTTGAAGCATGTGGGAACAGCAGACTGGTATAGGGATTGATTGAATATGTCCGTAAACACACCGGCCAGCTGGTCTGCGCATGCTCTGAGGGCGCGGCTGGGGATGCCGTCTGGGCCTGCAGCCTTGCGAGGGTTAACACGTTTAAATGTCTTACTCAC
This sequence comes from Oncorhynchus mykiss, assembly GCF_013265735.2. Lineage (NCBI taxonomy): Eukaryota > Metazoa > Chordata > Actinopteri > Salmoniformes > Salmonidae > Oncorhynchus > Oncorhynchus mykiss. Next base: position 33,808,365 of record NC_048565.1, read on the forward strand.
CTCGGCTGCAGTGAAGGAGAGACCGCATGTTTTCGTTGCAGGCCGTGTCAGTGGCACTGTATTGTCCTCAAAGTGGGAAAAAAAGTTATTTAGTCTGCCTGGGAGCAAGACATCCTGGTCCGTGACTGGGCTGGATTTCTTCCTGTAGTCCGTGATTGACTGTAGACCCTGCCACATGCCTCTTGTGTCTGAGCCGTTGAATTGAGATTCTACTTTGTCTCTGTACTGACGCTTAGCTTGTTTGATAGCCTTGCGGAGGGAATAGCTGCACTGTTTGTATTCGGTCATGTTACCAGACACCTTGCCCTGATTAAAAGCAGTGGTACGCGCTTTCAGTTTCACGCGAATGCTGCCATCAATCCACGGTTTCTGGTTAGGGAATGTTTTAATCGTTGCTATGGGAACGACATCTTCAACGCACGTTCTAATGAACTCACACACCGAATCAGCGTATTCGTCAATGTTGTTGTCTGACGCAATACGAAACATGTCCCAGTCCACGTGGTGGAAGCAGTCTTGGAGTGTGGAGTCAGCTTGGTCGGACCAGCGTTGGACAGACCTCAGCGTGGGATCCTCTTGTTTTAGTTTCTGTCTGTAGGCAAGGATCAACAAAATGGAGTCGTGGTCAGCTTTTCCGAAAGGGGGGCGGGGCAGGGCCTTATATGCGTCGCGGAAGTTAGAGTAACAATGATCCAAGGTCTTTCCACCCCTGTTTGCGCAATCGATATGCTGATAATAAAAGGAGAGTAGCAGCAGCGTAAAATAGGGGGAGGGGGCAATGCAAATACTCCGGGAAGCCATTTGATTAGCTGTTCAGGAGTCTTATGGCTTGGGGGTAGAAGCTGTTAAGAAGCCTTTTGGACATAGACTTGGTGCTCCGGTACCGCTTGACTGGTCATTTCTGTATACCCGTCGCAAGACCCACTGGTTGATGCTTATTTATAAAACCCTCTTAGGCCTCACTCCTCCCTATCTGAGATATCTACTGCAGCCCTGATCCTCCACATACAACACCTGTTCTGCCAGTAACATTATGTTATAGGTCCCCAAAGCACACACCTCCCTGGGTCGCTCCTCTTTTCAGTTCGCTGCAGCTAGCGACTGGAACGAGCTGCAACAAACACTCAAACTGGACAGTTTTATCTCCATCTCTTCATTCAAAGACATAATCATGGACACCCTTACTGACAGGTGTGGCTGCTTTGTGTGATGTATTGTTGTCATTACCTTATTACCCTTTGTGCTGTTGTCTGTGCTCAATAATGTTTGAACCATGTTTTGTGCTGCTATAATGTTGTGTTGCTACCATGTTGTTGTTATGTTGTGTTGCTACCATACTGTGTTGTCATGTGTTGCTGCCTTGCTATGTTGTTGTCTTAGGTCTCTCTTTATGTGGTGTTGTGTTTGTCCTATATTTATATTGTATTTATAAAAGAACATTAATCCCAGGCCCCCGTCTCCACAGGAGGCCTTTTGGTAGGCCGTCATTGTAAATAAGAATTTGTTCTTAACTGACTTCCTTAGTTAAATAAAGGTTAAATAAAAAATAAAATAACTTCAGCGCCTTGTTGCAAACAGGTTGCATGTTATTTAATATTTTTATTCTGTACAAGCTTCCTTCTTTTAACTCTGTCATTTAGGTTAGTATTGTGGAGTAACTACAATGTTGTGGACCATTCATTCAAGTTTTGTTATATCACAACCTTTAATCTCTGTAACAGTTTTTTTCCTTCCTCTCCAGTATTGGTCTTGATACACGATCAAAAGCCTACAGTTGAAGTCGGAAGTTTACATACACCTTAGCCAAATACATTTAAACTCAGTTTTTCACAATTCCTGACATTTAATCCTAGTAAAAATGCCCTGTTTTAGGTCAGTTAGGATCACCAAATTATTTTAAGAATGTGAAATGTCAGAATAATAGTAGAGATAATTATTTATTTCAGCTTTTATTTCTTTCATCACATTCCCAGTGGGCCAGAAGTTTACATACACTCAATTAGTATTTGGTAGCATTGCCTTTAAATTGAGTAACTTGGGTCAAACTGTTCGGGCAGCCTTCCACAAGCTTCCCACAATAAGTTGGGTAAATTCTTGCCCATTCCTCCTGACAGAGCTGGTGTAACTGAGTCAGGTTTGTAAGCCTCCTTGCTCGCACACGCTTTTTCAGTTCTGCCATTTTGCCACAACTTTGGAAGTATGCTTGGGGTCATTGTCTGTTTGGAAGACCCATTTGCGACCAAGCTTTAACTTTATGTCTTGAGATGTTGCTTCAATATATCCACGTAATTGTCCTACCTCATGATGCCATCTATTTTATGAAGTGCACCAGTCCCTCCTGCAGCAAGGCACCCCCACAACATGATGGAATCCTCCTCCTGGAGGGATACAGGAAAGGCAGGCTTTTGCTATAGCCCTGATTCAACTAAAATCAGGTTTGTTAGAGCAGGGCTGGAGCAAAATCCTGCATACATGCATACCCGATGGTTCTCAGTCACTAAGAAGGTTCCATTTCTCTATATCTCCTTTTCATAATTTCTCTATCTCTATGTCTCTCTATAGCTCAATTTTGTCACACTTGACATTCTCTCAACCAGATTTGTGAGGTAGTCACCTGGAATGCATTTAAATTAATAACAGATCTGCAATCTGGGCCTCGGAGGAAGAATACTAAAACACACGCACACACACACTAGCTAGCTAAGCATGAGCTAATTAGCTATCAGTGATGCTAATCGGCAATGCTGACTAAAATAGCTAAACCCCTGCTTTGTCTGAGGTCTGCCTGGTTAACTAATGTAGCTATAGGCTAACTAGCATGCTAACTTATTTAATAAATATCTACATAGCATTGACAACACAGGCGGCTGGTGGCACCTTACTTGGGGAGGACAGGTTACTATTAATGGCTGGAACGGAATTCATGTAATGGTATCAAACACATTGTTTCCATGTGTTTGATACCATTCCATTCACTCCATTCCATCATGTATTATGAGCCATCCTCCTTCACCAGCCTCCTGTGATTGGCAAATATATAATAATTTCTCTCCTGTCTGGTTGAGTCAAGAAACACATAGTTTTTTTTACTGCTTATATTTGTAAAAATATTTTAAAAACTCCACCTTCAGTCTGTCTCAGTCCTAATGTGTACTTGCAATTAATGTTTTTTAAATCTTTGAGCGATTCAACAGGTGTCCATCTCTTTCTCTCCATTCTCTCTCTCTCCTGCCATCCCTTCATCTCTGCCAAGGACACCATCGTGGCTGTCGTTACTATGGAGACGAGCCCTGTGGGCTGTGGGCAACATACGAGAGTGACTGCGATTTTACTTAAAGTGTGTGTGTGTGTGTGTCAGTGTGTGTGTCAGTGTGAATATTTGAGTGTATCTACTTCAGCCGTTGCCCCTTCCCAACTGATTCTCTTGAAAAATGTCCTTTACATTTTACGCGCCATAGCGCTGAACTTCGGCGATACTGATTGAATTGAGCACCTGGTCTTTGAGCTGGATTTATAAAGGCTAAGGTTACATACATTGTAACAAGAACTGTCACTTATACAATAATTTTAGGTTTTACCAACAGTAAAAAAAAAAAATAGTTGCAGCATACTGTAAATTATGGTGCATTGTGGGAAACTTGCTGTATTTTGAATGGTACTGTAATTCCACGGCATAGAATACAACATTGCACCATGTCTTTGAAGCGCCAAAAACCTTTTGACTCATTAACATATGAGAGACTACATTTGTTGAACCCGTGAGTGAGAATGCTGTACCAATTTAACTCCTCTGTGTCTCATCATTTAAAAATGTATCGGTGACAGATTGGAATGACAGCAAGTCTTAAACTTTAAATGTTTGAGGATTTTGCCATGTCCATTTGTTCTGTTTTGCCCTTTTGTTGATACCAGTATGGAAGCCTTTGTTAAGGCCTCTAGAAGTGCAAGGGTTATAAAACAACAAAGATTCCTTAATATGCTTTAACGTTTAAACCCTTTACCAATCTGCTTGCAGCAATCCCTTGTAATTACAGTAAAATACTGTGAAATACAAACTCCTCCCCTCAAGAAATGTAATTCATTCATTCTGATCATGGTAGGATTGACTATTTTACAGCATAACACAGTCAATTGTATGTTATTGTGCTGTGTAACAGTACACATCCCTTGCTTTGATACCATATTTATTTCACAGTAGGTGTACTGTTATGAAGTAAAGTATTTTACTTGCCACCAAGCTGCCATGGCAACCCCTTTACAATGTAGAATACAGTAGAAAAAGACGCATGACGCTTGGTAGAATGGTGTTTTTGTGCCCCCTAGAAAATGTTCTTATAACTCCTAGACATAGGACAGGCACTTCAAATCATTAGTGTGTGTGTGTGTGTGTGTGTGTGTGTGTGTGTGTGTGTGTGTGTGTGTGTGTGTGTGTGTGTGTGTGTGTGTGTGTGTGTGTGTGTGTGTGTGTGTGTGTGTGTGTGTGTGTGTGTGTGTGTGTGTGTGTGTGTGTGTGTGTGTACCACGAGAAGCTATTTGGATGAAGTCTGTTTTCTGTAATAGATTTATGGACTGGCTGCAATGCACCATTTTCATAATTTGCATTATATCTCCTATGTACTGATTAAAGCCTGACTTTGCAGCCAATCTTATGCACACTCAGAATGCCCAATTTTTATAATGAGAGAAAAGAAAGAGCGAGAAACAGAGATAGAGAATAACTTGTCAGGGAGATGAAGGGTTGAACATGCAGCAGAAATTCCTTTCTGTTGGTCTGCTTATCATTATCATTTATATGACTGTAACAACAACAACAACATGGAACTCTGTCCTTACCTCCCCCTCTCATTCTGTTTTTCTCCGTGCCTCTTTCCCTCTCTCTCTACCTCCTTCCCTCTGTCCCTCCCTCTCTCCCTACCTCCTTCTCTCTCCTTACCTCTCTCCCTACCTCCTTCCCTCTCTCCCTACCTCCTTCCCTCTGTTCCTCCGTCTCTCATTACCTCCTTCCCTCTCTTTCGCCCCCTTCCTCTCTCTCTCTCCCTCTCTCCTTACCTCCTTCCCTCTCTCTCGCCTCCCTTATCTCTCTCCCTCCCTCTCTCCCTAACTCCTTCCCCCCCCTTCCTCTCTCTCTCTCCCTCCCGCTTTCCCTATCTCCTCCCCCCCTTCCTCTCTCTCTCTCTCTCTCTCTCTCTCTCTCTCTCTCTCTCTCTCTCTCTCTCTCTCTCTCTCTCTGATGAATTGAGTGAGGGTAAAAAGCCCAGAGCTGTCACTCTGTGTGAGATTAATTTACTGGGGTGTCAGTCAAACCACAAGCTGAACACACACAGACTCAGACACACACAGATGTGGTGGGTGTGAATGAGCAAGCATGCACACACACACACACACAAAATGCACACACACAAACACAATTTATGTACACAGTACACACTTGCACACACATGCACACACACACACACACTGTATGTCTGCTAGAGTTATGCACGGAATCACATGTCCTTACACACGTGACAGAATGCAAAGTCTGTCTTACAAATCACGAGTGAATACAGTTTGTGATCTTGTATTATTGTTACCTTGAGTATAATGAAAAGTCAATCCCATTGTCAGTATTTACATGAAAAATAGCAAGAGGGTGACAAACAATGAATACAGAATAATTATTATCAACATCATGATGTATACGTCCTTGATGTACCGGTTAATCATTTGAATAGAAAGGAAAGGGAGATTCCTAGTCAGTTGATCAACTGAATGCATTCAACCAAAATGTGTCGTCCGCATTTAACCCAACCCCTCTGCATCAGAGAGGTGCGGGAGCAGTTGTTGGGGGTTAACTTCTTTTCTTAAGCACAGAGGTGAGGGATTATTACCTTGTCGGCTAGTGGATTGTGCTTACTTGCCCAACACTCCTACCTGACAAGCTACCTGCCGAGTTCAACTGAGCTGTACTGCAGTTCTATAATCCAAATAATTAGTAGCATACCACCCTGTATCCCACTGGTTGGTCCTGGTCAGTCCCTGGATGGGAGACCAGATGGTGTTGGAGGGCCAATAGGAGGCACCCTTTCCTCTGATCTAAAAAAAATACTTCAGGGTAAGGATTGGTACATTACCCTGTGTAGGGTGCTTTCTTTTGGATGTTAAACAGATGTCCTGACTCTGTGCTCACTAAAAGATCCCATGGCACTTATCGTTGGGGTGTTAACCCTGGTGTCCTGGCTAAATTCCCAATCTGGCTCTCGTACCATCATGGTCACCTAATCATCCCCAGTTTACAATAGGCTCATTCATCCCCCCTCCTCTCCCTTGTAACGATTCCCCAAGTTGTTCCTGTAAAATGAGAATGTGTTCTCAGTCAACTTACCTGGTTAAATAAATAATACTTCTGTTATATTTGTGTACCCATAACATCCTCGTAATGGCCCTATGACACCACCATAACCTTCCCAAAATGTCGACATAACATCACCATCATGTAGCTTTAACATTCCCATAACATCACTGTCAAGTCCCCATAATGACACCATAATGTTACCGTTGATTGTTATGTTGTGTAATGTATGACTATTCCAACATTGTGTTTGATGGTCACATAACATCCTCCCTCTCTCTTTCTCTCTCTTTCTTTCTCTCTGCTGAGTAGTGATCGGTAGAATCATGGAGCCATTTGTGTTTTTGCTCTCATTATGCTAATTCCCTTGGCCTCAAGGTGATAAATCACATATGATAAAGAGAACGAGAGAGTGTAATGCCGGGTGAGTGATGGGTGTGGAGTCAGACGCAGAGAGCAGAAAGTGAATGGGGAAAAATGCTTTAATGTTCTCTTTCAAAGTAACAGGTCCAAACTTGGGTGAAGCCCTAAACACAGGTGCAAACAAACCCAAAACCACAAAAACCCGGACAGCAAAAACCCAAAAGACAACGATACACCACTAACGTAACAATAACAACAAGCCCGCACAAACACCAGCGGGCTATTTTTATTTTTTTTATTTCACCTTTATTTAACACCAGCGGGCTAAACGAACTTAAATAACACCCATCCCAAAACCCCAACAAGGAACAGGTGAAAACAATTAGACAAAACCAAACAAAAAGGAAAAAGGGATCGGTGGCAGCTAATAGACCGGCGGTCGTCGGCGCCACCGGAACAGGAAGGGGAGCCACCTTCGGTGGTATTCGTGACAGTACCCCCCCCCCCCCTGACGCGCGGATCCCGCAGCGCGCCAACACCGGCCTCGGGGACGAGGCGCAGGGCGATCCGGATGGAGGCGATGGAACTCCCTTAGCATAGTGGGATCCAATATATCCCCCACCGGGACCAAGCACCTCTCCTCCGGCCCGTACCCCTCCCAGTCCACGAGGTACTGCAGGCCCATCACCCGGCGTCTCGAGTCCAGAACGGCCCGTATCGTGTATGCCGGGGACCCCTCGATGTCCAGAGGGGGCGGAGGGACCTCCGGAACCTCACTTTCCTGCATGGAACCAGATACCACCGGCCTGAGGAGAGACACATTAAACGAGGGGTTAATACGATAATACGAAGGGAGTAACAATCGATAACAAACCTCATTTATTCTCCTCTGGACTTTAAATGGCCCTACACACTGCGGACCCAGCTTCCGGCAGGGGAGGCCGAGGGGCAGGTTTCGGGTCGAGAGCCAGACCCTGTCCCCCGGTGCAAATACGGGGGCCTCACTGCGGTGACGGTCAGCACTCCTCTTCTGCTGTCCTCTCGCCTGACACAATGACTCCTGGACGGGTCTCCAGGTCTCCTTAGAGCGCTGCACCCACCCCTCGGTCTGGCTCTGATGCCATGGTGCCAGAACCGGCTGATACCCCAACACACACTCAAATGGTGACATGTTGGTAGAGGAGTGGCTTAGTGAGTTCTGGGCCATTTCTGCCCAGGGGATGTATCTCGCCCACTCCCCTGGCCGGTCCTGGCAATATGATCGCAGAAACCTACCCACTTCCTGGTTTACTCTCTCCACCTGCCCATTACTCTCCGGGTGATAACCCGAGGTCAGGCTGACCGAGACCCCCAGACACCCCATAAACGACTTCCATACTCGGGATGTAAACTGGGGACCCCGATCAGAAACAATATCCTCGGGCACCCCGTAGTGCTGGAAGACATGGGTGAACAATGCTTCCGCAGGCTGCAAGGCCGTAGGGAGACCGGGCAATGGGATAAGACGGCAGGACTTTGAGAACCGATCCACAATGACCAGGATCGTCGTGTTCCCCTGAGACAGGGGAAGATCCGTAAGAAAATCCACCGATAGATGGGACCACGGCCATTGTGGAACGGGGAGGGGTTGTAATTTCCCTCGTGGCAAGTGCCTAGGAGCCTTACTCTGGGCGCACACCGAACAGGAGGAGACATAGAAGCGCACGTCTCTCAACAAGGTAGGCCACCAGTACTTCCCTCTAAGACCTCGCACTGTCCTCGAAATACCCGGTTGACCTGATGAGGGTAGACTATGAGCCCACCGAATCAATTGATCACAAACAGCGAGCACCTACGACCCTCCGGGCACTGTGGAAGCGCAGGTTCCTCCTCTAGTGCCAGCTCGATGTCCGCGTCCACCTCCCATACTACCGGTGCTACCAACTTGGCAGCCGGAATGATGGGAGTAGGATCAATGGACCGGTCATCAGTGTCATATAGGCGGGACAGCGCGTCGGCCTTAGTATTGAGGGAACCTGGTCGATACGAGATCGTTTAACGAAATCGGGTGAAATACATGGCCCACCTTGCCTGACGAGGATTCAGTCTCGTAGTTGAACGGATATACTCCGGGTTACGTTGGTCAGTCCAGATGAGGAAAGGGTGCTTAGCCCCCTCAAGCCAGTGTCTCCACACCTTCAGGGCCTTAACCATGGCCAACAGCTCCCTATCCCCCACATCATAATTCCGCTCTGCTGGCCCGAGCTTCTTTGAAAAACAAGCACAGGGGTGGAGCTTCGGTGGCGTACCCGAGCGCTGTGAGAGCACCGCTCCAACACCAGCCTCGGATGCGTCCACCTCTACTTTGAATGCCAAAGAAGGGTCCGGATGCGCCAACACTGGCGCGTCGTTGAACAGCGCCTTCAAACGACGGAAAGCTCTGTCCGCCTCTGTTGACTACTGCAAACGCACCGTCCCCCCCCCTTCAGCAGTGAGGTAATAGGAGCCGCTACTTGACCAAAGCCCCGGATAAACCTCCAGTAGTAATTGGCAAACCCTAAGAACCACTGCACCTCCTTTACCGTGGTCGTAGTCGGCCAATTATGCAAGGCCTTGGCGCGGTCACCCTCCATTACCACCCCCGAGGTGCAAATGCGATAACCCAGGAAGGAAACGGCTTGTTTGGAAAACTCACATTTCTCCGCCTTCACGTACAGTTCATGCTCCAGCAGTCGCCCAAGAACCTTGCGCACCAGAGACACATGCGCAGCGCGTGTAGTGGAGTAGATCAAGATGTCGTCAATATACACCTCTACACCCTGTCCGTGCAGGTCTCTGAGAATCTCATCAACAAAGGATTGAAAGATGGCTGGAGCATTCTTTAACCCGCACGGCATGACGAGGTACTCATAATGGCCAGATGTGGAACTAAACAAGGTTTTATACTCATCTGCCTCCCGAATACGCACCAGATTATACGCGCTCCTGAGATCCAATTTCGTGAAGAATCACACTCCGTGAAATGATTCCACCGCCGTAGCGATGAGAGGTAGTGGGTAACTAAAACCCACAGTGATGGAATTTAGACCTCGATAATCATTACACGGACGCAAACCGCCCTCCTTTTTCTTCACGAAAAATAAACTTGAGGAGACGGGTGACATGGAGGGCCGAATGTAACACTGTCCCAGTTCTTCCATGACATATGTCTCCATAGCCAACGTCTCCTCCTGGGACAACGGATTCACGTGACTCCTGGGGAGTGCAGCATTTACCTGGATGTTTATCACACAATCCCCCTGTCGATGGGGTGGTAATGGGGTCGCCTTCATCTTACTGAAGGCGATGGCCAAATCGGCATACTCAGCAGGAATGCGCACGGTGGAAACCTGAATCGACTAGAGCCTTATGCTGGAGAAATTAACAAAAACATGTGACCAACAGGAAGCTCTGGGCGAGTGTGGTGCTGACTCACCTGGGGTAACCGAGGAGTGTTCTGCCTGCCCTCTCGACTCCCAGATGGACTCCTCCAGCACCGACCGGAAGTGTGCCCTCTCCGGCCACAATGGGTACAGGAGGAGCCTCCTCCTCCGGTCTCCCTAGATGCAGCCCCTCCTAGCTCCATCGGGATGGGAGCGGGGGGGCCAGGAGGTGGAACTGACAGGACCCTTTCAGAACGTCCGCGAGCAGCCAGCAGATGGTCTAGCCGGATTGACATGTCGCTCATCCAAGCTGAGCGTAGTGTCCCGACACGCCAGCTTCCTGCGGACGTCCTCTCTTAGGCTACACCTGTAATGGTCTATCAGGGCCCTGTCGTTCCACCTCGCTCCAGCGGCCAAGGTCCGGAATTCCAGCGCAAAGTCCTGCGCGCTCCTCATCCTCTGCTGGAGATGGCTGCAACCTCTCACCCGTCGCTCGGCCCTCCAGATGATGATCGAACACGGCCCGGACACGGCGGGTGAACTCTGGGTAGTGGCCCTTCGCTGAGTCGGGCCCCTTCCAGACGGCATTGGCCCACTCAAGGGCCCTACCCGTCAGGCAGGAGACGAGGACACTCACGCTCTCCTCGTCCGAGGGAGCCGGGTAGAGCTCTAGTTGTAACAGGAATCCCTGGCACCCCTCCGCCCCTCCATCTTACGCCGATGCGATGGAGGATGGATGTATGATGAAGGACTCTCTCCTCCATCGTGGGGAGAGGGGTGGTCGCTGCTCCTGCTGATTCCATATGGTGGTGCGGGCTTCTGTAACGCTGGGTGAGTGATGGGTGTGGAGTCAGACGCAGAGAGCAGAAAATGAACGGGGAAAAACGCTTTAATGTCCTCTTTCAAAGTAACAGGTCCAAACTTGGGTGAAGCCCTGAACACAGGTGCAAACAAACCCAAAACCGGACAGCGAAAACCCAAAAGACAACAAAAAAAAAGCCTGCACAAACACCAGCGGGCTAAACGAACATAAATAACACCCATCCCAAAACCCCAACAAGGAACAGGTGAAAACAATTAGACAAAAACAAACAAAAAGGAAAAAGGGATCAGTGGCAGCTAGTAGACCGGCGACGACGACTGCCGAGCGCCACCCGAACAGGAAGGGGAGCCACCTTCGGTGGTATTCGTGACAGAGAGGAAGAGAGAGAGAGAGAGGGAGGGGGGGTCCATTATTACTGTAATTACCCCCATGTAAACAGACGCATTCCTCTAAAGCATTTTATGAAGAAGAGGGTCAGGTTTATTGTCAGTCCAGTGTGTTTTGTTAAACACGGGTTAATAGAGGCTGAATAGGAGATAGAGTGGGAGATCAGAGCCTTTCATCAGAAATCAATTATCAACGGACTATTACAGCAGAGCTATACCACATCACAGTGCCTTGAATTTACATTCATCCTTGGTTTCACATTATGCTTGTTTTCATACAGCTTTCTTTTTTAAACTGACAGAGTTGAGAGGTTGTTAAATCAATTTAAGACAGTGTTAGTTTTACAACTCACTATATACAGTACCTTCTCAGGCTGAGTTGTAGAGTTATAGACACAATAAGACACCTCCATATTTTGCTGTTCTCTCCTTTATTGCATTTATTGGAATAGACTTAGCGTGGACTTCTGTCAATCCATTTGAAAAGTCCATTATTTCTATTCAACAAGAGTGCGTGCATAATGCATGAGAGTGCGTGATTGCAAGTCTTGGCACACACACTCGTCACATTTTTAACAATATACATCACATTTAGTTAGCACTGGCCTTGGCATTGCACTGTAATGAGTCACACTCTCAACCACACATATCACAAATTACTGTACACACACTCCCACACACACATATACAGCTACTTGGTCCATTCCAGTCTGTCTATTCAGTACCATTAGCAACCATTAGAGGTCCGGTGTGGCTCAGTTGTAAGAGCATGGCGGAGTTGGTGGAGCATGGCACTAATGCCAGGGTTGTGGGTTTGATTCCCATGATGGACGAGTATGAACAGATATGAGAATGCATCCACACATGACTGTAAGTCTCTCTAGATAAGAGAGTCTGCTAAAATGTGAATGTCAAGAGTTTCAGTAGCAAGAACAGCAGTCATACATGCTCACCCATACACTCACTAGGCCAATTACAATACTCCCGGGTCATTCAGACATTGTGCAATCTTTCACTCTGATTGATTGGGAGTAGACAGGTGAGTAGACTCTCTAGCCTGTCAGTGACATGAATCCAACTAAAAATAAAGGCAGCAGTACTTTGTCCCTCCAGCCCTTGATGTGAATGTGTCTGCTGTATAGAGACTGTATGTGATGTGAGCCTGCTGGGAGTAGAGGAGAACAGAGAGTCCAGGAGTGATGCCCCCAGGAGTCTGAGAAGTTGATGATAAGGCTCTTAATGATAATTAGTAGTAGCTCCAAGTTAACAGGGACTGCAGGAGGAGTAGTAAGACATGGACAAATCTGAAATTGCAACCCATTCCCTTTGTAGTTCACGACTTGGCTTGTGCACTATATAGAGATAGCTGGTCTACTATATGGGGCAACAAGATATCACTGTCTCACATCCTTGGATAAACGTCTGTTTTACAGCTCCAGATGATGTCGTCTACTGTACCATCATTCACTTCCGGAAGTTTCCTCAAAAGACTAGTGAACCATCCCTTCACCTCATTTTGTTATAGTATCTTTGGTCTGACAGACGTTTACATGACACCCAGAATGCATTGTATGATGTCAACAAACACGGCTCTGGCAATTAGCTTAGCATTAGTTCATCAAAGTCAGTAGAACCTTTTAAAAATTTGAAATGTTCTTACCATCCTGACATCAGCGTCTGGTCAAGTTTTTGTGCCATACAATGACCTATGCATTGACGAGTCTCTGAGGTTCAATATATATATATATATTCTCTCCAAACGGCACAGGTTTGGGGTCAAGTTCTTTGTTTGGCTTACTGGGCTCTTTCATACCGTCCCTAGGAGGGGTGCGTCACTTGAGTGGGTTGAGTCACTGATGTGATCTTCCTGTCTGGGTTGACGCCCCCCCCCCCCTTGGGTTGTGCCGTGGCGGAGATCTTTGTGGGCTATACTCGGCCTTGTCTCAGGATGGTAAGTTGGTGGTTGAAGTTATCCCTCTAGTGGTGTGGGGGCTGTGGGTGGGGTTATATCCTTCCTGTTTGGCCCTGTCCAGGGGATGTCATTGGATGGGGCCACAGTGTCTCCTGACCCCTCCTGTCTCAGCCTCCAGTGTTTTATGTTGCAGTAGTTTATGTGTCGGGGGGTTAGGGTCAGTTTGTTATATCGGGAGTACTTCTCCTGTCCTATCTGGTGTCCTGTGTGAATTTAAGTATGCTCTCTCTAATTCTCTCTTTCTCTCTTTCTTTCTCTCTCTCGGAGGACCTGAGCCCTAGGACCATGCCTCAGGGCTACCTGACATGATGACTCCTTGCTGTCCCCAGTCCACCTGGCCGTGCTGCTCCAGTTTCAACTGTTCTGCCTGTGATTATTATTATTTGACCATGCTGGTCATTTATGAACATTTGAACATCTTGGCCATGTTCTGTTATAATCTCCACCCGGCACAGCCAGAAGAGGACTGGCCACCCCACATAGCCTGGTTCCTCTCTAGGTTTCTTCCTAGGTTTTATCCTTTCTAGGGAGTTTTTCCTAGCCACCTTGCTTCTACACCTGCATTGCTTGCTGTTTGGGGTTTTAGGCTGGGTTTCTGTACAGCACATTGAGATATCAGCTGATGTACGAAGGGCTATATAAATACATTTGATTTGATTTGTTATGTGCCACGTGAAGATTGTAGTTGTCCAGGCAATTATAGTCTACACAGGGTCCACCACTGACATCCAACATTATGAGGGGCTTGGTGTGTCCGGGTCCGTGGTGATGACCATGCTGGTCAAACAGGAAGGGGATGCCGGCATTTGGAAGCAGGAAGATGCAGAGGGGTTCAGGCGTTCAGGCTTCAGGCGTTTGGAAATTGAGGAACCATCTACATTTTTTTTCTAAGGTCTTGCCTGATGTCTTTTCATTTTCCCATGATGACAGCCAAGAGGCACTGAGTTTGAAGGTAGGCCTTGAAATACATCCACAGGTACACCTCCAATTGAATCTAATTATGTCATTTAGCCTAACAGAAACTTCTAATGCCATGACATTTTCTGGAATTTTCCAAGTTGTTTAAAGACACAGTCAACTTAGTGTATGTAAATTTCTGACCCACTGGAATTGTGATACAGTGATACAATTATAAGTGAAATAATCTGTCTGAAAACAATTTTCGGATTATTTATTTTTAAATTACATGCATAAAGTAGATGTCCTAACCGACTTGCCAAAACTATAGTTTGCTAACAAGAAATTTGTGGAGTGGTTGAAAAAGGAGTTTTGATGACTACAACCTAAGTGTATGTTAACTTCCAACTTCAACTGTATGTACGGAGCATAATGTATTCTGTGACTATTCCATCATATCCGCGGACACACAGGTACTAATTTCATAACCGTTATGTTGTTGTACTTAATTGTGCTCATGTAGCAAGCTACATTATTCTATTAACTTTGTAAAACAATGATAATGGTGTCAGACAAGCATTGGCTTGTGTTGGCCTTATCATGACCGTTGCTTGTTTCAGTTGGCCTGTTTAGCATAGCTCTGTCCTGTCCTGCTGAACAGTTACTGTTTCTTACTGTTATATCATTCATAATCGTGATTTTGTGATGGCAATTTATCAACTTTATAGCAGTGTTATTATGTTACTTCCTTGTAATATTGTTGTATTGCTATGTGCTGACATTGTATTCTAACTATACCTCTGTATTCTACACTTTCAGAAACCACACACACAAACATTGTTGAACATTATTTGCCAATATCATAACTGGATCTGGACATAGATTGAGGCCAGCTTCTCTATGCAACATACTGTTTGAACATACAACAGCAAGAAAAGACATTGGAGAGAAAGCAAGAAAGACAATACACAGAATGTGTTTTAAAACAGAAATCTAGTACTCTAAAACACCGAAATTGGTTCTTCAACCTGAATATTGGAGTTGTCGTGGAAATTCTTACACAGGGACACAAAGTCAATCTTAAATGAATCTTTGTTTATTTGTCAGCGAGCTGGAGAGGTTCCAACCAACTCAATGCACCATAGTACATATGTCAATCAGGAGCACTCTCTGGGCAGTCCCAGCAGTAGTCTTATATACTGCTATACACAGAAAAGTTATATTTGCATGAGTTAGCACAATTCATTAATCATTACCGTTTTGTTTCATTCATGTGACCGACCAATACTAGTTCATAACATGTGACAGAACAATACCTCACGAGGCTTCTTCTCGCTAAGCTGAGACCTTGAAACTGAGATATCTTTCGTTCTCAAAACAAGGTCTGGGCGTATTGCCATATTGCAGATACTGATAAGTGAGCATTCGTTAAATCAGTCACTTACATGAACACAGAAATTGGTTATTAGAACAGCACACAAATAGAACATGGAAATTAGTTATCAGAAAATTACAAACATAAATAATATTATGATAACGTAATAAGGCACTTACTTTGATAAGAATGCACACGTCCAAAGTTATTATTAGGAAAACAATAATGAAGGAAATGGGAGCACCATTTCAATGGCTAGGAGAACCTCCTTAGAAAGGCAGGAACCTAGGAAGAAACCTAGAGAGGAACCAGGCTCTGAGGGGTGGTCAGTCCTCTTCTGGCTGTGCCGGGTGGAGATTATAAAATCTTCAATATGTTCAAACGTTCATAGATGACCAGCAGGGTCAAATAATAATCACAGTGGTTGTAGAGGGTGCAACAGGTCAGTACTGCTTTTCATAGCCGAGCATTGAGACAGAAGGTGCGCTGGAGAGGGAGGTAGAGAGATTGAGATGGTTGATAACAGCAGTTTCGGGACAAGGTAGCATGTCTGGTGAACAGGTCAGGGTTCCATAGCCGCAGGCAAAACAGCAGAAACTGAACCATCAGCACGACCAGGTGGAATAGGGACAGCAAGGAGTCATCAGGCCAGGTAGTCCTGGGGCATGGTCCTATGGCTCAGAGAGAGAGAGAGCGAGAGCGAGAGCGAGAGAGAGAGAGAGAGAGAGAGAGAGAGAGAGAGAGAGAGAGAATACTTAAGTTCACACAGGACACCAGACAAGACAGGAGAATTTGAACAGAAAGGACAAACTGACCCTAGCACCCCGAGACGTAGACAATTGCAGCACAAATACTGGAGGTTGAGATGGGAGGTGGGGGTGGTCAGGGGACACTGTGGCCCTGTCCGACGATACCAGGTAGGATTTAACCCCACCCACTTTGCCAAAGCACAGCCCTCACACCACTAGAGGGATATCAACAGACTACCAATTTACTACTCTGAGACAAGGCTGAGTTTAGCCCACGAAGATCTCCTCCACCGCACAAGCCCGAGGGGGCGCAAAACCGGACAGGAAGATAGCGTCAGTGACTCAACCCACTCAAGTGGAGTATAGCAAAAAAGAGCACCAGTAAGCCAGTGACTCAGCCCCCGTAATAGGGTCAGAGGCAGAGAATCGCGGGGGAGAGATGGGAGCCGGCCAGGCAGAGACAGCAAGGGCGATTCGTCACTCCAGTGCATTACCGTTCACCTTCGCAACCCTGAGCCAGACTACACTCAATCATAGGACCTACTGAAGAGATTAGTCTTCAGTAAAGAGTTAAAGGTTGAGACGGAGTCTGCGTCTCTCACATGAATAGGCAGACTATTCTATAACAATTGAGCTCTATAGGAGAAAGGCCTGCCTCCAGCTGTTTGCTTAGAAATTCTAGGGACAATAAGGAGTCCAGCATCTTGTGACTAGCATACATGTAGGTATGTAAGCAGGACCAAATCGGAGAGATATGTAGGAGCAAGTTCATGTAATGCTTTTGTAGGTCAGCAGTAAAACCGTGAAATCAGCCCTGGAGTAATAGGATCACATTTAGTCAAGGTTCTAGCAGCCGTATTTAGCACAATCTAAAGTTTATTTTGTGCTTTGTCTGGGGACCGGGAGAGTAGAGCATTGCAGTAGTCTAATCTAGAAGTGACAAAAGCATGAATTTGTTTTTTGGACAACAAGTTTAAGATATTTGCAATATTAAGAAGATGGAAAAATGTTCTTGATACGTTCGTCATAAGAGAGATCAGGGTCCAGAGCAATGCAGAGGTCCTACACAGTTTAATTTAAGTTGACTGTACAACCATCAAGATGAAATGTTAGATCAAACAACAGATCTCTTTGTTTCTTGTCACCTAGAACTCGCATCTCTGTTTTCCTTATGTCTTTAACACAGGCTTACAGGGTAGGCAATTTTGGGGCTTCGCCATCTTTCATCAATGTACAGCTTTGTGTTGTCCGCATAGCAGTGAAAGTTGACATTGTATTTCCGAATGACATTACCAAGACTTTGTATAAATATTCAGGAGAGACTTTATTACTGCCACTTTTAGTGAGTATGGTGCACATCTGAAGGATAGTGAGCAATTTATTATGTTCAACATAGGAGGGCCGAGCACAGGAAGTAACTCTGTCAGTGCTTTAGTTAGAATAGGCAGCTGGAAGGTTTAGAGACCATGACTATTTTTGTTAATGTTTCGAGAGATACAGGATTCAAAAACTCTAGTGTCTCCATTGATCGTGGCAGTCCTGGCAGTTCTGTGCAGACTCAGGACAACTGAGTTTTGGAGAAATAAGCAGATTCAAAGAGGAGTCTGTAATTTGCTTTCTAATGATCATGATCTTTTCGTCAAAGAAGTTCATGAATTCATCACTGCTGAGGTGAAGGCAATCCTCTCTTTGGGAATTCTGCTTTTTAGTTAGC